>NC_071468.1:108893265-109196296 GCF_028500815.1 Rissa tridactyla
GGGTTTAATCTTTCTTCTCTCCCCTTCTCCTCCCTGATGGCTGCGTTAGAAATAAGTATGGTTAGTCTCTGCTCTTTTGGTGTCCTTTGTGTACATTTTAAGGGCATCTTCTAATGAGTTAGGTTGAATGGAGAGCTAACTTCACTTTGTTTCAGAGAATTTAGAGACCTTGGTGGAGTCATGTCCATAATTAATTGAATATCAAAGACTCAGACTTCACAAACACTTCTTTGAACTCTCCATGTGATTTGTTTGGGGGCAAAAAACATATTTTACTTGCACATCTGCCTCAACCTAGTGTAAGAAGCATAAAAGAAATTTATTGTAGTTCTTGAAGACTTGGGAAGTTCCAAGATAATACGATTTAGATATAAGCAGTTCCTGCAAGTGCCAATGGAAAAGCAAAAATAACAAACAAAAAAAACCCCCTGTGATCATGGTTGGAGTAGCATAACTGCTGATGTGGGAAAGGTAAGGAACCAGCTCATTTGGGGAAGGAGGGAGGTGAGATACAGCCTTGGGATGTGAATTTCCCACGCTTGGAAGGTCATCACCGTCACAGTGACAAAACAATACTAGTAAATATGGTGTTAAGGTCAGGTATACTACATAAGATGTTTGGGGGAGCGTGTGGTTTTTTGTTTTGCTTTTTTCCCCATGCATGTAACTTGTAAATTAGCTTTCCTCTTTGTGGGAATACATTTGTTATGTGTGAGATTATTTTCTTTCTGGTTAGTCATTTGACAACTCTCCATCTGGGCCCTGAAGCCTAGGATAAAGATGCTCTGCGTGGTTCTATCCTGTTGCTGTCTTGAGGCTGATATATAGGTATTATAGCCTCCTCTTATAGCTCATTTTTTGTGGTTTTATTTCCCCTAGTTGGTTGTTGCTGCAACAAATTTGTGCTCTTGGCATATAGCAAGTGTTAGGAGAAAAATGTGGGCTCAGAAACCCTGAGGATACTCAGAATATTCACCTTCTTTCTAAAATTAACTTAGCAAACTGATGGATCTGTCATGCTCTTGGGAACAAAACTACCTGGCTCTGTTTGAGTTGCAATATCATCAGGCTGGAAAAGGGGCATAATAGATGCTTGGCTCATGAAAGAGACCTCGTGAGTCTCGCCTGGGTACCTGCAGTTGTGGGGGTTAAGGAATGTATTTTGCGTGACGGTCAATCAATGTTGGTGAAAGAAAGCTTGTAATTAGTGGTGGAAATGGCAGGAATTGGGAATGAGATTTTTGCATGTATAATGTCGGAGAGAAGTCTGTGACCTAAGGATATTTCCTGCTTGCTCTCCTATTTTGTCGGTGTATTACGTGTCGTTGGGTTTTTTCCTCTGCTTGTTATATGCATGTTTTATCAGGCAGGGGATGCGTAGCCTGCTGCAAATGCTGATGCTGTCAAATTACCCATTGCTGCTTGTATTTTTTTTTTTTCCAAAGAGCTAACAGGCAGCAGCTGACAATGATGTTTTCAGTAGCAGAAACGAGAAACTGACTACCAATACAAGGAAGTGATGGAGTATCTTTACTTTTGTGCTGTTTTCCAGACTGCTCTGCAATGACTACAGCAAGATATCGGCCTACCTGGGACTTGGTACTCGACCCGTTAGTGTCCTGCAAGCTCTGCCTTGGTGAATATCCTGTGGAGCAGATGACAACAATAGCACAATGCCAATGCATCTTCTGTACCCTGGTGAGTTTGCTTTTTTTATTAGGTATAAAAAAAGCAATGCGCAGTTTTAACTGCAGAAATCATGTGAGTTTCTGCTGAGTTGGTTTTACCCTGAAGTATCGATGCTGCAGTGGAAATAAATACTGCTGCATACTTACTACAAGTGCTAGCAAGTAAACTTCCCTGTTTTCCTGTTTAAAAAAAAATAATTTTATTCAGCACTTCCATATACGGCTGTATACTGTTACCTCCTAAGCAAGATTATTCACATTTTCCCTTTTATCTATCAGTGGCTTGGATTTGGGGTTTTTTTTGGTTGGTTGTTCTTTTTTTTAATTTTGTTTTTTTTTTAACTTCAGCCCCAAGTCTTTCTTTAACAGAACCATACACACACTTGGAACTAGAAGAGTATTTAAATATTATAGATTCTGTTTTCACTGTATCATAATTACAATCACATAACAGGTTTTCATTACCATACTTGTATAAATGCATGCCTGGAATAACAAGAATCTTGAAAGTTAAGTACAAAACGCTGATTGGTGAAGGTAAGTGTAGTATGTAGCAAAGATCATCATCACAGTAAATGGGTATTGCCAGCTTATGAATAGAGAAAGAACAGTAGTAGTAGTAGTTTTCCATCCCTAACGATGTTTGGGAATGAAAATGTTAGAGCCTTTAATTTTGCAATGGGTGTGGATACACCAAGAACCTTGTAACGATGGCTCAGCAGCAGAAAAGTTACTGTAAAATCAGTAAGAATATAATTTCTAGGATACATGATGCTTAAAGACTTTAACACCATGTCATAAACTCCTGAGAAATTACAGGTTCAGACATGGGATAGGGTGATTTTTAATTTTAAAGTCCTTTTCAACAAAGTTAGTTTTTGGGGATTTTTTTTTTTTTTATGTTGAAGAGCAAGGATTATTTTAAGTAGTCTTTTTTCTGTATTTTCTTTTTCTTCTTGGAAATATTACCATTTTTTTTAAAGAATCATAGAATCATAGAGTTGGAAGGGACCTCTGGAGATCATCTAGTCCAACCCCTCTGCCAGAGCAGAGCAGAGCAGGTTGCACAGGAACACGTCCAGGTGGGTTTTGAATGTCTCCAGAGACGGAGACTCCACCACCTCTCTGGGCAGCCTGTGCCAGTGCTCTGACACCCTCAGGGTAAAGAAGTTCCTCCTCATATTTAGGTGGAACTTCTATGCTCAAGTTTGTGCCCATTACCTCTTGCCCTGTTGCCGGGCACCACTGAAAAGAGCCTGGCCCCAACCTCCTGACACCCACCCTTTAAGTATTTATAAGTGTTGATAAGATCCCCCCTCAGCCGTCTTTTTTCCAGACTAAGAAGACCCAAATCCCTCAGCATTTCTTCATAAGAGAGGTGTTCCAGTCCCCTAATCATCTTGGTAGCCCTTTGCTGCACCCTCTCCAGCAGTTCCCTGTCCTTCTTGAACCGGGGAGCCCAGAACTGGACACAGTACTCCAGGTGCGGCCTCACCAAGGCAGAGTAGAGGGGGAGGATGACCTCCCTCGACCTGCTGGCCACACTCTTCTTGATGCACCCCAGGATGCCATTGGCCTTCTTGGCCACGACGGCACATTGCCAGCTCATGGTCATCCTGTTGTCCACCAGGACTCCCAGGTCTCTTTCCACCGAGCTACTCTCCAGCAGGTCAGCCCCCAACCTGTACTGGTGCATAATAGAACTTTTTTTCTTGTTATTAAGAAGATACAGGGGCTTGCCAACAGAACAGACAGCTCCTTCTTGTTGCTTACTGAAAACGGCAAAAAAAAGCAATGTAAACAGCTCGGTTTCTAATATGTGTAATATTCTAAAGACGTGAAGTTGTTGCAACCAACTTTAACATTCATGTTCTGTGGAAAAAGAGAAAGTGAGTACACAGGCAGGTAAACAGATACAGTCCGTTGCAAACACTGTGCCTGTCCAATTAAAAAATAAGTATTGCTTCGTTACGCAGTTAGAAAAGAGTGTTTGCTCAAGCATGCAAAATATATAAAATAATAGGCTTCATGAAAAACAGAATAATAGGCTTCATGAAAACTGTTTTCTATTGCACAATGGATAGTTCTAGTGTTTACAGCTGAGTTTTCTGTGTCTCTCCCTGTTGCCTGGATGCAGGCAATATTTTAATTTCATTTTTTTTGGTAACACTTAAGCGGCAGCAGAAAGGCTGTGTTGCCAGATATCTTTCTTCCTCTCCACCTTGTTCCTTCTGACATTTGCTGCCATCACTGATTTTCCATTTCTTCTTGGTAGAGTATAGTTATTGACTCTTACTGCTGTTTCAAAAGATACAACCTGTTGTAGATAATAAAGATGTAATCTTTGCCGATAGCCTGTTCTTAGGGCCTGGCGTAAGTAAACTTACTGTGGTAACATTGGATTCTTGTGTAGAACTCTGTTCAGCTGGAACCCTCAGTCCATTTTTACCACTTGTATTTGATGGTCTTGAGTAGTTCATGCATGTGGTCCTGTTCAGGCAAACCAGTGTACCTTATCTGCCTCTCGTCTGCCATTTGTATGAGCTTCACTATGGTGACATTTGAGTGCCCTGAAAACGTTATTTACACTAAAGTTTTCCTGTGAAATAATAGGAAAATAATATTACCCTTGCTTTAATTGATGGCGGTGGAGGAGGAAATAAGAATCAATGCCAGTAGTTGCAAGGGTCAATAGCTAAAAATACGCGTCAGTCCAAGAATTCAGCACGACTGAAACCCAAGGCCTCCATCTCTACCTCGTGGACAGCCTTCAGGTTAATAAACTTGCCTAAGGAAGTACTCCTGTAATGAGTCAGGCAAGACTGTTCAGCCCATTGGCAATGCTTAGGAAGAGTGTGACAGCTGTGCGCTGATTCCTCCACTAGTGTTCCTCCAGTGATGATTTCCAGAAACTTGGTGTTTCTGGAAATCATCGTTGCAGTCCTCAATATGAACTATCTTTTGTAAATGGCCAAATTAAAGTTATTGAAAAACAATGTGAAAAAAAGATATCCTTTTGACTCAAGACTTGGATGGTGTCTACATACAGTAGATTCAGTACATTATACTAAGATAAGTGTGCTCCACCAGCTAACAGGCTGCCCAGAGAGGTGGTGGAGTCTCCATCTCTGGAGACATTCAAAACCCACCTGGACGCGTTCCTGTGCAACCTGCTCTAGGTGACCCTGCTCTGGCAGGGGGGTTGGACTAGATGATCTCCAGAGGTCCCTTCCAGCCCTATGGTTCTGTAATTCTGTGAAGTGCAAGTACACTTGGAGAAATATTTTACCATCTCTGTTTTCTTTTTGATGGACCAATATATAATTTTATTCTGGCTTCTTGCTTTTACATAAATGATCTGGGGTAACTGATGGCCTCTGCGGTGATATGAGCAAAAAAAAGAAAAAAGGATGTCCGTTACAAGCGTGAAAACTATTTCTGCTTCAGCTCTTGCTCCTAGCTGTAGCCCTTCTGTCTAAATCCTAGCAAGCTGAGGCAGTGTGTGTATTACAGAGAGATCTTTCACGTGCAGTGCTACTGGTATGTAGGCAGAATTTAGATCAACATGCAGATTTCTCCACCCTATAACATTTCTGTCTGAAAGTCTTCACTCCTTTATAACTAGAAGTGCCATGGTAAAGATCTCATGAAGGATTGTCTCTTCCCGACACTTATACAATAACATAAGATTGCTATTCAGAAAGATAGAATGGGGACACTGTTTCCTCTTGCTCCCCGGCAGAGCTGGGCATGGATTGAATAGAGCAGCCTGCCACTCCTCTGCTGATAAGGCATAGACGCTACAATTTCCCATCGTATTATTTTGCCAGCCGTGGCTCTTAGTACAATACTCCATTATGGTTTTTATCGTTATGATCGTTAATGCGCACGCAATGCTGTGAGCTCTCTTAAGTTTTGTATATCTCATCCATTAGGAATGTATCCGTCGTTGGATTGCTCAAGGTACCAGAGGAACAAAAGCCTAGAGAGTAGAAAGGAAAACAAGCTATCTGCTGATGGCTTTTTGTTTGGTTGTTTTTCCGAGTATTGTCAAGGGGCAAACTAATATCTCTTTCCTTTTGGAATCATGTCAGCAACAGGACCAATCTTAAGTGTGCTCTTCAGATTTTGGACCAAAATGCTTAAATGTCTTGCTGTTTATTAAATCACTTTTTTGTACTTAAATAGCTCACAGTAGACAGCTAGTAGCCTTAAATTTCAAGATAGTCACTTAGCAGTTGCTTACCCAGGAGAAGTAATTGATTTTTGTATGTTTTCTTCAGAAAGCTTTCCTTATGACACTTCTCTCCTTACAGAAGGAAAGGGAGAGTAAAGCAAACAAAGCATCGCTTTTATTCTTTGTGTTTAATCTTGTTTTGTATTAGTTACTGCACCAAAATTTTTCAGTTATTAATAAGCCTTTGTTTTTTGGGGGGGTGAGGGGAGATATGGAGCAATTTTAGTCCAATTTTTGTCTGAAATTCTGACCATTTTGTAATCTATGATGAAATTCTCATGTGTCTTAAGGGATAGGATGTTCCCGTGATGTGTTACCAATTGTATATGTACTGAAGTTACAACAGATTTTGTCCCAGTTGATATTCTTGCATGAAAGTTGATAATTTAGTTGCTGAAATGTGTTGTGATTCAGTGTTACATTTATATGTGTATCCATATAGAACTTTTAGATATATAAACATGCGCATAGATGTGCCAAATAACATGTTGCAAGTACAGTGATGCCACTACTCATACTGAAGACATGGTAAGCACCTCTTGGCTTCGCATTAGATTGTCAGTTCCCTTCAAGATGTTATGCAGTGCTGATCATTCTGGTACCGGAGGATTCGTTGCTTACCTTTCTCAAATTTAAAAAGAAAATCAGTCAAGTAGGCAGTCTGGAGAAGCAAATATCTAGAATAAATATGAAGCCTGAGAGAGAACTTGTCTTTGATGGAAAAAAAATATTTTAATTACTCATCTGCAATCCACCTTGCTACCGATGGAAGGAAAGCGTGCTATTCAGATACGAGAGAGAGAGAGGTCCTACAATCAAAAAGAAAATAATGAAATTAATGTTAAGACCTATCTTCTGCTGCTTGTTTGTAATTTCTTGTTGGCCAGCTGTGGACATGTAGATCAGCTTTGTGGTGTTTGAAACTAGCAGCACTGTGTCATTTTGATATCTGCTTAGTAGATACTTGTACTTTGATTCTTACTCATAGGCTCTACCTTAAGCTTTTGAGGCAGCTGGTTAATATTCCCTGGATCTTTAGCTGTCCCTCTGAGTTTGGTAGAACTGCGATTTAAGTCTATATCTAAGTGTATTCTATCTCAAGTAGCATGACAGCGGGAGAGTGGTAGATTCTTCTGCTCTCACTAGCCCTCTTTAACCAGGATTACTGCTTTTGCCTGATCAAGACTGTTCGTACATGTCTACTTAATTCTAGTCATTCCCCTAATTGATCTTCTTCATAGGTTGAAGACCTGAAAGGAAGGGAAGACCCTATGATTAGCAAGGCAGATATCATTAGCCTGCCTGCAGCCAGCTTTTTTTTTTTTCTTTTTCTTTTTTTTTTTTTCCTTTTCTCTTGTTGCCACGCTTGACTGGAAGCACATAGACATTTGCTGGCCTCTGAGTTGAAAGACAGCAAAAAGCATGATTTAGGTAGTCTTCATCCTCGCTCCAAATGAGGCAGCATCAGCTTCTGCTGCCCCTGGGGCGAGGCAGACACCAAGAGCAGCTGGGGATGGGAGCAGGTGGGCTTGGCTGCCTTCCCCATCCCGCGTGGGGTGTCCCTGCTTGCCAAGGGAAGCCTGCCTTAGCAGGGCAGCACCGGGCTGAGCCCAGGCTGTCCCCATCCACCCAGAAGAGATGCCCTGCTTGCTTTGAAACAGGAGGGAGGGGGAAGCCTAATGGCTTGTGAGGTTTTATAGAGCTCTGGGCGCTTTTTAGCGGCTGTAATGTTTTCCTGTTTTCCACCAGCTGCTGGCAAAGCTTAGAGCTTACCTCTTGTGCTCGCTTCCCCCGAACCTTAGCAGAGAACTGATACTAATCTTGACATGTGATGTATTGTGACATGTGATGTGAGGTTTCGCGGTTAGAGGTTTGCGTAGCGATTCACGTGGCTGGCTGGCTTCTGACTTGTTTTGTAGGTGCTGTGATGACAAAACTCCCTACTTAAATAATAAACTCGCCTATTTACAGAGTAATTAACGTACAGTTGGGAACTGCAGAACCCTGAGTTGAAAACTAAACTTGATGCAGACCCTTCAGCTCTCCCCTCTCCTGTGTGATGTTACTAAATGAGATCAACATTATCTGTCTTCATCTGGGTCTTGGGAAAACTAGTTCATTTTTGTTTGCATAATGTTTTGCATGTGAAAGTGAAAGGTCCTTTGTTTGCTGCAGGTGTATTGTCCTCCCACTCAGAAATACTCATTCTGCTCTGAAATAGGGTAAACATTTCTCAAACAACCATATAAGGGAAGAGTGAAACTTTTGTTGTTGTTGTTTTTGCCTCCTGAATATTTGAGTTTCATCCTGCATATGTTGGCATTTGAAAACAAATTTCGTTTTGTAAAGTTTACCCTGTGTGTTTCTACCGGTTGAGAACAGGCAGCTTATGGAAGCTAGTGGAGGGGTAAAAATCCAACATGGAAAAATGTTTACAGGTACATCCACTCAAAATAGCTATTCTGAGATGAAGATAGGCATGAACTGCAAGATATTATCCCTGTCTCATTTGGCCATTTTCTTCTGATATCTACCGATGTGAATGATTTCTCTGAAGAAAAAGTATTCATCTTCTATATATTTTACGGTACACAGTCATATATGAATGTGTATATAAACTCCCTCAAAAAAAAAAACCACCCAACCCACCATTTCAAAAAATAGGCAGTTTTCACTGCCTTCCCTTTCTCTATTAAGACATTCAACTGGAAACAGGCCACTTGTTTTTGAGGTTCATTTAGTTCCTGTTGCTTGTCCCTGCTTGTGGTCTCCACAGCCATTGATTGCTGTGTTTCAAAGGGCATTTGCCATATTCTAATATTTCTCAAGCTGAAGAAGTCAGCAGGGCTCCTCTTTCTGCATCCTTGATAGGTACATCTCCTCTTGCCTCACCTCCACCATTTACTGACTGATGCTGACACTTCCCTGAACTCAAACAGGCCGATACTCCCCTGCAGAGGATCTGGAGGCCGCACGGGAGCAGAGGGGTGCTGCATCTTATCCCTAATGTGAATATCTTGTCTGTGCGTTGTTTGCGTCAGTTAAGAAGTGTGATGTTTGGGTGTACTGGTAGAAAGTATTTAGACAGAGGTAGAGCCAAAGCAGCAAAATCTGCACTGCTGTCCACAGGAAAAATCAGCCGTCTTTGCGCTAACCGCAGGGGCGTTTGCGATGGGCGAGTCCCTTCTCCTGACGCGCTGCTGGTGATTTCCCCTCCTGAGATTCCACCAGCTGATAGGAGCACTGATAGGAGCTGATAGGACTTTTGGACAAGACCAATTCTTTACATCTCAGGAAAGGATGCTCAGATGGTTTGTCCTGAGACGGGGAAGCGCAAGGGTTGCATTTATCTTCCTCAGCCGAGACACCATTGGCCGTCATCCCCAGGCAAGATGATGCAATGGGATTTAGGCTGACAAGATGGGCTCTAGCAGGGCTGCAGAACAGCTGTTGCCATCTTTAAAAGCTGACAGCATAAGGAGAGGAAAAGGCATTCACCCTTGGCAATTTTGAACAAAAAAGTATCTTTAAAAAGAGGCCAAGCGTTGGGCAGGTGGAGGCAGGAAAGCCTGTCAACAGAGCTTTTTCAAATTACTTGCCACTTTGGGGAAAATGTTTGTCACCTGTGCCATTATCCATCTCTGGTCCTGGCCGAGGTCCCTTTCTCTGTGTGTACCTTATTGTTCACCTCATAGGAGACCAAACTTGAGCACTAGATATTTCCCTGTTGCAGAGCTCTGGAGAGCCTTGCAGATGCTTATCTTGGAATCAAGGTTTTGTATGCTTGTGTAGCATGATTTTTGCCTCTGCAGCAAAACAAAGGATATAAAGAGCGAACATGTAAGACTATTCTCTGTTACTGCTTTCAATTTGTAGATTTGAAGCACTGCATGTCAAAATAAGTGACGGCTTCCTCCTGTGATTTATTCTTAAGGATGATGAATCAGCTGCTAATAAAAATTTAGGATTTTGATAGTGAAGATCTCTTTGGAAGTAGATTATTGTCCCTGAGAAGATGTCTATAGAAGTGGAAATGACCTATAAAAGTTCAAAGTAGTATCACAGACATTAAACATCTGTCTAATGTACACCTGCTTCTGAGATTGAAGTGGTTGTGAGGTTGAAAATAGCTTTTGTTCTTGGATTTGGTCAGCATAGCTGACAGTATAGCTAATAAAGCAAAAAAGAATCACTCCCATGGTTGTGTGTATGCCTCAAACAAATCTCTGTGATTAAGTGTGCATAGATATTTTCCAGTAAGTCACTTGTCAACCAAGTAGGATTAGGGTGATACTAAAAAGCCAGATTGTAGATCTGCCGTAGGGAATTGTGCACACTGGAGCAGCAGTGAAAGAGTATTTCAAAGTTGAGCCTGTGATTAAATAAGGCTAGATTTGAGCAGGATTATAACTACTACTTTACACAAAAAGGCCATGTAGTAAGTTTGAAAGAAGCTTAAAAGCTCTCTAAGGAACCAACCCTTTTTTTTCTTTTCTTTTGCATGTTTTCTTCCATGCTCTAAGTGTACCATGGAAATTTGACTGAAAGTAGTTTTCTTTTTCTATGAAGCAATGCGATTAAAAATGCATTTGTCTTATAACCAGATGAGCATTCCTGTTGCTTTTAGAAGCATCCACTGAAATATTAAAAAAAGGTAGGTAGCATATGGCGGTTATATATGGCTACAGGAATTTGTGATTTTTAGGAACAGGGAAGACTCAGGCTCAAACCTTACTCCGTCATTCTTCCCTCCTTTTCAGAGACGACCCCAGCTGTTGGCTGCTTGTTTTAGTGCAGTTTTTCCTCTTGTCCTCCTGAGTGTTCGGCTTTGTCTAAAGGCAAAGTCTTTCTAGAAAGTGACATTTTCTTCAGGGAAAAGCTCCCTAGTCCAGAGTGAATTTGCTGTTTGGACAAAAGGGAGAGGAACTGTTATTCCGTGAGTATTAGCCTCCACCTGAGACGTGGACACCCAAATTCATCTCTCAAATTTATTTGTAGGGAGAGATATTGACTCACTCTCATGCATGCTGTCTCCCCCTTACCCCGGTGAGTACTGCATGCTGCATCACTATATGCTATTATAACCTGAAGCTAAAAATGAACATTACATCACACTACCCAAGGACTTACGGACAACGTGTTTATGAGTATAAATACCTATTCATCAAACATACTGCAGAATTAGCTTAGTGGAATTAGTGCAGAGCAGTGGAATAACCTTGGTATTACACTGTCTTATGGCAAGTGAAGATACCACCGTCTCAGTGTTCATTTATAAATAATGTAAAAAAAAATACCGGGTATGCAGAACATAAAAATATTACAAAATACTGTCAAAAGTAGTTGTTGCAGCATTTTTGTTCATCTATATAGCCTCATCACATAAATTTTGAGCTATGACTTAGTACCCTTTTCATAGACTCATAGAATGGTTTAGGTTGGAAGGGATCTTAAAGATCATCTAGTTCCAACCCCCCTGCCCTGGGCAGGGACACCTCCCGCTCGACCAGGTTGCTTTTCGCACAAAAACTACTCATAGACCAAACTGTAGATTTGTAGCTGCTAAATAAGTGCTTCTCATTCAATATCCTTTCACAGTCTTCATATTCTTTCCTAGAATGTAAGGCCAAAAGGGATCTTTGCATTCATCTAGGCTGATGTCATTTGTAATGTGGATCATAAAACACCAACCAGCGTTTCCTGACTTCATGTGGTTGAATGCACGTTTTTGTAAGTCCGTGTGCATGTGTTATAAATATGCATATTTTTAGAACTTCATCTAATCCTGGTTTGCAGATGATATAGAATTTGCGAGACTTCAGCAATTTAGTCTACGTGTTGATAATCGTCTTACTTGGAAACGTTTTCTTGTTCAGTTTGAGCTTTCTTCCCAGTGTTATTTTGCATTTCCTCTCTTTGCATTGAAACTTAGGCCGCACTAATTTTAGAATCGGATTTTTTTGGTTAAAAAAAAAAATAATAAATCTCCCTTGTTGCAAAACCATGTCAGCCCTTCCTTGTATTCTTGAAGTGCAGTGCAAAATTCTTAGTGATTTTCTGCCCAAGGTGAAGGGATATTTGCCTGCTTAATATTTGTGCACAATTGCAGCTGCTTTCATCTACCTTAAATACTCACCTTTAACAAATGCATTGTAAATAATTCCTTCCCTTTGTTTTTTAGAACTTGGTAAATGCTAGATTTCTTTCCTTCTACTTGTTCTTTTTTCCCTTTCAATTTCATCAGTAGGTGTTTGGGTTTTTTAAAATGTTTTACCAATACCAGCATGTGATGATTTTGTGTGTTGTGCGCATTTTGGTTTGGGATGTCTGTGGCTTAGTGCCAGCACTAAAATACATTTAAAGTTTTAAGAAATAAATCAAATGATACGGTGATGATATACTTGGCTCTGCAATCCTGTCATGCTTTTTTGGCCTTTCCAAATCCATTGACTTATTTATAAAATTTCCCATATGACTTGGCACTTGCATCTGCAGCATTAGTGTAGTCAAAAGTCTGCATTTTGACAAAATCCACCTAGCAGCTGTTAAGAAAATAATACAGGATAATCTTTTGCCGTGTCTAACTCTCAAATAAAAGGTGACATCTTGAAAAGGCATTCCTTGTCTCCTGTGATAGTAGCAATAACGTGTTCTTGAAAGTAAATTTGTTGTAGCTTTTCAAAAAGGTATGCTGTTCTATTTTTAAAAAATGAAGATGTTTGCCAAAAATATCTTCAAGTGTTTTTAATTACGTGCATTTTGTATTGTAAAATTACCTTGGGCGCCAAGTGAACACATTTTTTCTGACAAAGTAAATGCTAGATAAATGTTGCCCCACATGGAAGCAATGAAAGTCAGATTCTTTCTTATGAATTATGATTTTTATTTGGTTTCGGGCATCGGGAGAAATAAGTCAAAGCACCATCATCAGAAATGGGCATAATTGTTGCTCAAACTCTTGTGAAAGAAAATTGAAAGCCAGACATTTTAGTTCTTTATATTGAGATTTTGCTGTGGCCTGTGCAGGTTGTGAGAGTTAAACGCAGCAGGGTGAAATTATGTGTTATGGTTTGGAAATCAGGCAAGAAGTAAGCATTTTGATTCTCATTGGGTATTTTGATCTTTATAACGTTAAACAAAATGATATGCAAAAGCGACAGCACGTCAGTGGTCACTGAATATACCTCTCTGTGTGGTGCAATCCTTGATGTACAAAGGTTACAAGTACAATTCATCTTACAGAGCTTTAAATATTAGGCTGTGCTTGGCAGCTTCAGAAAGGAAGCTGTTCCTTTATAAGCCACCTATCTCTGAGGCTGAGAAAAAAAAAAAAAAAGAGTTGTTCCTAATTTATATAGGCAGCTGACAGTAAAACTGCTGCTGAGCTGGGCTTTTAGTTGGTCCTTGTGAGAGAATGGATTTGGGCCAAAACTTCTCAAAGTGGTTGTGCTCCTGCCCTTTGTCATGGGGACATCAAACGACAGTAGGATTCTTGGATTGCCGGGTGAAAGAAAAAAGCCCTCCAGACACCAGAAAGGACAAGTGTGAAGCGCAGAAAGAGGACAGAGCAGGGATGTGCAAGGAGTGTGCATACACAGGGAAAAACACAGGCGTGCGTGATGCTCGGGGGAGCTGAGTGGCCTCTTCTGACTGAGCTGAGGTGGTTTGGCAGCAGTTGGGGCATGCGACACATCTTGACCTGCGGTTTTATAACCTTATATAGGGTTTCAAATATAGTTTATATATATACATTTTATATATATTGTTTATATAGTCTATATATAGTTTATATATAACACATATGTCGTGCAGTGCTTTGCCTTCCTTTGCCTACAGGAAATTGCCAAAGTTCCATGGCAGTTTTCATGGAGTTCCCTGTCTAACAGTCATATATGGTAGTGTATTACAATTTCCTTTTAATTTAAAAATACATGAAGTTGTAAAATGAATGTTAAGGTATAGATCTGTACAGTCAAGGAAGCCAAACAACCTCGGTAGTGTCCTAGAGTGCCATCATATAATAATTGTTCTTTTCCTCCCCTCGGTCATTTGCCGTGCTGGGAGTGTGGATGCTGGACAGAAATCTCAGCTACTACAGTCGCCTGTTGCCTTGTTGCAACTACAACGTAAAACAGAGTAACTTGCCTAACAATTGTTATAAACTGACATGTTTGGTTCTGGATTGGGAAAGGGGTAGGAGCACACACACGGTTCGTTACTGTAGCTGGGCTAATGACTGAAAGCTTACACACTTGGTCGTCTCTTCTTGTTGTTTAGGCAAGTCTTCATTATTCCAGGTGAACGTTGTCGGAGTACAGAAATGAAGTACAAAACTGAATGCAAAGGAAATGTTTCCTCTTATGACCTACTTAATTCAGTGAAGAGTTATTTTTTTTGTGAAATGCCAAGTCTTATCCTGTCTTCGTCATGGCAGATTATATACATAAGTAGAAATGTACAGAATAATCACCATCAGTTTTTGAAACGTTTACGGTATCTCCAAGTGTGACTTACTTAAATCACATTTAGTTATTTACTTACTGAACTACAGTGAGGTTTTTTTTAAAGAAAGAAAGAAGTGGAATTTAGCAAAAGTATTGCTTCAAATAAAAGTAACTTTCCATTGACACATGTCCATTACAGGAGGAATAAAGATGCTTCTCAGCATATTGATTTTATAAGGGTCAATGCACAACAAGAAGGATATCTTGTGACCTTATTCCAACTTCAGGCCTTAGGTACCTAATCTCAGCTCCTGTTTTCTCTGAGAAAAAGTATGTAATATGGTTTATTTTGAAAGTTGTTTGGAGTGACTTACACTCCCACATTTTTCATTCATCCTATACAATACTTTACTGCCGTAATGGAAAGGTTGTGAATATATTTTCCTCCAGCATGGGATCAAGCTACAAAGAAAATGAGCAGCAGTTTATTTGTTATCTTTTTGTAGTTGTTTTGTAGTGAATTTTTCATAGTATATAACTGAGTGCCTAATCCTACCGTGTTGTTTGCCTGCATGCTGGTGCATTTCTTGCACTGTAGCCAGTTTAAACTTTTCTGACAGAAATGGCGTATCTTGTGTCCGCTCTCAAGAGGAGGCACAGCTACCCTGTGCTTCAGATTCTCTTGCAACCTCTTTGGGTTACTCCTTCTCCACCCAAGAAATCTCTGGAGAGAGGAAGTCTTGAGTGGACAGACAGAGTGTTTTATCCTCTGCCTAATTTGCAGTGATATTTCACGGCCTCGAAACAGCATCTGTGTCCCCAGAAGGTGTAATGTAAGAAATGCGCTTTGGCTGGGCTGGTTTTGAGGAGGTAGGGGCCAGTGCCACATCAGGGGAAGGGGAGGGCCTTGGACATATTGTGGCAGGGATGAGCTGTGTCATTCCTTGGAAGATGTGAGGAAAGGGAAACAAATCGAATGGGCTTTGGCAGTGTTCCCAAACAGGTTGAGGAAGAGAATTAACCACATGAATGATTAATGACGGCAAAGATCATTCAGCTAGAAAAGTACTTTCTATAAGTGCTAAGTGCTGGCATTAAAAATGTATGCATTTTCGTTTTAATCCGCACTTGGCGTCTGCAAATGGAGGGGAAAAGGGAGAGCCAACAGTGTCATTATGGCAACACTCCCTACAGCTGAAATCGTAGTTTGCCAAGGCACACAACCTAGGACCTGGTTCCTGCAGAGCTCAGCAAGCTGTGCTTGCTGCCAGTGGTTCTCTTGAACTGCTCCACCACCCGCCCTGCAGAGCTCTAAGCGAAGGCTTGGAAACCTCCTGCAAGTCAAACGTCTACTAAGGGAACAGTTGTCTTCATGAAATCCCTACTGATAAAGAGGAAGACGTAGGCCATGATCTATCCCCCGTGGATTTTTTTTACGTATGTAAAACTTTCAAAGATATCGATTATCCAGTCTCTGGTTTTCTTTTCCAAAAAATAGACCTTTTGTCTCTGTTGAGTAGGAGATGCCGGGAAGGGGACCCTGACAGAAATGAGTTGTTGTGCGATCAAGGTGGCAGCATATTGCCACCAGAAAAGCTGTGTCCCAGAGCAGCAGAAATTATGCGGGCAGGAAGTGAAGTTTTTGCTGCAATCAAGCTGGGAGAGGTAAAAACTGAAACAAGATGTTAATATAGGTGAGTCTCTGGAAAGAGCTGAATAGACATATCAAGAAGCAGAACAGAGAGAGAAGAGGCTGAATGAGTAGACTCTGAAGTCTGGACCTGAGCAGCTACAAGCCACGTGCAAAGGGTTGGGCTGGAAATGTGCTTGTTGATGGGCCTGTTTGATGGCGTGGCTGGAAGGAGGAAGCGGTTTTGTGCTGTGACCTGCAGTGAGGCACGCTGGACTCCACCAGGTCAATGCAGCCCTTTCCCTTCCCAGGCTGACGGCCGGTCGGTGGCTGCATGCCTTTTGCAAGTCCTGTCTGGAAGTGGTACTTGAATTCCCTGTTTTGCCAGCTTGCCGCAGTGTGTAATCCTTCTCGCCTCCCACCCAGCTGTACGCTGAGCTTGCTTTGTATCTTCATTTCACTCTGCTGCTGCGCTAGCCTCGCTCTTTATTCACGTGTCTGGTAACAGAGAGTTAGGGACCTACTTTCTCTAATTGTCTCCAGTTTGCTATTGCCAGCTGAGCTCACAAGCAGGGTGAGAACACTAAGGGTGACCCATGCGCTGGGAAGCAGACCCTCATTTGCTCTTTCTGTGTCGCGTCAGGCTGGTAGAAGTCGCACGGTATCTGCAGGGAGGGGGATGTGTCTCTCCACCACTCCCCTCGCCTCCCTAGCAGGCACCTATGCGATAGCTCTCACCTTGACGGGGAAAGTGTGGGGGTGGAGGGGGTGGTTCCTCTTCAAGAATAACAAGGTTTGTTGTTAATTTGCCCTTAGTCTAAAATATCCACCTTTCTTCTCTCTTTTGTCGATGATCATGCTGTGCGCAACTGTGTTCGATGCTACGCTTTCAGTTATGACTTGGGTGAAAGGCTGTGGTTGCTAAGGAAGAAAAGTATTAGTATTACCAATATTTATTATTCGGTCCCCATGGAAACTGTAGTTCTTCTGGGAGTCCTAATTCTCACATTTTTCCTTCCTATGGAAAAGATGTATGCTTAACCATGATGTTCAGATAGTTATTTTCTAGAAATAGAAGGCAAGACGCACCACTCCCTTTTGCGCTCTGGTATGTTTGACAGATGTCTGTCTACGGGTAGTTGCTGCTTACTAAGCTGTGTTGTGGTTTCCAGTCACATAAAGATTTTTGGAGTGTGGTTAATCTAATTTTATCTTGGTGGGGTTTTATTTTTATTTTTTTTCCCTTCCTAGCTCGCTGTTTGATTTATCCTTTTCCCTGTTATTCTTATTTTTTAATTTGCTGCGTATTTTAAATTCAGGAAGAGTTATTTGATGGGGAAATTATCTTGCTGTTTTCTATTTAGAGGTATAACCATGGCAAAAGCTTTGGGCATGGCCCATGGTTGTAAAAGTGACACAGTAGTACCTGTTTTTTCAATGAAGTTTGAGTTCTTCAGATTTTCAGAGGAAAGCTGGTGAAATACTGAATGCTTTATTCTTGGCGGGATAGTTAACTCAATCTCTGGCTCTCTTTCAGTGCCTAAAACAGTATGTGGAACTTTTGATCAAAGAAGGTCTAGAAACAGCAATCAGCTGCCCTGATGCTGCCTGCCCAAAGCGAGGCCATCTGCAAGAAAATGAGGTATGCTTTTACCACAAATAGTTTTTTCTTTTCTTTTCTTTCTAGGATGTTTAAATGTGTCTTGCTCTGTGTGCTACAGCTGCCACTGTTGCCAACACGCATTTTTAATAATTCTCTAAAGGTCAAATATTTTGTCTCCATTTGTTGAAAATGCCTTAGGTTATTGCTGTTCCCAATTGGAAATTTGTCTTTTTCTTTTCCTTCCTTCAACAGATTGAGTGCATGGTTGCGTCAGAAATCATGCAAAGGTATAAGAAGCTACAGTTTGAAAGAGGTAACTCATGTCACACTACCTATTGCAAGGCTGTGGGAACGGTATCACTCCAGAGCGATCCCATAAATCAGAATCTGGCTCTGCACATGTTCATGCAGTAGCGTTGTGCATTAATTGTTTGGTTATCACAAAAAAAAAAATAAAATCCAAAACCCGAAAACCATCGTTTCTTTTCTTGCCTGTGTGATTCCCAGAATTGCAATATTCTGGGAATAAACTAAGGAAAGAAAATTGCTATGTATTATATTGCGCTATAACTAAGGGAGGGAGTGACTTCTATTTCGAGCTTTGCTGTTTGTAGACTGACCCCCTTTATGGAGCCACCATTATCTCCTGTGATGGCATCTGGTGCAGAATTACTAGGCAGTTCTGTGTGTAATGATAACATGAACCCTGTTAATTTTTATGAGGATATAAGATGACTGGGTGCCTATGGGGATGCAGAACTGTGTGGCCATAGAGAACTTAAAGTAAGTTTTTGCGGAGGGCAGGACCCAACCTAGAAACCACTGAAGTCATCAGTAGGTTTTTGTTGACTTCAGTGGGCTTTGAAACATGACATGACTTACCAGTAAGCAGCCTCAAAGAAAGGGATGAAACTGTATAATAGTCTTATGCTATTGTTAATCATGTGGTTACATTAGGGCAGAGACCAACTTGGAAATAGAGTCTGTAAAAATAGGCACTGTAAAAACACTTTCTGGTGGGTTATACCTCCATAATATATGCTCTATTAACTTCAAGTACAACTGAAGAAAAATACAACATCTCAGTCTCAGAACGAGTTTAGTTTGGTGAATGAAAGTGGGCAATTAATTCAAACTTGGGAAACTCACTTTAGTTTGGCTCCTGTTTTGCAAAGCAGACCAGATTTATGTCTGAGTGGGTAGCATAAAATAAAAGGCTTCTTTTGAAAACGGGTGTCTTCAAATGCCCTGCCAGTCAGCCTCAGCTGGAATACATTGTTATGGAAGGCCGGTCTTGTAACCGCCTTTGAATTTTATTCTTTTATGCCCCTTTACAGAAGTGCTTTTGGACCCGTGTCGGACTTGGTGTCCATCCTCTACTTGCCAGGCAGTTTGCCAGCTCCAGCAGCCAAGCCCACAGGACCCCCAGCTGGTCCAGTGCAAAGCCTGCGACATTGAGTTCTGCTCTGCTTGCAAATCTAATTGGCATCCAGGTCAAGGCTGTCAAGAGAACATACCAATCTCTTTTCTTCCAGGAGAAACAAGGTAAAGTATTGCAAGAGATCAAGTATTTAGAAACAAAACACTCAATCTTTGAACACTCCGGTGTATGAATAGTAAAGAGGCGTTTTCCTGGTATTTTGTATTAAAGCTGTTTCCTTCACTTAGTCATTCCTGTTTCTTTAATGCTGTATTACAACTCTGGATAGCTCTTGGCAGCCTTCCTTCTTGCCACCATTCTTGGCGAAACACAAAAGAACTACTTGAGCCTCTATGAGCCGCCCTTTTGCCCCAGTGGGAAAAATATGATATCCAGGCAGCTCATGAGCCTCCCTTCAGAGAAGATCTCATTGCTGCTGCTAGTCTGGACAGCGTGAGGGTTGGTAACATCATGCCAGACAGTGATTTTTCTGATACCCTGTCAGTCATCTCAACTGCTGCACATTTGGCCAATGATCGTAAGTTCTGTTTCCAGTGGCATACTGCAGCCAGTGAATAAGAAAGGCCATTGTGCATGTGTTCTACTTAATGTTTAGGCTTTTTCAAAGATTGTGTAGCAGTTCAAGGTATCATTGGCCTGGCCCTGGCCAGCTTTGGACTGAGCTATTCATAACTTGTCTTCTTTCAAGCTTTGCTGTAACAGATGACTAGCTAGGATGTCGTCATGAGTTCCTGGTCAAATATAGTAACCTTTGCACATGCTTTTTGTGTGTCCTTGACCAGAATTGAAGATCACTAAACTTCATGGCAAGATAAAAACCTTTATTTGTTTTTCTTAGTGTTTTGGTTGCTTTTGCTTTTATTTCATGCTTAATTTTTTACTCCATTGCATTTTTTTTTAATTATTATTTTGGAGCATAATGTTCCAGTAGTAGTTTGTGCTACCATGCATTTGGAGTTTCATTTACAGTTTATGGATTTAAAGCATTTTTCTGTAATCCAGTTGTCCCTAATGTGACTAACGAGTGTATGTTCTTTTATCCTGCTGTTGGGCAAATCAATCAAGCAGTCAGTCAAGGGTGAGTCCTGTTTTCCAGTGAACTGTTGATTCCCCATCAGTCATTTTTGTATCTGCCACTGGCAGTGACTGCAGGAAGTGTCATTTGTTACGGTACATTTTAGTTGTTGGTGTGCATAAAGCCTGCATACGGTAGAAAGCTACTCAAGGGAAATAAAGGTCCTTCTAATGTTTCCTCTGTTGTGCCCACTGTATGAGGGGACATCCTATGGTTTTGCACAGTGGTGCAAGACAAGAAGAGGCTATGCTGACTCTAACTTATGAACATGTCCTTGTTAGGACAGTGTTAGAGACAAAGAGATCGACTCTGAAAGAACGGCGTGCCCCAAAACCTCATGGTTCCCGATTTGGAAGGAAATTCCTAGGGAGGATCCTCAAGGAGGGCAGAGACAAGCAATCTCTCACTGGTGCCCCCAGTCCAAAGGAATGTGGTCTGGGGTTACGCTATCAAGGGATTGCTTCCTCTTTTTCCCTGAGAAAGAAAAAGGGAAAAAAGAACATGCTTTAGACATACAAAGCCTTTAGGTGTAAGCTAGCTGCTGCTCATCTGATATATTCCAGGAGGAAACTGTATAATATCTGTTAGTATTACTAGATAACAAAAATAGTTGGTAAAAATGGTAAAATACATGGTAAAGAAAATGTCCTAACGTAGGCACTGTAGTCATTAAACATTTTTTTCTAGAGATATGTTTGAAAAATAGAGTATAGCCAAAATATTTGAATAATAAAATTCAGTTCGCTAGTAATTTCTCTCTCTTTTTTTTTTTTTTTTTTTTCTGAAATGAAAAAGTAGGCTTACCTTCTTATCACAGTTCTTAAATTTTCTTCTGTAAACTGATGTGGCCACATATCTTACTAATTCCTCACTCTCTCCCACAGTTCAGTTTTTAAAATGGAAGAAGATGATGCTCCAATCAAACGCTGTCCAAAGTGTAAAGTTTACATTGAACGAGATGAAGGCTGTGCCCAAATGATGTGTAAGAACTGCAAACATGCCTTTTGCTGGTACTGTCTGGAATCTCTTGACGTGAGTACATGCCATGCACTCTGGTTCTCAAAAGCTTGGAGGTTCATTGCTTTGCCACCCAGCTGTCTCATTAATCAATTAAATAGTAGCTCACTAGCTTCTGCCCAACTTGGTGGACCGCCACCCACCAGAGCTGATGGGTAATTTGATAGGATTTGTATGCTCTGTTTTACTTCTCTGACCTGTGTGATCTTAGCAGTTTGCCCATGTGAGTCAGTAAGTAATCAAAAAAGTAAAGTTTTATGAAAGTATTCTGTTTGCAATCTTTACGTGGCAATTAACATGGTGGAGTGGTGTTGCTGCTTTTTTTTTTCTTTTTTTTTTTTAAATAATATGTCATTTGGTACTGACTTTGCAATGTTCCCCTTCTTGAATGAGCTACACGATGAGTATAGCAATGTTCTTAGTCTGTGGAATTTTAACAAACCCTAGATTTGGTGCGTCACCATGCAGGAGACTAGCAGCAGATTTGTTTACCATTCATTGTATTCTGTGGGACAAGAAATAGATCTGACATATGAAAAAGAATACAATGTTCTCCTAATACCAGGGATTCGTCAGTCTATAAGCTGCTGCTGTCATATGTTTATGTTTTGTTTTTTTTTAAATCAGCCTGTTATCGTGACCAAGGATCAGAGTATATACAATATACAACATCTGTTTCCATGTCATCTGTTTTATAGCATCGTTGACAATAGCAAAGGAAATGTTTTAGGTTCCCGAAGCTACTCTGACTATTCAAATCCTGTGGCCCATTTGAATGCTTTACTAACAGTCCTCGAGTCCCAGGCTCCTTGCATGCTCAGTTAAAAGGCAGTGTTCCCTTGGTACTAGGCCTGATACTGTGGCTGGTTTGCGAAAGGATGGCAGGACAGAGATAGGGACATCATTTCTCAAAAATCTGTATTGCACTTTTATTCTTCAACTAGTAAAAGGAACCAGCTTTGTGAAGTCTGCAGGACAAGTACTCATTTTCCTTTGCTCTTTCTGTATGTGTGCAAAATACATGCAATGGTCAGCTTATCTTCTTGGATCTTCTTGCTAAACTCCATGCTAGTATTTAAATATGCAGCTTGAGAGCCTTTGGGAGAATTCGTTACAGATATATAACACTTGCTAAACAAACCTGTTTGTAAAGACACTTTAACTGTAAACAAAGCACTTTGGAAAGATTGGAGCTGCCATATCCACTTTACTAAGCTTTTGTCTTCCTGTACAATTCTTGGTTAGAAGTTCTCAGGAAGTAGTATTTTATAACTTGAAGAACAGCTTGTACTTTTGTTTATTGCCTACCTTTTCATTTAATGTTTTGTAGGATGATTTTCTCCTTATACATTACGACAAAGGACCTTGTCGAAACAAGCTGGGACACTCCAGGGCGTCTGTTATCTGGCACAGAACACAGGTAATGCTCAGGTCTCTAAAAGCTCTGTACAGGTCTACTGCCGTCACAGTGCCTTCCTTTGCCTGACTCATTTTAACACCTTAGGGTAAAACTCTCTGTCAAATGGTAACTGGTTTTCCTAGCATATTTAAAGAAGGCAGTAGCTTGGAGAGGAACAGTTGGCTTTCCCAGAGAGGACACTCCTTAGCAGAAAGCCACAGACAACTAGAAAGGGTACATTTGCAGAGCCAGTTAAGTGCCAATCCAGTTATGTTCTTCTCAGTAAACCGGGAGTACAAACTAGGTTGCCACCATCCATATTATTAACAGGGAAGTTCATCCTGCAAGCGATCTTTATCTTCAAATACAGAACTAGAGAGGAGTTAGCCTGAGTATGCTCAGTACCTTGCTATGGACTCCAGTTGACTCATTGATGTAGGCTGGGTAGAAGGTAACCCAGCGAGCTTATCAGTAGCTTCAAACACGATTTCAAATTGAATATTACAAAGCATGTGGGGGTACCTCTTGTAGTCTAGATGCAGTCTTGCTGGACCCAGCATGAATCCTGGCAATGGAAGAGCTCTCTGCACTACTTCAATGCATGCAATATAAATGCCAATGTGTGACTTAGTCCAATCTACTGCCTTTACAGTCACTTCAGAAGTGCAGGGACATCTGGGTACCTGAGTCATCTCTTCCTAAATTAACCGTGTGCCGGTAAATATCTACCTTAGCTTGAGACGAAGTGCTTTTTTTTGAAGTACAGATTTCTTTCCCATTTGAGCATAAATCCCAAGTCTAGAGAATAAACACCAAGTCTAAACTGAAATAAAAAGAGAAGGATCGTACCCCTCTCCCTCCACATACACCCCTGGGCACGTCAGCTACAAACTTGGTTTTGTTTGGCTTAGCCAATGCTATTTTAGAAAGTGTGTGGGTATATAAGCTTTCTTGATATACCTGTAATGTGAGGTGATTAATCGGATATTTGAGATCTCAGCCACAGTAGTTAGCGCAAACATATTTGATAGACAGTACGTTTGATGTTCTAGTCACTGTTGAGAAAGTGATAATTGTCTACCAGTCAGGATGTAATTCTGCTAAATCCACTAAAGCCAAATCAACATTGCAATCATTTCCTTATGTTAAGTTTCTTTGAGTATTTTATCCAAGGCAAACTGAGGTGAGCCTTTGGTTTGTTGTTTGTGGATTTAAAAGAAAATATTTATTTTGGCCAGAGGGAATGGCTTGATGCTGAGTAGGGCAGTAACTTCTTCAGAAGCAACAGAACCAAGTAGAAAATGAGTAAGTAACACGCAGCAGGCAGTTTTTCTTTAAAAAAAAAATAAACTAACGACCCCCCCAAAAAAAACGAAAATAAACAAAAAACCCACAACAAACAAAATGAAACTTAATGAATTCTTTGATGGCGTATTGAGGCTGAAAGGAAGGTGTAAATAGATACCTCATAAAAATTACCAGTAGTCAATCCAGTCCCCAGAATTGCTAACTTCCAGCTTGGCTCTGTCTCGCCAGTAGACTCTTAGCCTGGGCTGCAAAGAGCTAGACAAGGGCATGCTGTCTCCAAAGAGCAGTAGGGCAGTAGTTTCAGCTCACAGTTTTTAACGAGATTAGAATTTAGTTTTGGTTTATGTCTATAGTAAATAAATGTAAAAATTGGTAAATGGAAGTTGCAGGAGCTTGTCAACACCTCCAAAAAAAGAACAAGTAATGCAACTTGCCCACCTCCGAAGCTGAAAAAGAAATCGCCTTTGGCAAGAAATAATATTGTTAGGGCGAGGAAGTTGGAGCTCGTTATCCCTGGACAGCGAAAAGCCGGGATCGAAGGAATTTGGGGCGGCGAGCGCTGTCGCACAGCGCCACCTCCCGCTGCCGCCGGTCCCTTCAGCCCCGGCTGGAGATCCCGGGGGGGGGAATTGCGGGAAGAATTAACGTGGTAATCAGAACGAGAAATAGTCCGTGGCCGACGAAAGTACTAGTAAATCATCCCATCTACACCATGGCTAATTAAATATTTGGCAGTTAATTGAAGCGGCATTTCTAGCCCTGGCTGGAAGAATTCTTTAATGAGTACTGCGCTCTAATTTCATTTTGCCTTCTGTTGTGAGGTTTTGCTAGCAGATTAGCATTCCACTCCTGCCTTCATTATTCAAAATTATTCACAGACACTCTCATGTGAATAAATCTAAATTATTTTCTCAAATAATTCGCGGGCATATTGTTGCAGCATTACTCTTAGAGTTGCCTGTGGCAAATGGGAAACTTCCTCAAGGCAATGAACCTAAACTTGAATGTTTTTCTAATAATTTTCCAAATTTAAACTTTAGAAACTAACAGAGTTTGTCACACCGACAGAATGGGTAGTAGGTCTGCGGTCCTCTGCCCTTGCTGGGAAGAGGATGAGGATGACCAATACATGTAAATGAAAAAAAAAATGCTTTTAGATAGAGTTAAGTCATGCCCCCTGAAGCAGCAGGATGAGCTCAGGTCTGACTGCAAAAGGCATTTGGCATATGCAAAGCCTTCCTATCATCCATAGTGTTTGTAATCTGTGGCTGAGATTTCCAAGTTTGTGTTCCTGCTGATGGGAAGTTTGTGGGAGTCTTCCCAGATTCTCCATGAATAACACCAGAACCTTGATGGATTCTTTTCGGAGCTTTCTGCAGCAAAAAGGGGAGCACCTGAAAGTAAGAGTCAGTGATTCTCTTGTAGTCTTGATCCTGATACTCAATATTTAGGTTTGACGAAGAAAAAAGTATCTAGTCAGGTCTTCCATTAGTTGTTTGAGGTAAAGCAAAACTCAAAAAGGCAAATAACCATCTGCATCAGTTTGCGTGGTGGAAGTGAGTTGTGTAGCACGGCTCTGACTGGAGCAATGAAACGTGGACGTTTGCTCTCTGATTTCACTCACGTTTACTGATCGCAGGCACTGTCTGTAGCATATCCCTGGGGGGAAGTCCTAGCTCTGGTAAGGTCAGTGGCATTTACTGAGATCCTTTTGAAGGACACTGATGATGCACTGGTGTCAGCAGAATCTAGCCAATTGCTATCCCTAACACAATGCTATTTCCTTCTCTTGCAGGTGGTAGGAATTTTTGCAGGATTTGGTCTTCTACTTTTGGTGGCCTCCCCTTTCCTTCTGCTCGCTACACCATTTGTTCTGTGCTGCAAGTGCAAATGTAATAAAGGCGATGATGACCCTCTACCTACCTAAGACTGAGAGGAGATTGGACTCATCACAACATGTGTTTTGATTTTATTGTTGCTGTTGATGTTTCCCTCTTGCACTTACATTGCTGTAGCCTTACTTGCCCCGTTCTGCTTTTCATTGACACACGGTCTCGCTTCCAGGAACTGTTGTTACTACTGTTGCATAGATCAATTCATGACAAGGAGGGTTATGGAAGGCGAGTTTGGTGCTAAAGGGAAACCACGGACCCAGGTATCTATCTGAAATGAAGAGGTGATACTGATACAAATAATGCAGAAAGTTTCTGATGCCCTGCTGGTGGACTGGGAACTGTGCTGAATGACATCAGCAAAACAAGCTAAAAATGCATACAAATCTAAACTTCCTGCATATCTGTTCGCTTCAAAATTTGGTGTCTTATTCCTGCATATATTTAAGTTTTCTATCATTTAAATCAGATAGTCAGTGTGACTTTATCGTGTTTATTACACATCTGGTTTTGTTAAGGCCGTCACAGTGGCCTTTTTAGTACCTATTTTTCCAAGTATAACAAAATCAATAAGGTGCATATAGGCCATCCTATGCCTTTCGTGAAATTTGGGGAGGGTTAGAAGGACCAAGTTGGTCCTGTTGCCTTCCAGGAATTTTTTTGAAGTCTTATAAGAAATTTGTTTGATTGAAAGCTACGTTTTAAAAATGAATTAGTGAAGCAAAAAGGTTGAGTGGTGACACAAACCTGCTCTCTAATCGAGGTTCTTTTAAAAATGCATTGATGGTATTGATTACCGCTGGACCACTAGTGTTTTTCTGAGTTGTTATTTTTTGCTGTTGTTTAGGGTTCTGCTACACTTACAGGGCTACGTAACTTCTAATCCAGGTATCTTAATCTTTTTTATATAGAGATATATATATATAATCCTATTTAAACCAAATGTGTAAATAGCTGTGCTATTGAAATATTTTGGAAGTTCAAGATAGCTTGCTTCTGTCTTTAGGACAATTATTAAAAAATACAGGACTAACTTTACTAGTAGCAGACTCTTGGGTTATCAATGAATCTTTGCTTTTAAGTATAAAAATACATCGGGGTTATCCCTGTAGTTAATAATGAAAATGCCTGGGATATTTGTGGAAGTTGTACTTTACATTTAAACTACTTAGCCCATTTTCAGAGTTAATATCGTGTGATGTGTGGTGTATGCTGTTAATAGCGATGCTGTGATGAAACAAGTTTTCATTTGAAAAATAATCACTTGACTTGATTTGATAGTTTTGCGGAATTCACAGTGCTGTGTTTCCAGGAGAGTAAAGCGTGCTAGTCAACATACTGTTAAGTTTCTCTTCAGAAATATTTTGTTGAAAACCATTTTGCTGTGATTTTAAAGCCTACAGGAATTTGACTAATAACTTCTTGCCATGAAATACGAAGCATCTGAAACGATGTGTTTGTCGGCTTGTGTACTCAAGTCTGACTGCGGGTTTTTCATCATCGTTTATTTCTGTGCGTTATCAGTGTACTCAGATGGATGAATACATTGAAGCCAGGGTAATTTTGCACTGAAGATGTATTAAGACCCTTAACTGCTTCTGGCTGCTGTGACAGGCTGAGAATATGCTTTCATAGCTCAAGCATAAGGAAATGACTCCTTTCTTTATTATCTTTCGTTTTATACTGTCTATCTATTAAATAAAAAGACTGTAGGGTACAATTTTGAAAAGGCCCGCTGTCTTTTTATAAAACTACTCTTGAATTTCTTCTGCTCTCCTCCTTCCGAGTTTAATGGTATCCAAATTCAAACTGTATCTAACTGCAGATTTTAGCTTTGGAGGCTAGAGGTTATCTGCAGTTCGCTTACCTGCCTTGATTTTAATGAGTTCAGCCATTATATTGTGAATAAAAAGGATAGCTGTTTTTTAGCATATCTGAGTTCCTTGTGATATCTTCAGGTTGTTCATGGCAATGCACAGTTCAGACCTTTACTCGTCATATTTGGTTTTGTTATCACAGTATTTTTAGTATTTTAGCTGTCTTTGTGGTTAAAAATTGCTTAGTTGTTCAAAAATACCTGAAATCCGGACAGCGCGTGCGATCCCTCTTTGCCAGCCCCCCGCGGGGTGTGTGGAGCGTTGCTGAGCTCAGCGGGCAGGGAAGTGGTTGTCTCGCTCCGCCTCTGGCAGCAGCTCAGTCCATCTCCCCGGAGGAACCCTAAGCCCAACGCCTGGGTTGTCCCGAGTCATAGATAGCTTCATGGAAAGTCATGGAAGCCCTTCTGCGAAAGACAGCTTCCTGCAGGTAAGCTTGATCTATGGCCTTTCATCCTTGGCCCTGTAATTCTTTTTAGCTGGAGGGAAGAAAAAAAACACCTATACAACAGGGAGTAAGGATTTCAAGGGTTGTTAATTTTCTACTCGGGAGCACTAAAGGTTTTTGCTCTATGTGGCAGTGGCTCTAATGACCAGTTCTACTACTGGGATGATAGGAAACAGCAGAGGTGCAGTGGCCTGTTAACAGTACTGGAGTGTCCTGGTATGAGGTTTATTTTCTCTGTGCCTTTCTTAGAGACAGCCTTTTTGTGGCAATACAGCAAAACTCAAGTTTTCCACGGTACTGTGTGGCCAGTTAATAATCAATGTCAAAATGAATGGATTCCCAGATTTAAAGAGGAAAGAAAAAGAAGTCCCTGACAAATACAGACAATTTGACATGATAGTTTATCATTGATGCTCACAAGTAACATTATATATAATCAGAAAACTGTGTAGTTCTGTCAGTTTATCTCTGTTTCTGATCTCAATGTACTTGAATTGCTACTGGAGATTTTTATGACATATCTCTTGTTTCACATGCTGGCTGTTGGGATAGACTATATGCCTACATATATTTACCTAATACCTAATCCTTTCAGGTTTGCTAAATGTCATTCCATCTGTATTCTTCTCGGGGAATTTTTTTTTTGTTTTAAATGCCGATTTGTTTCCAAAGTAACAACTTCTGGCGGAGATGTATTGAGTTTGGGGCATTTTTATGTTACAGCTTATGTTGATAGTGTGACATTTAATACCCTGAAATTGAGTTGTAAATACATTATTTTAAACTCTGACATTTAAACGCACTGCCGTGGAAAAGCGAATGTTTGTCTCCGCTGCTTTTTCAGATGAAATTCTGTTACAACAGCTTTGTCTTTATAGATTTTCACCAGAAAAATAAGATACATTGCATGAGGTCTGTTGTGTTTTTATGGTTATGCTATTATTTAGGTTTTTTGCATTGTCTTAAATGCTGTTTTTAGTGGAGTTTGTAACAGTCCATCATTTGCATGTTCTGGTGGGATGACGCAGTGTCCTGTCTAGCAAGCATGGGACTGAGTGTGGCGTCCAGACCCCAGAGGCTTTGCATCTCCCCAGACTTGCCATTCATTAGTTGGGCTGAAGTCTGTCCTGAGAGAGGGCAGTAGCATGGTCTGTTCCAACTTCGGCGGCAGTAGCGTTGGGTTTTCCCCACGTGACATTGGACAAGTCACTTGTCTCCTTTTATCTCAATTTAACCATCTTTTAAATGGATGGACCAATGTTTACCTACCTCACAGGAGGGCTGTGGGGGCAAATTCATTGGTTTTGAGGCTCTTCAAGATTCTGTGATGAAAGATTATATATACATGCTTACTCTAGTTTTATCTTAATATTTCAATTTTATTCATGGTGGCATTCATCCTGAAACCTCCTACTACTGACTTCAAGCCAAAAATTTGGGATGCTTTCCCCTACATACCAAGGAGCATAATCTTTCCTCAAATACTCCAGTTTATGAATTAGGCAAAATCCCAAATAAGAGCTGACTGGATCAACTCTCAGCTTACAGTCGATCTCCTGACATGCGGGAAACACAGTCAAAATCAGTGAAAAGCTCTCTTGTTTATGGAGATGACAGGATAAAATATTCATAGATCAGAAAAAGATGAAGTGCTTTTGGTTTAAAATTGTTATGGGCAGGAAAATAAAAATGGAAGTTTTGTGCATTTCGTCTGCAGGTCTTTTACTGTATTAGGAGTAAGTATATTTAATACAGGCCTTTCTCAGCCCAGTGAGGTGCAGCATGCATAAAGCTTTGTGCAAGTTTGCTTTTTAAAACCAAAGTTTGTACATTTCACATACATAATCTGAAATCCTGAGGAAAACAGGTAGAATACGGTTGTTGTTGATGACAGTGATATTAAAGACATCAAAAAAGTCTCCATCAGTGCTTAATTGCTAATGCACTTATACTAAGTGAGGCATGCTGTTTGTGTTTAGAGCCCTGTGGTCTTCATTATTGCTTTGATTTGTATATCTCTCTCATAAGAATTCCAGGAACATTAGGTACAGGTACGTGGTGCATAACTGAACCTTTCTTGATCAATTTATCATGGATGTATTTTAAACTTGTATAGGGATAAGCATGAAGGAGTCATGCGTATGTATAAATAATGTATTTGACCAGTGTAAAAATAGTTCTGTTGATGTATTTGAAATGTAAGTACATTTTGTGCCACTAACACTGTGATGTATAAAAGAGCTGTTGAATGCCTTTTAATGTTGTGTTTTGTACTTTGAATCATATTGAAGAGTTTAATTTGTAATTTCAATAGATATTTTAAATGAATGTGTCTCCTGTGATTCTTCGTAGCGACCTTTCAGTGCTCTCCATTCACTGAAGAAAAGTGCTTTCGTTGTGGTAGGACTCCCTGTGCTTATCTGCCCCTGAGTCCTTCAGACCAAGCACAGCCTGGAGCCTGGAGATGTCCTGCCTCGCTCCTGGGCGTAACTCTGGTTTCTGACTCATCGTCTCCCAGCTTAGCTGAAAGAGGGAATCTTGTGATCTCCAGAGCTGATTTCACCCACGGCTGGGTCTTTGGTCCAGCTCCTGTTGCAGTCCACTGCTGTACGCTCTAGCTGGGTAAATGTGCTGCTCCGAGGATCACTCCCAGATGTGTGGATATTCTTGCACCACAGCTTTAGGTCTAGTGGAGGTGTCTGGGAGTAGCTTGTATTCCCCTCAGTTTGGCATGCTGTGGAGGTGACACTTTGAAAGGCAAAGCCCGGTCTCCTGAACAACCGAGCATACTTACCTCTCTTTGGGGTGGGAATTGGCTCTCATGTTCTTGACTCCATCAACAGGCGCTTTGCATTTTGCCTGAACTGCAGTTTAGGATGCAGTCTTTCCTTCAGCGCCCACGGATTCTTTCTCGCTTGTTAGGATACGCTTTGTCTGTAACCATAAAATAAGCACAGGCGCAGTTTCTTCAAAAAGATGGGATGCATAACTATATGCATAACCAACTTGCGCGTATGTGCTCTACACCTGACAATTTAAGAAAAATCAAGGCCACATAATAACAGCTACTCAGTCACTCTTTCATTTTTGTGGAGCATAATGATTTCTCCCTGTAAGGGAAAGATCAGTTTAGATATTCTGTTCAATTAATTGGGCAGAAAATAGTCTGTAAATGCCACGAGGGGTTTTGACCTGTTCTTGGAACAGATATTATTAACAAAGCAATCTTTCTGCTTTCTTCCTCTGCTCCCACAGTCTGTACCTTCCAATTAGGGTTTGTTTTGCTTTGCAGTTTTCTTTGAGAGAGGAGGATTATTTCTCAGTCACTTGCAATTATCTGGTAGTTTAGTAACGTTTAGCTCCTGGGCATTTCCTCAGTCTCTCTGTCAGGTTCCCCTTGCCTTGCTGTAGAAGGATTTCCTTCAGCTGTGTGGCTGGGTTTCTGCGCAACAGGTCTGTAATCAGTGAATCAAGCTCTGAGGAAACTCTTAAGTGGAGTAACAGACTTTAGGGGCTCAACTGTCTAAAATTAGAGTGGTTAAGTTGAATTCTTAAATGGCAAACTTCCAGCCCCTGTATGCTGTAGTATATAGAGAGTGACCGGGATCATTAAGTCACCAGCGGTGACCCACATCCATAGTACTGTTAGGAGGGGTCCCCATCCCAGAATAACTCCTGCCCTGTACCTGGGCACTGGGTGGGAGAGTTCAGGTCAAAATCATGCCACTAACCGTCCTGTAAGAACTGAATGATTGAGACACTTGAATCCCACAGCACAAAACCACAGTGCTAGGTCTAGCATTCTGCTAGTTGTAATGGTACCAATAGAGATGTAACTGTAGAAATTGAATTACGTGCACACAGATGGATGGGGATAGTGGTGCTGTAGATTATCACTGAAGTACAGTGCATCCACAAAGCTTTTCTTTTTTTTTTTTCTTTTTTTTTTGTTCTTCTTGTATTGGAGATCATCTGGGATGTTCTACATCCCACATCTAATGGGATGTAGAATCACCATCCCACATCTAGTGGGAGGTGTCCCTGCCCATGGCAGGGGATTGGAACTAGGTGATCTTTAAGGTCCCTTCCAACCCAAACCATTCTGTGATTCTGTGTTTCTCATAGGAGATTTGCCCGCTAGCAGTGTGTCCATACCAAGAGTCTCATTTTATGCAGGATATATAGAAACTGATGAAACTTTGTTGATTTTGAAAATAAGGAAGCCTTTGCTACCCGGACTCTGCGCTCTGGGAACCAAGGTTCAGCCTTGAATCTGACACCGCTCTAAGTACGAGGTTTGTCTTAACATGCAGGTGTCTGACCTTAACTGATGGTAGTCAGTGCAAAGACACATCTCCTGGGTCTTTGGGATATTGCCCTTCCCATCCTATGCTGCTTACTAAGGTAGTTGTCTAGACAACTTAGCTTTTTCAGCCTCTCAAGATGCTTCTCAGGTGTGGGTTCTTTCCCCACCCGTGATGAAGACAGAAGCCTAGGCAACTCTCTGTCCAGGCACATAACTTTTACACAGCTACAACTGAATGAAACAGTCATAGAGTGCCTTATCACAAGTCCTGCTTTCAGATACCAGGGCAGAACTTGCTGGTGCAAATTAGAACCAGGTTACTCTGCTCCCCTACAGTGTTTCAGGATGAATATATGTGTGTGTGATGACAATAACTTAACACGCATGTGGCACATATACAAAGTGTTTAGGTGCTGTAAATCATGCAAACTAGCTCACACATGCAAGCAATAGAAATGCACTTGAAAGACTGAACAGTCCAGTTCCTTTGTGGTGAGTGCGCAGGAGAGAACAATGTCAGGCTGTATGTGCTAACTGGTCGTTTATTCCTGGTGTTCCTTGGTCACCTTTTTTTTTTTTCTTTTAAAGCCAAAATTGAAATGAACACTATAATCAGTACATAAATGCTAAATTTAAACCTAGCTCCCAAAGAAGGGAGCCCCTGGGAGTAAATTCTAGATGTCCTAACGCAATGTCATTTCCTAAAATCTGAGTGTAACTATGTGTGTCTAGCTGATGTGTGGTATTTTATTTTTATACACACAATGTCCTTAAATGTCAAATGTGGTTTCCAGTCAGTTTAGTTCATATATGTCTACAGGAAGAAGAAATTCTACAGCGTAATTTTGTAGAGCAAGAAATCTGATCCTGGAGCAATACAGATTGCCCATATTAAATAGACTGATAAATGTTCTGGGAATTTTTTTTTTTGTAGCTTTATATGGAAGAAAGTGTATTATGAATAGAATTAAATCACTTTGTCCTTCAAAACACCGCCCTTTTTTTCCCTCAAGTAGCTGGAAAAGTGAAAGCAAATGCCCATGAGCTTGAGTAAGTGGTACTCCATGTATGCTATGGATTGGATGCTCAGAGCTCATTAAAATGGATTAGTCTTTCCATTACTTTTTAGTGAGTTTGGATTTTCATTTTTCATTTTAGGTGAGCAATGAGCTCATCTTGCTGTGTGTGAGAGCACATGCGACAGAGAACTGTTTCGTTCTGTCGGGGTTTTCTCTTCAATTGTCGTGATCTGTTTTGCGTAATAGAATTCAAGAGACTGATTTCACTCTGGACTCTTAAGCGGAAGGAGTTACATGTCATCAAAAGAGAGTGAACATAACATGCTAATTTACCAGGTTGTGTAGGCCTGATCTGCTCATACCAGTCTAAATTAAAGTCTGCAGGCTCAGCCGTTCCTGCGATCTACATTGCTGTTTTATTCTTGAGAATGATTACAAACAAGCACACATTTTATTTTTTCTCTTTGTTTTGGGTTTTGGTGCGTGGCAGAAATGCTTGAGCTGCCTCAAAATCCTGAGGTCCCGTTGTATTTTGAGACTGACACTGCCGTTTTGTGGGATTACCCATAGGAGAAGTGCCTGAGGTTGTGCAAAATTCCATTTTAAAATTGCCTTGGCGGATCAGCATAATGCAGCATTCCTTTCTTTATTTTCCTGTGTCGGTAATTATCAGTGTGCTCATTTTGTTTGAGTATCCTGTAACTTCTGTGATGGGCATAAGGTCGAGTGAGGGATACCTGAGCTGGGACATGGATAGACTTTTCTTGATGCACGAGAAAAATGCACAGAAAGGGTATTTTAGGCCCTTGTGGTACGCGGTGCTGCTGTGAGCCAGCAGGGTGCAGTCTCTGAACGCCGTTGCAGGTGACGAGGACTGGCTTTCTCTGAGAGTATTGCACGTAAATCCATATTAACAAGATTTCTATCTCGAGCTTTTAAAGTCTGTGTTTCAAAACCTCCACAGAGTTAATTGTAATGATATCATGGCTAAAAATAACGACGTTATGCTGGGCCTGTTCTAGTCTCTGCATATTAGCATATGTTACTGCTCCTGTTCGCTGAGAGTATATAAACCTTTTCTGAAAGTGAAAAAGACTAAGTATTTGAACTTTCAGAAAACTGATAGAAGCGTAGAGATGTTTCAATCTGCAAATGTAAAATGAGAGGTGCAAACCAGAGGTCTCTTTCAAAACGCCGTGTTCAGAGAGGACTGATTAATCACACTGAGAAGAAAGGGGAACATTAAAATTGAGTTGGTTCAAAACAAATTAAGTATTGGCTAATAACATTGCATCTTCTCTATATTTTATAATTGACGGATGTTGTAACTGAGCCAAATTATTCTCTTCTCCCTTCCTACCCACGCCTGCTGTCGTATCTGTGTTCCTCAATACAGATGTTCAGAAGAAACAATGCAACTGTCCAAACAATAACTCTAACCATCCGTTTAGCAGTCAACATGTTTGGCAGGGGGGTTCAACGGGGGGTTGCTGTGAGTCCGTCTGCCTTTACCTCACTCTATTTATATATGTTCCAATGTTCGTGCGTCTTCCTTCCCCCCACTCCCCAAGTATACCTGAGTAAAGCAAAGTGAAAAGTTAGTTTCTTGTATTTTTTGTGGCCTAGAGGTATGTTTCAGGGTCCTGCCAACACTAACACAAACTAGCTTTTAAAGAAAATATAACGTGCTGTCCCGGCTGCCACCATCTCCCTGCCAAACTTCCAGGGGCTCCTGGGAAACTTCTGGTTCATGCCATTTACAGCCTGTAAGCAATGTGTTTGGAGCCTGTATTTCAGCTGGATCCATTTTTCCTTTTCAGGACCTCGCAATTATCTTACGCAAAATGGTGCAATTAGAGGACTGGGGTTGTGCAGTGTATCTTATTAATCTGCTAGCACTTTGCTCCCACCATATCACTGCGTGTTGTTCAGCAGATTTCCCCTGCCTTCAGTATTGGCCAGGTGGCTACGGACTGAGGACCTTGTCAATGCGGGATGCCTCCAGCCTTTCGGTGATGCTTGCAACATTTCTTGACTTCCCAACAGCAGGGTACAGTTTCTAGGGGCACAGCAGCATTGCCTGTTGAAGAATGGCCCTTGGAAGATGCCTGTCCACAGCATCTCACTGCTTCCCACTGTAGGAAGCAGAAAGCAGGGAGATCCAGGGCAGCAGAAGGGAGAGGATCTGAGAACGAGCACCTTTTTCTCTGTCACCTCCACCTATGCGATGATGGATGGAAAGGTAAGTTTGCTGCTTAGTGCCACCAGCCTTACCAGCAATTTTAATCCTTTCACTTGTGATCTTAGGACGCGCTGCATTGCAGGCTCTGCAGGCCATTACTGGCATCTCCTTACAACTAAGACTTGGCAAGGGAGGCAGAGGGGAGGTTGTGACCGAGTTAAAATCTGAGAGCCTTATGTGAGAGCTGACCCTCTGAGTCAGCTTCACCTTTGCACTAAAACTGAGGCAATTAACCCAGATATTTTCTCTGCCATTTTTTCTGTGGAAACAAACTGAACGTAAAAACCTACAGTACCTACAAGCGGTATCCTTGGTCCTTCTAGAGACATCCCAGGGCTCCCTTGAAACCCAAAGAGTTCTGTAGGGTGCAACCATCTCCCTTTCATGGCTTTTACCATTATGCCCAAGAAAACCCCTTCTGAGCCACAAGGTCTGGCCAGAGGCTGTGGCCGCGAGGCAAAGGAAACTGAGAAATGCCTGAGGTTCCAGCAACATCTGCTTTAAATCACAGGATACCTTAATGACCCTTCAGGCCACTCAGTACTTAAGGTCTTTAAAGTTTTTGATGGCAACCTCAAATGCGCAGCCTGTCAGCACAGCTCAATGAGGTTATAACACTTCTTTTGTCTGGATGGACTGTGACTTTTCTTACCCCAATTCCTCCTCCTCACAGATGAGCTCTAGCTGCTGTGCAATGTCAGCAGAGCAGCTGGGAGCTGCCTGCCTGCTCCTTCACTGCAGCTTGCAGCACCATGGAATGCTCGGTAAGAAATGGTAATGATTGTCTCTGCTCATAAATGATCATAGAATAGAATAGAATTATTTAGGCTGGAAAAGACCTTTAAGATTGTCAAGTCCAAGCGTTAACCTAACACTGCCAAGTTCACCAGTAAACCATGTTTCTAAACAGCACATCTACATATCTTTTAAATACCTCCAGGGTTGGGGACTCAACCACTTCCCTGGGCAGTCTGTTCCAATGCTTAATAACCCTTTCAGTGTAAACATTTTTCCTAATATCCAATCTAAACCTCTCCTGGCACAACATGAGGCCATTTCCTCTCATCCTATTCCTTGTCACTTGGGAGAAGAGACCAACCCACACCTCCCTACAGCCTCCTTTCAGGTAGTTGTAGAGAGTGATAAGGTCTCCCCTCAGCCTCCTTTTCTCCAGGCTGAACAACCCCAGCTGCCTCAGCCGCTCCTCATCAGACTTGTTCTCCAGACCCCTCACCAGCTTTGTTGCCCTTCTCTGAACACACTCCAGTATCTCAATGGCTTTTTTGTGGTGAGGGGCCCAAAACTGAACACAGGACTCAAGGTGGGACCTCACCAGTGCCGAGTACAGGGGGAGAATCACTTTCCTAGTCCTGCTGGCCACGCTATTTCTGATACAAGCCAGGATGCTGTTGGCCTTCTTGTCCACCTGGGCACACTGCTGGCTCATATTCATCCAGCTGTCGACCAACATCCCCAGGTCCTTTTATGTCTTTTCCTTTTTTTCATCTCCAAATTCTGGTGGGCAGCAGCCCCACAGGGAAAACTGCAGCGTTCCTGGAGTCTTGCTTGAAGCAGCAGTTATTGGTCTCAGTCAGGAGGCTGCATTGGGTGGGATTTGCCAATAAAACCACTAACGATGCCCCAGTGGAAGGGTTTTATAGGGCTTTATGTTTCTGAGTATTCAACAACCACATGTGTGAAACACTACGAACTGTAAAAGCTCCTGGATACAAGGAGCACTCAATGTCTTGGTAGGGAAAGAAAACCTTTTGTGTTTACAGAAAAATATCATAATCTCTTTAAAGGCCATAAAAGCAGTCAGAACATGAGGTCCAACAAAATTTCCATTACTCTCTAGCGTCCTGTATGTCCTTTGTATCAAATCAGTGTTTCCACCTTGAAGAACTCACCCTCTCATAGCATTTTTGAAGAGCTACTGACTCAACATAAGGTTTGTGTGATGAGTGTGTGGGTTGTGTGCTGCGCTCTGGCTAATCGCTGCCCCTGAAGCAGCTGGGAGGGGGCGGCCACATGGGAACATTACAGGGGGTAGTCCACAATGATTAGAAAAGGCGATAATCACTCGATTTGCCAGGAGTACAATCAGGCAGTTTAAGCAAATATCTCTGAACCCTTATTATTATTTCCTTCAACGAGCAAGATTTCAAAAGATATCTGACATCCACCCCTCTCCCACTCTACAGAGAGGGAAAACTCTCTGGTGTTACTGCTGACTTTTGTTTCACTAAAATGGAATTTTCTTGCTATTTTAAACATAAGAAACAAAACCAAAAATTCCAACAAGCTCTTGAGTGCTGCACAATGCCTGGCTTATTTCTTTTCATGCATGGTGTCATGGCAACAGGAAGAATTCAAAATTACTTATAACCCAGGCAAGGTGGCCTCTACTTACATTATATATTGGGTTTAGCCTGGCCTTGTGATTTTATTTTTGCCAAAACAATATTGATGGCACTCTTTGCTACTAAGGATTTTTCTTTCTCTGGTAAATAAATCTTGTGGTCACTAATTTGAACGTGTAGCAAGCTGACAATGAAAATTATGAATTTGAATTAATATAAAGGTACGAGACAAAGGAAGATTCAAAGGGAAAAGAAGAAAAAAGGTAGTAAGTGATTAAAAGAAACAGATTTTGTTAAACTTTAGTAAGTTTATGGGTAAAGCAATGTTCTTTATAACAGGAACAGCTCAATGAACATTGCTGTTAACAATTTTTCTAAAAAGATTTGATTTATAGCCTTAGTAATCAGATATGAGAATGTATTTCATCTAAGATATGTTCAGTACCTGGCCTTGATATGGTGACGTTTTAACCTTAAAGACACTTTGATGGTACACAAAGAGAATTCAATGAAAATTCAGTTAGGCTTTCCAACCTAACAAGTGTTTCACATGCTCATTCAGATAGAGTCACAAATTCTTCATTTTTCTCTTCTGGTCTGCATTGCTAGAGGGTCATATATTGCATACATTTTCCAATATAAAGCGCTAAAATCAAGTTTCTAACCATTAGATAGCGTTCTTACACCTGGAAAGCCAGTTCTGCAAATCTGTACCAGCAAGACTATTTTGCAGTTCTGCCTGCAGACGTACGGTGCATCCTGTGAAGGGACCACAGCTGGCAGGAGGGCTTGCGAAGGCTGAGGTTTCCCTGCAGCAGATTCCCACAGTTTCTGTTCTGCACAACACAGAAATAACCCCCATATGATGAATGAGTGACACAATTATGAGGCAGCTTCCCAAAAACTGTGAGAGGTGTAAAGGCCTAAATCAAAGAAAAAGGAAGTTCTGGATTCTTTATGTCCGTAAGTGGCTTTTGAACCATAAGCATCCATATCTGCAAGTTTTCATTTATTATGAAGACCAGAATCAATGTGTTTATAAAAAAACAAGCCAAACCAAAACCAAATCTAAGATTCAGCACAAATTCCGAAATTAGGATTTCTGAATAAATAATAAATACAACAAGGTGTTGCTTTTTTATTCTTCCATTTGTATGAAATGTTTTGCATAGAGCTTATCTCCTTTGTGCCAAGTCAGTCCTGAATTACATGTTCCAGGTATCGGGTAGACACAAACAACCTACTGTTGGCTATACAGGATATTCTCTTTCTTTTTAGATGGAAGGACAAATGCTAATTTTTATTGGAATGGAAAGCTACATCCGTCTGGGGACAAAAAAAAAAAAAGAGGCTATATTCAGGTGTTACCGTGCATTTAGTTCTTGACTGAATGAAGAATGCAAGACCTTGAACTGAGCTGATGATAATCTCTCGGGAATTAGGCACTAGGCAGTCCTGAAGGTTTGTCATTCAAGCCTTTGCCTGTAGTCAGAGCTACTTGGAGGGCACTTTGACCATAAGTGTCTCAACCCTTTTTTGCCTCTGTGGTCTCAACACAATTTTTAGGAGTTATTGCACAAGATGAGCTGAGGACAGTGGAAGTTCCAGAAGATACTGCCACCCCAGACTTTGGTATCAGGGATTGGTGGTATTGCATAACTAATCTCTGAATATTGTGACTAATTTCTATGTCAGAGCAACAGCTACTCATTGCAACAACTAGGGAAGAACATGTGGGAAAAGTAGCAACAAGCACCGAACAACACATTGACACATGTCCACCAGGCAGAGTGCTGAAGAATCGATCCACTCACCAGATGTATGAGAGGTCCAGGCACCTTTCCCGATTCCTCTTGTCTCCACATATGGAGCATCAAAGAAATGAACAAAGACTCTCTTAGCTACATTTTTGAAGATGGAAAGTTACCCAGTTCTTCAACAGAAATATCTGTAGACACTTCCCCAAGATGGAGGATGGAGACAGTTCTGGTGTGTGACACCACTTTAGGATCAGCTTTCTGAAGAAACCTGGAGGATAAAAGAGATTGAGTAAGAGACAAGCAAGCAAACAGATTTACTAGTCCTCAATTACTCTGAGGAGCAGCGCTTCAGCGGTGGCTCTCTTTCTGGGGTTTGTATCTGTACTGCCTGTAGCCAGCACCGTTTATAGCCACAGATGATACTGGAGGATTTATAGCATTTAAATTGCTGTAGCATGTTTTCAGATAGTTCCACAAATGACTATTGCCATTTATTTTGGATATTGTTTTAAATGACTGCGTTTCTTTTATGCAATGAGATAATGAGACCCAGGTTTTTTCCATATGGACTGGCAAGCACGTGGTGATGAAGATCACTGATGTGTACCAGTAACCCCTCTTTCCCAGGAGCACGCTCCCAAATTGCCACTTGTGAAAAATGTGGTCCCAGTTAGCAAAACAGTGAGACCTCGCAGGCAGCTGAAGAGAGTCTGTATGTTTAATCCATAGTTAACCAGCAGCGGGAAAGCGGTAGGAGCCTAGTAACTCCCTGGGTATGAGCAATGTTGTGTCAGCTGAAAACTTGGCAGAGCAGATTCATAGCGGGGCAAGGACAAAAGCTCAGGCAAAGAGTCAGGGGAGAGGTGTCCAGTAGAATATGAGAGGATGCTGTATTTAATGAAAAAGAGAAAGAAACAGCAGTGTAATTAAAACAAACAAACAAAACAAAACAAAACCCCCAAAACATGCAAATGTAAGTGAAAGGGGAAAAAGCACCAAATGCAAATTAATCAGATGTAAAATGTTTGTGTGAAAAACCATACATGCTTTATTTCAGAGAGTACCTGCATAAAAGACTATTCTTAGTGTGTTTGATGAACTGTCTGTGTAGAAAAGTGCATATCAGAGTTACTTTGCACCCGCTGTGCAAATCTACTCAAGCCAGGACAGCTGGCAGGACACTTCCCCTCAGGGGCAGCAGCATTCGCACCTGGCTGAGCACAGACTTGCCTTCATTCAGGGCTCCAGCCAGGGTCACCAAAAAGAGGGTCACTTTGCATCTTCACGCAGGGCAAGTTCAAGACCCAAAACTTGTGCTACTCTACTTTTAGCATCTCATTGCTTAATGTTTATTAAGAGTTACGTAGCTAAAAAGAATGATGAAGTGGTTTCAAAGATGCCCCTGGGAAACTCTTCTCAACCATAGAGGATAAAACTGAATGAAATGACTTTGAAAATTGAGAAGAATTCGACCTTGGCAGAAGGTGGAATGAAGTCAGGGACTGTGATGTGACCCTTTCAAGGATGTTGTGCCAGTCAGTGTTTTTCCAGCCCAAAGCAGAGGTTAAGTACGCTGGTAGGAAGTTGACGGGAGGCGCTGCTGCTCAGCCACACAACGTGCCATTGATGAGAAGTTCAAGCCCCTCAGGAGTCAGGGCTGGGAACTGCTGCCTCTCATAGGAGACTGGGCTTTTAGATCCCAGCCTATGCTGGTAGGGTCCCAACATCTTTCCAATAAATTATGGCTGCATACCACCCTGGCCCTAATTTTCCTATCCTTGGTTTCTAACACCATTGTGTTGTATTAAGTGTTAGAAGCAAACACTAAGACCAGTCGAGAAATGGACCACAAAGTCACTTGTTTTATACTGTTCAGCATCTTCTTTCTTTTACTTCCATTCTACTAAGCAGGCAAATCCTTAAATATCTTAGAGAAACTTCTGATTTTTGAAAAGCAACAAAGGAACCTGCATCAACACAGCAGCAATAGCTCTAGCAGTGGTCAAGTAGCAAGCCACAAAACCTTGCAGTAAGCCTGCAAGTTCCCATCCCACTTCAGTCTAGGGACTGGGATATAGGTAGCAACAGTGAAAATACATTTAAAAGAAATAGAGCTTTGCAAGGCAGCCTTATTTCTTCAAAATCTTTTTCTCTCCCTCCCTCTTACATACATACATATAGATTCCCAGTACTTACATTTGGTGTTCTTCATTTCTATTGCTCTGCCAAGTTATTCATTCATTCCTTTCACAGAGCCATAGTGAGGAGCCCAAAATTGAGTTTCTCACCCTGATTCTCGCAGGTTTTTTTATCTCATCCAAACTGGATGTCTACAAATTAGATAGCTAGACAGCAAAGTCTCCCATTACATTCAATGGAAAGAAACTGTTATCTCCAGAAGTAACAGTGAGATTTAGACTTGTCTCTAGGTTTGGTGTCTAAGAGGGATGACATGAGATGAACTTCTCACTGTTTCGGTCCATTCTTATTGAAGAAGCCCGGGGTTCGTTTCCCAGTAGCCAAGCCAGCCTGACTGAAGGCTGGTATGGGCCTTTCCTCCAAAAGTCATTCGGTTCTTCCCTTCCCAAGGACCAGCACTGGAGCTTGTGGGATCTTTTTCCACATGCTCATTTAGCAGGACATCATTGCCATGATCATAAGTTTTAATTTAGTCCAGTGTGCCCCAGGTCCAGTGAAACGGAGAGTGAAAACGCAGAGGCACAGCAGCCAGCAGAGGGATTGCCGAAGTCACTGTAAAATTGCAGTCTGAGATGAATAACTTTTAGCTGCCTAAACTTCCCGAAATAATGTTATTTTTGTTTTCTTTTGTGTGTTTGTATTTGTGGGACTGGTTAGAGGGTTTTGTTCATGACCATTTACTACACAGGTTGGTTCCCACTCTGGTTTCTGAGCTGACAGGATACACTTGCTGTTTTCAGGTGTTATTTTTGTGAAAAAGAAAAAAAAAGTCTAGAAACCTTTTTGGGAAATGAAAACAGAGTATTGCATGCACTGTGTATTTCAGCAGTTGAATTCCTGAGGGAAGCACCCGATACTGGAGAAAGTGGAAACAATGAACATGATACAGCCATACATGGAAAAGCAAAGTGAATTTGATTAAGAATAAAAATGGAAAAAGGTTAAACTTTAGTGTCTTCTGTTCTGAACTCTGATTAGAAACAGTCAGTTGAGCTCTCTGTGAAGCAGATTTGCCTAAACTCACCTATGAGTTTGCCGTCTTTGCGACTCTTCTGTTTATTGTTGTTTATACCCATCAGGCATGCAGGTGTGCTTTTTCCAGCTAACAGTTCACAATTTCATATATCCAGATGTAGCCCATATATAAAAGGTCCATTTCAGGACATTCACAGTTTAAATCAATATCATCTCAGAAATATTCCTTCTTTCCATTCTCTTCTAGTTTCTGTGTATCCCTTCCAGCATAACCACAGAGCACTGATGTCATAAGTCGTATGTCTCCACTTTGAATATTTATAAGTAGTCTATAGTCCCCTTCGGTTTATTGTTTCTGACTGATCTTTGTTTTTAGAGCAATTCATCAGTTTAAAAATAGATGGTTGTGTTACATTCAAAAATCCTGATGAAGGATGAATGCTTTGATCTTTTCTTATTCAAAAATGTGCTAAATAATAATTCCTTATGTGGTGTAACTCTCTAGGACTTGCTTAACACAAGTATTTGTCTGTTTCTGGAGTTTGATAGCCCAAAATAGTATTTTATTAATGAAAGGGAAGTGAAAAAAATGCAAGTCGAACTAAATTCTCTTACTGTTGCCATTAACGTATTTTTGGCAAGTCTTACCTCTTTAATGTATTTTGGCTAAATACAAGGCTCATGCTTACATCTTAGATTCACTTTTGTTTGAAAACATAATCTCCTAAATCTGATGGGCCATGACCAATAATATTATTTCTGGAGTAGTAAGACCCAGGACAAAACACCTATTTCTTTTTTTTTATTATGATTTTTTTTTATTTTGTACTCTAAGTCCCTTCCTAACTCAAAGTCTCACAAGATTCTGGGGAACAGAATGAAAATAAAAATAGTTTATTTTTGAGTTGCTTGAATGTTTTTGGGATTCTGCAGTCAGCAGCCTAGTAGGCTGCTGAAGTATATGTGGCATTTGAGGACGGTTATTGCAATCCTGTGCAGCAGAAGCCGAGCTAAGCAAATGAGAAGATGTCTCCAGAGGATGCCCCAGCTCCTGGCTGTCAGGTGAGCTGTAGCTTGAAATCCCAGATGCACAGGAGGGCTATGTTGGCTGTATGACAAAAGCAAGGGATTTTTTTTAGCTCTTTCAAATTTGGACAGTCCCTCTAACAGCTGGATAGGTGTTGAGTTTCCTCTTGAAAACTGGTCACCCTCCAGCCAATCAGTTGCATCTGCAGCTATTCAGTCCTTGAAAATCTAAACTGTAATTTTCTGAGTTATTAACTGGGAGTTATGGAGTTATTTTAAAATATGTATGAAAATACACTAAATCAAAGATTATCTCAAAATTCACCTGGCAGGGCTTTGTGGTCATTTACTATCACCTTTTCCCACTATAGCATGCTATCCTGCAATGCTTGAGCTGCTGTCTTTTCCTCGCAGTTGGATGATTGAGGCATGTTCTCTCTGTAGTGGATGTAGCCTAAAAAAAAGGAGAATGAAGATGTAAACAAAGATTTACTACTGGCTAAGTTAGTGAAGCCCCATAACAGGCTGAGGATTTTGGGGGTTCCCAGTGTTAGAGGTTTCAATAACAGGTTGGACAAATATTTCATAGGAAGGGTGTTTCTGGTGATGTATTGGGACCTCCTGAAACCTCTCCAAACTCTGCTGTCCAACTCTAAATCCATGATGAGACCTTGTGTTATCAATAACCATTCAAGTAGAACCTACTCAAAACCTTCATGAAAGTTCACGTGTGTTTAGACACTTGAGTGAATCATTACAGAATCATTGAATCGTTTAAGTTGGGAAAGACATTTAAGGTCATCAAGTTCAAGCATTAACTGCCAAGTCCACCATTAAACCATGTCCCTAAGCATCACACCTACGTGGCTTTTAAATACCTCCAGGGATGGGGACTCAACCACTTCCCCGGGCATCATGTTCCAATGCTTGACAACCCTTTCGGTGAGGAAAATTTTCCTAATATCCAATCGAAACCTCATAAGACTTGTGCTCTGGTCCCCTCACTGGCTTTGTTGCCCTTCTCTGAACACTTTCCAGCACCTCAACGTCTTCCTTGTAGTGAGGGTCCCAAAGCTGAACGCAGTACTAGAGGTAGGGCCTCACCAGTGTCAAGTACAAGGGAACAATCACTTCCCTAGTCCTGCTGGCCACACTATTTCTGACACAAGTCAGGATGCTTCTTGGCCACCTGGGCACACTTCTGGCTCATATTTAGCTGGCTGTTGACCAAAACCCCCAGGTCCTTTTCCGCTGGGCATCTCTCCAGCCGTTCTTCGCCAGACCTGTAGCGCTGCATGGGGTTGTTGTGACCCAAGTGCAGGACCCAGCACTTGGCCTTGTTGAACCTCACACCGTTATCCTCGGCCCATCGACCCAGCCCATCCAGATCCCTCTGTAGGGATCTACACTCCTGCCCACCTTGGTGTTGTCTGCAAACTTACTGAGGGTGCACTCGATCCCTTTGTCCAGATCATTGATAAAGATATTAAACAGAACTCGCCCCTAAGGTGTTTTATAATACAGGAAAGCTACCAAACCCTTGCTCCCTGGCAGCAAATAATCAAGACAGCACATGGAGGAAACAGTTTGAGTATGTCCCAGCAGCTCCTTCACATTATTATGGGTGTGTAGGTATCCGTACCATTAGCAAGTGGCTATTTGGGAACAAAAGAGATAAATTCTTGCTCAATAAATGTAAGAGGCTTTTCCGTGCCCCTCTAAAGGCCCACAATAAAGGCAATGAGAATGAAAGGACAGATCACCCTGTGCAACAGGCTCAGTTTTATAGAGGCTTTGAGAAAAGATAGTAAGAGAGCAAAATATCTGGCTTAGAAATAGTTTAAACGAAAGCTTGGGAGTGGAGAGAGCTAAAGAAACAAAAGGACACTGAGAAAAGGGTATGTCAAACCTGCAGTAGAAGGCAAGTGTACTTGTCCAGAAAGTAAAATCTGATGTAGACGCATTCAATAGCTTTATTCACTTTTTGATAACCAAAGAGTGGGACAGTTTAGCACACCCGCTGTGCCAGGTTGACTAGATTTAAAACAGAACAAAATACTTCTCTGGTTAGAGGCAAGATTTTCTGTCTTTGCAGATATCAGTTGCAGTGCTTAAGGAAAGCTTTTTATGTAGAGAAAGACATAGCTGGCAGTGCTGTTTGCCAAGTCAGACTTCCTTGGAAAGTCAATAGGCTAAATCTCTGCTCTCTTTGTCTTCTTATTGTTTCAATGGAGTGAAATCATCTCGCAAAAGCCTGTCATACCGTGGTGTTTCCGGAATCTAGAGAACCTTTCTAAACCTACACATCCACACTGCACAAAACCAAATTGTTCCAGCTCCCACTTTGTGTAGATCAAAGCGAAGATAACATTCCCAGGGACATACTGGCAAGTTACTGTTTTCCAGGTGTGTACTATATTCTCCCTCAGTCCCTTTGGGCTAGCTATGAGCTGGACAATTATATTGCAGAACAATACATGCACTGAGGACCAGTAGTCAGGCTTGGTAGTACTCATGCAAGCCTTACGCAGATGGATCTCACACAATATTGCACGTGTTTGGTAGACCCCAGCTGGACCTAAACTCTCCCCGACTCCCAAAGCAATGGAACAAAATCCTATTAACGTGTTTTCCTATGAGGTGAAAAGCAAGGAGACAGCTGCACTTTCATTTTTCCTGCGTATTTCTAATGTAAGATAGCAGCAGAATTTACATACGGAGGAGTGTCAGGAAAAGATGTGACTTACAATTTAATCTTGCATGGGAAAGGAGGGAAGGTGTTATTCTTCAGGTTGTCACAAATGCAATACTTCATTTCCACCCTACCTGTATTGTATTGTATGGAATGAAAAAAAGCAATCTCAATAGTTGCAAAGAAAAAAAAACACTACAGAGTAAAACAGGGTTTAAAGTCTGACTGGTTGTATTCCAAAATAGTGTTTTACATGTGATCGTATATGTTATTATTTTTTCTTGTGAAAGAAAAAAAAATTGAGAGAAATAAATCAAAGTAGGAAACTGAAAGGAGCCATGGGAAACAGATGAATGATGACATTCAAAGAATGGCATGAAAAACTGAAGAAATGCTACACAAAGCCAGGAAATTGTCATTTTGCAGCAATGGCATCTATCTGTGATTGTCTCCAGCACTGTTTCACCACATCCATCAATGAAGGATGCGCAGATGTCACCATGAGAAATTCACAATTTGAATCAAGTTCCACAGCAAGCAACGGAAAGACTTTGATTGACTCCAGAGGGCTTTGGATCGGGCTCTTTCCATATCCTGGCTCATTTTGGCTCGGGACCTGAAATCACTGTTGTTCTTTTTAATAACAACACTTTCCACTTCTATAGTGACTTCCATCCAGAGAGCTCAGTGAAAGCTCAGAATATTTCCTCTTATGAGTTCTATTAATATCACGCAAGATAAAGACCTTTCAGCTTGAAATACAGGTCTTCTTACCTTCTACTACTCTCACAGTTCAGAGCCCAATGAAAATTGTAATGAATTTTGAATAAGAAATTGTAACATGTTGAAATGTATTCTCATTCTGATTTAGAACAACGCATTTTTTATGAAATGAATATTATAAAACATAATAACCTAAGAAGTTATTCAGATTTTGAAATACCAAGTCAGAGATCATTCTTCGATTTTATATTTTGCTTATGAAAAGGGATTTTCTTCTTTTATACATGACAGTCAACATATAACATTAATTACTGTCTGAAATGCAAACTATCAATGCCCATAACACATCATAAAGTGATAGAAATATGATTGAAAAATTCTATTATTTTAGTGTTGGCTTTTTTTTTTTTTTTAATTGGAGGGGGACTGATTTGTAGTAACATAGTAATAAATGAAATATCTTTTTTTCCCTCTTTTTTATTTTTTAATCAGTATCTCCTGTTTATGTTACAATAAAATTGTTTGATCCTTTAAGACAGGACAACACACTATGAAAACTAAAGGCAATAAAGTCAAAAAGTCTCCCTTGAGCACAAAAAGTAGTATGAAAGCTGTTCTGCTACATGTTTAAGGAATGGAAAAAGTGCTTGTGCAGAGCAATATGATAGTGGATTCTTCTGGGAAATCTGTCCTGGATTATAAATAAGTAAAAATTTAATTTTGAATAGAGAACCAGTGACTTGTAGGCAATGAAGATAAAATATCTCTGCAGAAATATAGACAGCAATGAGCACACAAGACAGGTGTGTCTGTATGTGTATGCGTGCAGGTTGCCCTCCTCTCCCCTAGAAGGGATTTTCAAATCCCAAAAGATGAGACCAATAAAAGCAAACAATAGTACTGCTATTTTAGCAACAAGAAACAAGAAAAAGGCAGCTCCAGCAGGAGCAGCTTGATGCAAGAAAAGGGCTTTTATCTCCCCTTCCATCCTGATATCATAGCCAAGCATCATGATGAGACTTTCAGTTCCAATGCAACAGTACACTCCATTTTTAAAGGCCAAAACGGATTCCGATGAGGCTGTCTTGATTCATTAAAAATAGCCTTGTGCTGAAGTGGAAGAGGGCTTGTTCCAAAGCCCGCTGAAGTCAATAGGAGTTGACTTCAATTGCCTTTGGATCTAGGCCACGGTAACGACAGAGGCACCATGAGGTCATAGTTTAACAACTTTGTTCTAAAGGACAAAGCCTAAAACGTTCCAACCCTCGTGAGTTCCTTACTTAGCTGCAGGAGGCTTCAATGGGCAGTTTGCACTATGAATTGAATCCACTATCCTTTTAGTTGAGAGGATGCTACTGAGTGCTCAAGTCAGAAAAGCTTGTGGTTACAGCGGTTAGGGCTGCCTCTAGAACAGTGAGGGCTCTCAGGGAGCTCTGAAGCTTTCTCCATAAATTACAACAGCACATCTCAACTCCCTTCTTCAGCTGCCACCACAGATGGCCTGGACGAGTTCAGTAACTGCATGTCACTGTATCTGTGATTGCAGAGACCGTCCTAAAGTCTTACGTCAGTAGTTCAGCATTCAGCCCTCTGCAGCAGCTTCTTCATAGAAGACTTTTTTTAAATTTTATTTTAGATTTGCAATAAATAAGTAAACACCATAAATCTCGTGAACACTATTTTTCCCCTCTCTCATTTGTAGAAGCCTTCCTCTTTTTATTTCTCCTGGCTGCCAGCACCATTACAGGCCTTTGTTCCAGCCAGGCAGGTGTAGCAGACCACGTATTGCTGGTGTCCTGCCTTTGCACATTGGCCTTGGAATCATAGAATAGAATCATAGAATCATTTAGGTTGGAAAAGACCCTTGGGATCATCGAGTCCAACCATCATCTTCACTCTACAAAGTTCTCCCCTACACCATATCCCCTAACACCACATCTAAACGACTCTTAAACACATTCAGGGATGATGACTCCACCACCTCCCTGGGCAGCCTATTCCAGGGTCTAACCACTCTTTCTGTGAAGAATTTTTTCCTGAATGTCCAGCCTAAACCTACCCTGTTGCAATTTGAAGCCATTCCCTCTTGTTCTATCGCTAATTACCTGCGAGAAGAGACCAGCACCAACCTCTCTACAGTGTCCTTTCAAGTAGTTGTAGAGAGTGATGAGGTCTCCCCTCAGCCTCCTCTTCCTCAAACTAAACAGTCCCAGCTCCTTCAATTGCTCCTCATAAGATTTATTCTCCAGGCCCTTCACCAGTTTCATTGCCCTCCTCTGCACTCGCTCCAGCACCTCGATATCTCTCTTGTATTGAAGTCCCCAAAACTGGACACAATACTCAAGGTGTGGCCTCACCAGTGCTGAGTACAGGGGGACAATCACCTCCCTACTTTTGCTGGTCACACTATTTCTAATACAAGCCAGGATGGCACTGGCTTTCTTGGCCACATGGGCACACTGCTGGCTCATGTTCAGCCACGTGTCAATTAGAACTCCCAGGTCCTTTTCTGCCAGGCAGCTCTCCAGCCATGCAAGGGGAGCTCATATTGGTTTGCTGGGTAATCCTGGGTCAGTAAGGTGTTACTTTTGCTTTTGTCCGATAGCCATGATGTATGTAGGTTTTGTGTGCTTCAAGATTGCCCTCAAGGGAAGTTTGAGCCCAAGGATGGGGTTTGCCATTATATTGTGCAGTAACGCCACCAAGCTAGCACACGAATCACAGAATGGTAAGGGTTGGAAGGGACCTCTGGAGATAGCAGTGTAGCATGCAAGGTGATCTCTGGTGACTCTTCCAGAAGGGCAGCTCAGATGCTCTCTCCAGGGAGACCTTATTGCAGCCTCCCAGTACCTAAAGGGGACCTACAGGAGAGATGAGGAGGGACTCTTTATGAGGGAATGTAGCAATAGGATGAGGGGTAATGGTTTTAAACTGAAAAAAGGGAGATTTAGATTAGATATTAGGAAGAAATTCTTTCCTGTGAGGGTGGTGAGGCATCGGAAGAGGTTGCCCAGGGAAATTGTGGATGTCCCATCCCTGGAAGTGTTCAAGGCCAGGCTGGATGGGGCTTTGAGCAGCCTGTTCTAGTGGGAGGTGTCCCTGCCCATGGCAGGGGGGTGGAACTAGATGGTCTTTAAGGTCCCTTCCAACACAAACCATTCTATGATTCTATGATTCCGATTCTATGATTCTGTGATTCTATGATTCTGTGTGTGGGAGGTTGGTGACAGGTTCAGGATGAGGCAGGTGAAGGACATGAACGGGGCCTTGCTTGAAATTAAGTCTGATTTTGACCCAGTCTGGACCAGCACACAGTCACACATACAAACTACATAAACCCTGTTTCTTTCTCCAGAGTTTTCATGTGAATTCAAGTAAGAGCCTCAAAACATAGTTTCAAACGTAAGAAAAATCTATGAAGAATCATTACAAATGAAACTGTGACCAGAAAATGGGTCCCAGCTGCCCCTCTGAAAGGAAGTACTACGGTGGGTTTCGTTTTTCTTCTGCAGCAGTTGTGAAATCTGAAGAAATAAAATAGAAAGGAAGAAAATGTTGCGACATTGGGCTGCATTTACTTGTGCAAGAGTCCCATACAATTAACAGTCTTGTCCTGTGGGGCTGTGGGTTAGGTGATTTGGCTGAAATATCATCATCAGAAATAACTAAATGTTTCTAAAAGCATCAGTTTTTGAGAAATATTTAGCATCTCATAAAAAGAGATTTAAAAGACAGGTTTATGCCCAGGAGAGGCTAACATGAGCCTTTGGTATGATCAGAAATTTATTAATTCAATATCACAACAACAACAACAAACCCCCCTATCTATCTTAGGCTTATATATTTCCCAGCATAATTATTTGCTATCTGTTAAACTCAATAGATACAGTCCTCTGTCTGGTTCCAGTAGCCTGAGCTCTGGTATTTCTGATGAGTTCTGCTGCTAAGGATGCTTGCCCGTTCTCACCCTTCATCAAAGCTTATGTCAGTAAGTGTTTTACACCAGTACTATTAAAAAGGTAGCTTGAATTAATTAATATTAGCTAAATAAATCACACAATTTTTATTTTCTGTACATGAAGTGATTCTTTCATGGACAGTAAAGTTTTTGTCCATTCTCACTGAATAAACAGTATTTTTAGTCTATTATCTCCCATCATTATTGTAATGTTCCTCAATAAAACTAAATGCTTTATTTGTTCAGCAGGGTGACAGTGTATTTCCTTAACAACACAACATCATTGTGTGCTTTAGGAAACAGCTGCACAAGCCAGTAAAGTGATGACACATACTTGGAATTTTCTCCATCTCTCAACCACATTTTGATGAATATCCCATGAAATGAATAAAAGCTATCTGCTGTAAATGTCAGGCAGGTGCTATGCAGCTGCACACCAAACACGGAAAGACTATTTCATGAGAATCTATCTGCTGTATCTGTCTCTTCATCTCTCCATCTCTGCACTGTGTCTACCCATCTACATCTTTTCTGTCCATTCCGCCTAAATCTCATCTCTAAATTTATTTCAGTCTAATCGTCCGCTTGCTTCTATATAAACCCAGGTTTTACTTCCTGCTGTGGCTATGTTGTGCAAACCCTTTTACTAAGGACATTAAGTACAGCTCGTTTTGTAGATTTGGTGTTGGCTGGAATGTCCTATTAAGGGACATTCAAGAAAGTCAGTCCACTTTTAGGCACCATTTAATTAAAATGCTTGTCAAAGTGGGACTGACTTCTGAATTTTAAATATCTGACCCTAACAGCTTGCACAAATCTTGCGGTGCAGAGAATTTTTAAAAGGAGTTTTGCCTTCACATTGCACTGGGTAGAGGTAAAGAGGTATTTTAATGCCCTCTTCCCTATGGTTTAGTGTCAAGGTAGGTATATTTGGCTCCGCTGGCTGGCAGACAGTATGTGTTTCCTTCCATGAACATTAATACTATGTACAGAAATCTCCAGACTTTCTGAAGGACTGATAGGACTATGAGGGTGTTGGTGCGCACTGTCCCTGTGGCTGTGCTTGGAACATGCCGGTGATCAGATTTTGGGCGGGGGGGGTATGACTCACTGTCCATAAGCATATTTATCTCCATTGTCTGTAGAATATGAATGGCTCTTTCTAAGATGTGCTTAAAATGAGATTCAGCTACCTAAAATCTACTCACAGCCCATGAACTTGTCTACCTCACCTTATGTATACCTATGTGGATATCAATGTGCGTGTTTATATCTATATACACTCTCCCACTTACACGTATAGAACAGAACAGAATAGAAAAGAATAATTCCAGTTGGAAAGGACCTAAAATGATCATCTAGTCCAACTGCCTATCTGCCTGTTCTATATATTCTAGTGCATAATATCTATATTTATGTGTCTGTATGTCTCTCTGTTAAGGAGAACCACCGACACTGCATGTAAATCCATGGCGTCAGCTTGTATCCATGTGGTTGCAAAACTGGGAGGAGTAGCTAATACACCAGATGCTTGTGCTGCAATTCAGAGGGAGCTCGGCTGGCTGGAGAAATGGTCCAACAAAAATCTTATGAAGTTCAACAAAGGGAAATGCCAAGTCCTGCAGCTGGGGAGGAATGACCCTATACACCAGCACACACTGGGGGCCAGCCAGCTGGAAAGCAGCTTCACAGAGAAAACCCTGGGGGTTCTTTTGGATACCAAGTTGACCGTAAGCCAGCAATGTGCCCTTATTGCAAAGGTCAACAACATCCTGGCCTGCATTAGGGCTGCAGTGCCAGCAGGTCAAGGGAAGAGATCCTTCCTCTCTATTCAGCTATGAATACCACATCTGGAGTGCTGGGTCCAATTCTGCGAGTACAGTGAGCTCCAGTACAAGAGAGACATGTACATACTGGAGCAGACCCAGTGAAGGACCACGAAGGTGATGAAGGGAGTGGAGATCTGACATGTGAGGACAGGCTGATTCCATTTGGAGAAGAGAAGGCTCAGGGGCAATCTTGTCAGTGTATATAAATACCTGATGAGAAGACATCACCAGACTCTTCTAAGTGATATCCAGTGAGAGGACAAGAGGTGGTGGGCACAAATTAAAATACTGAATATTCTGTTTAAACATCAGAAAAAACCTCCTCTATTAATGTGAGGCTGCTTGAACACCAGAAGACATCGCTCAGAGAGGTTGTGGTGTCTCCATCCATGGAGGTATTTAAAGCCCGACAGGATGCAGTCCTGAGCAACCTGTTCTAGCTGACCCTGCTCTGAGTGGAGGTTTGGACTAGGTGCTCTCCAGAGGTGCCTTCTATCTTCAACAGTTCTGTGATTCTGTGAATCTGTGGATAGAGGTGCCCAGAATTTCTTATTTTTCTCAGCATTTTGTCTTAATTTTGGGTCAGTCACACTAGAAACCTGGAAGCAGAAATCTTCTTAATGCACTCAGAAGACTTCTAGAACCACTGACATTGCCCAAGAGACACAGATGCATGCACCATCTTCCCTGCTACTCCACACTGTCTCTGGAGTACCCCACTAGTATCTTTCTCAGGTTTTGGTACAGAGAATTTTATCAACCTGTTACATTATGGAGATTGTATCATCCTCATGCTTTCCTTGCAATGTCACTGAAATAGTGCAAAAATAATGTAAAGTAAGTGCTCTCCCTTCCAGAGCTTTGTGCATTGCAAAGTGCACAAAGTTTATTCAGTCAAACTAATCCTTAGTCTTTCCTATCATGAGTAAGAAAAAAATTGAAGTCAACTTTAAGCTCTTTAGCTTGATTTTACTGGCATTGATTATTTGCGCTGAAAAACCTTGCCAGGGAGAAGAGCAGCTGAGGTCTGTTTTTCCAGCTTTCCAAAGGAAGAAGCAACATTTAGAGTGAACCAGTGTTCAGTTCTAGTACATCTCTTGAAAAGCAAGACATTCTCAGCTGAAATGAATAGTAAAGGTATGGACCATTATTCCTCTGACATGGTAAAGCTGGATGAAAGTAATCACTGCCTGACCTGTCCTAGACTAAGCCTCATGTAATTTCATAAACAGACATATGAAATTTTTCTTTTTTTTTTTAACATTCAGAATCAAGTTTCTGAATATTAAATTTGCGTTAGATAGAATTGATGATAAATATTAGAATTCACAATAAATATTCTCCAAAAAGGCTTATAAGGGCCTATAGCGTATTCCCATGTTTCACATTAAATTAGAAGGAAAATTTCAGCTCCTTACAGGGACTGATGAAGACTTATTTTTATTTGAGTTTTCCCTCCTCAGCTAGTATATAAATGTAAACAGACTAGGGCAGTTAGGTGTTAGAAATAATTTTATATAATCATAGAACTCTCAGTACATAAAAATGTCTCTTTTTTTTTCTTCTGTTAATTATTGTTTAAAATTTCCTTTTCTTGGAGTACATAAGCAAAATCAATTAAGTCCACTCTGAAATATAAATTCTTCCCATACGTGCATGACAAAAAATTAAAATTGCCCTAAGTTATGATGAAACTGTATGATTAAGATTATGTATTTAACAAGGAGAGAGGTAAGACAGTTCTACAGTAAATAGAATTGAAATTTAATTTTTATATAGTTGTTATCATAAGGGAGACTACCTGTGGTTATTTGCTTTTCATATAAAACAAGAAATCAGAGTTTTTTAAATCAAAGAAGCAGCACAATTTCTTTTTGTCTATAGCACACAATTTGTAGGTAAATACTACATTTTAGAGGGCTTGTCATATACATTTTTCATTAGAGTTTATGAGACAAAATCCAGTAAACAAAGAGCTGAAAGGAAATGCTTTCCTGGTGTGTCTGTGTTTCGTTCTTTTATTATTATTTTGTATATGCTTAAAACTAGTGTAGGCCCCTACTTTTATTCTCCCAGATGAAAAGGATTTTTGACTTATGTGCAAAGATTTCAAGCCAGAAGTGCTCATGGGTAAAACTTTCAGTCATACCCTGCTGATGAGAGAATGCTCTACCTGACAGATAAGGAACAGGAACAGTTATTTATGCCTTTTTCACTCCCCAAATGGACTAACTTCATACCATACTCCGGAATATGAATCTGTCAGCAACACAACTGCCTTTCAAGCTCTACGGTGTTTTCGAAGCCTTCAAGATACACTATAGTCCAAACCAAGGATATCCAAAAATAACTTTCTAACTCTAGGCTCATGGATAACTCAGGTCCTTTGGAATAACCACATGCTTCACAGTGAGTCTCATCTGCAAGTGAGAGGAAAGTTTCTCAAAGGAGCAGTAGTTATGTCTATCACAGATCTTGCACCCGTCCAGAGCAGATGTCATGACTTTTTCTCATATTCTCTTCTCCACATTTATCTTTCTCAAAATGGATACCATTTTCAGTAACTGACAACAGGATTGAAGCAACAAAAAGAGATTAAAATTGCTCTGCATCATTTCTGGGGTTTTTTTATGTTTCCCTATTTTTATACATGTTCCACTGTATTTTATCTTTTCAGCCTTCTGGAGCCCAGTTCGCCTCCATTATCACTAGATTTTCTGGTATTGCTTTAGACAGTGTCCTAAGTACTCTGAGGAGAATTTAAATATGGTATCAAATTATTTGAAAATCTTTAACTTATTTAGATAGCCTCCAAGTTGCTCTTTTTCTGTGCCAGCTGACTTCATACTTCTTTGACATTGATGTTAATTGTGTTAGCTATCTAATCACAGTTGGTGAAGACTAAAGCCAGGAAAACATAAAACACCTCAGATCCATTGGCAACATCTGTCATTAGTCTTCTCTCTCCATTAAGCAGAACACTAGATCTTTCTACTTAAAAAATTACAGAATGCTTTCTTGGTACTCTTCTTCTTGTTACTGTTTTGGAACACCTGTACTGAAATTATCCTGTGTTTTGGTAGTTCTGACATTGCAGCTTCATGTTAATGTTATTCTCCGTACTTGTCATTAACAAATTTTCCAGTTTTTATTTTATAATCATTTGTTTCTTAAGAGTGAAGTACTGAAGAGCTAATCCAAGTTTAGCCTCTCACTGTTAAGTCAGGTATTAGTTATTAAGGAGAATTGGGGGGGGGAACTTGCAACTAAGATTTTTTTTCATTACAACTAAAGGGAAACTAAGGCTCAAGGGAGGAAGAAACTTGTGAGGGAGTGAAAGTAGTCTCCTCTGTTCTGGTTTGCAAGGCTGCTGAATACAGTATTGAACTCTTAAACTAGAATGTTAAATGAGTCCCTGAGATGGCTGCTCTTCCTTACACTGACTTTGCTGTTCATCTCTCTTGTGCCACTATTTAAGAACCTGCCAGCTCCCTTGGACTGTGTTGCCTATAATTGTATTTCCTATTGGGTCTTACCGATCATTTCTCTGAGTAATGAAAATCTGTTTTCCTGAAGCCCATTCTCCTTTTTCCCACTGCTCTCTCTTCCTCCATTTTGAAGAATTATCAATTATACCACTTTACTGATCATTCTCCCTTAAGTTGCCTGCCCCTCCTCATTTTCAGTCATTTTCTCCTTTTGATCAGAATCAAGTGGAGAAAAGGTTTGATTGCCGCTCAGCATTTTTTCACAACATTTACAGTTTAAGTGATAATAATTTAACCTGACTTTAACTATCTTAGACACTTTGCTATCTAGGTTTCCTCCATAGTCTATGTAGAGAGACAGATTCACCCAGAGGCAATTCTTCCCATCCTAAAATAGCAGTCTAAGACAGGTGGAAGGGACTGATTGCAATATGAGCTTACATAGTTTAAATTAGATACCTGGCTATGAAAAGGCTAAAATTAAATTACAAGTACCCAGCTTTGCATTCTCTGTGTCCTGCTGTACTTCTTTCCCAAAGATGCCCTTTCCTCCTTCAGTTATTACCCTGGAGACTTTCAACAGGTCTGTCTCCCACCAGATTCCAGATCTCAGAGTGAACATGTGCATCCTGCATCATATAAGGCAAAATGCTTTACACATATCTACAATCGATTCAGTCATTTCCTTCTCGTCCCTCTTATGACCCTATTATGAATACCTCCTCCCCCCTTCAGGAAACCCAAGTCCTCTAAGCTGCACCATCTGTATAGCCATATATTTATCTCCAGGATGTGTCTGTCCTTGCTCAGGCTTTTACCCTCTCCGATGGGACTGATAAGAACGCCAGCTGAGGCTCTGATTCTCTCATCGTGGCTTCAGGAGCCTTGCTGTTTCTTATGGCTTTCCCTAGCCTGTTCCTAGAGCAGCAGCATTAGCTCCCAAGTGAATGAGCCACATGGAGGAGGCGTCAGATGGCTGAATGAGCCTTGGCAAACTTGTGCAATAGCTCTGACTTGGGCAGAAACTCTCCATAAGCATTAGGTCATATCAACAAAGGGATGTTTCTGTTACTGAGAGGAGTGAGTCACCAACCACTACTACCACCTTTCATTTTCTTTTGCAAGCAGGGGTCATGAACCACTTAGCCGTCAGAGCATGTGGTTTTTCTTCCTTCAGCATTGCAGTTGGTTTCCCACTCACTGCCAAGAGAGTTTACTCCTTTTTTTTAAAGCTTGATAGATTGCCAACTGAGGCTGAAGCTCCATCTGCCAGCAATAGCAGATCACAGCCAGCTTTCTCCCCATGGAGAAATGTGTTCCTCTTCCTTCGTTGGGGCTTCTGCAGATCTCAGCGTCTTTGTTCTTGGAGTCTCCACTAGACGTAGACGTCTAGTACGTCTACGAAGACTTTGCGTTCCCTCATGCTTCTCAGCCCACCCTCCCTTCCTGTAATTCTTCCATTTGATTTCTAGGAAATTACACTTCCTGGCTCTCTGGATTCTGCTATAAACCACATTCACTGAAAATCCAGACTGTGACCCAGATAAAAGCATCTACGGTTGAGATCCTAGTCTGGACATAGCTCCCCTGAGGGCAGGTAGAGGAAGAGCTGGCTGCTGAGTCAGCTCTAGCGAGGAGAAATTGCTCAGCCTTATTACCCTCTTTTCCATGGCCCTGTAAACTCTCTGAATCTTGGTTTATTCCAATTTCCTTATGAAGTTCTCTCTTGTTGCCATCTGTTGCTGGTTAAGTGATCCCAACCTTTCTGCGGGAAAAGGGGTTTCTAAGCCAGTCTCTGATTTAATACTTCAAAGCTGAGACCGAATTTTAAATCAAAACGTGATACCCTGTCAGCTGATGAGCTGAAAAGGTTTTTAGTCACATTTTACTGATCAGCATTTCTCAAGTGGTAACTAACCCTCACGAAGGCTGTCTCTGAGCCACCGCAGTTAAGATCAGATGAAGAGTCTGGGCTAAACTTCTGTGCTTAAGCACAACGGGCTGCCCAGGGCCCCACGCATTTCTGGGACTGACCTCCATTGAGCTCTCCATTGATCTCAGCAGCAACCCCTCTGCGTATCTCCAGGGCTGCGCCTAAACTCCCTACCTGGTCTTTGGCAGCTCCTCAGTTGGCTGGCACCTTTTATGAGGCAAATGAAGAAATACAAGTTTTTGGCAAGGGACGCGGAGAGGAATCTAAAGGAAAGCTGCAGTTGAGTCTGACCTAAGCCACTGGGGTTAGTGGTACTGGGATTTTTCATACTGATTTCAGAAGTCTTCAGAGCAGGCTGATTGTTAGCCAGCTGCTATTACAATCATATTTTAAAAGAAAAGTCCTTTCAAAGGAGAGCCACCTGTGAGCCAGGTGTTACTTATTTATTGATAGGAAAAAAAATTAACTGACCTATTCTAGAAAATCTTCTGAGATTTACTGCTAAACAGCGTGGCATAAGACTAGGACTATTATTATTTCAGTCAGAAACCTCAGCAAAATACTTTAAGAGGTTCCTAAAATCTCAAATTCTAAAAAAATCCACGCAGGTCTTTCATCAATCATCTAAATGCTGGAGATGTGATGACAGAGGAAGTTGTGAAGAGATTGCAAGACAACATAGAAAAGTGGCAAAGCTTATTTTTCCACCTTGCTGTGTGGTTATTTTTCTATGTCAAGTCAGAGTTATGTCTATGGTATGATAGATTTTCCAGAGCAAGATGCAGTACACACTCTCCTGTTTTTTTCCTGCTGTCATATTTTTCTCAATGAGCATTAGTATATTTTCGTCTGCTTAAGTCTGACAGAGGTTTTTAAATTATTTGGTTACCACAGCTACCCGTGGTCTCAGTATACATTTGGGCAAAGGACCGGAATAGCTGTTGCTAAATGTTATTCATAGGCAGCAGGCGGAGAGAAAAAACCAATATGCTATTTTAATTCCAGAAAGATAGTTATTGTTTTGTTTTGTTTTATTTTTAACTTCAGAGTGTTGCTGCATCCTCAGTCTAATTCCTCCCTTTCTTCCTCCTGTCTTGTATGTTTGTACCCTAAATACTCTTCCTGATACAACCTCATGTTTCTTGTGCCTGTCCTATTAGATTCCTAGTTTTCCAATTAGGAGGAGAAAGGGAACAGGAGTTTTTGTGGATTTCACTGAACCTGGTAAAAGTGCAGCATTATTTCAGCTTTGAAAAGCAACTGCTCCTGTACCTGCTGCCTGCCTTATTTCAGTGACTATTTTTTTTTCAAATTGCTGTTTGTCTGCTAAGCTTATCCCAAATCTTTAATGTGTCTTAATTTAATATAATTTGCCCCCTTTGTGTCATTGACACTCCTCAGGTTCTCTGAACTCTCACGAGGCCCAGCGACGCGCTGTTTTTAGTATGGATGCACTGTCCTTTTTTGGAACTTCACAATTTTGTTCTCTCCTGGTTTCCCTTCAGTCACTTTGACCCTTAATTTGTAATTTCCTTTAGCAAGTCCTTTTCTTTCCCACTTTTCCTGGCATCTGGTTATATACAGTTTTCACCTCCACCTTCCCTTGTTTTACTTTCTGTCCCTAAGTGGCCAAGTCTGTTCCCTCACATTTCCAGGGCCAATGACTCAAAACTGACCTTCCCGCTCTTTCAGCCTAGATTTAGTGCTTATATAAATGGAAACTCCTCTTCCTTACTATCGCCTTCAGCACAATGGGAGTAAAAGGCTCTTTATCCTCCTCCTCAATCAAACTGCTGCTTCACTTCCCTAGGGACAGATCTAATATGCTTCCCAGTCACAGAGAGCTGTGGGTTACGTGGCCAGGAGGGGATGAGCCAGTGTGGGGCACCTGCTCCAGGAGGGTGCGTTCCACAAGGCTTCCCAGCATCTCTGCTCCCTTTGGTGCCTGGCTGGAGGGTGAGATACTTAGGTTCTTTCCAAACTCCAACGTTTCATCCTGTATAATCTTTCCTTTCACTTCTCACACTAACAATTTCCCTTCATTAGCTGCTGCAGTGTCCTTTCCTCAGCTTCCTTTTTCCTTTCCTCCCATCTCCTGACCCCTTAGCTCCATAGGCAGACTGCCCCATCGTGTCCCTGCTGCTTGGCACAGTGAAATGCAGCATTTTTAGCACGTCACCTCTGCACGCACAAGTAAAGCAGAACCAACCTCTCCCCGTGGCATTCTGATGATGTAGGGGTGGTCTGCATGTGGCACTTGGGGTTTTGGGGTTTTGCACTGGCCAGTGCCATCAGGTCTCTCCATGGTCTACAAGGTTCTCTGGTGTGGGCAGGGTGGCGTGTGTGGAGCTCCCTGCCTCTGCGGGCAGGCACCCCTCAGCACGACTGTCATGGACTAATAATTTCAAGGCAAAGAGGAAAGGGGAAATAAGTTACACATCTAATGACATGCAGTTTTTATTTTAATATTGTCCGTTGCTCTATGTCCAACTGACATTCTTCCCAGTATATTTTATTAGATAGCCCAACCCCCTGCTCTTTACCTTTCTGTTTTAGATTAGAAGGTCCTTACAACAGCTACAGTACCTTCTCTGCTCTTCCTAAACCAGGCAAATAGTGGGCTGTAAGGTTCATAAAACTATTTGTTTAGGGAAAGTCTTCAATTTTCAGTTAGCTCTATCCTGATTGTCTAGATGTGAAAATAATAGCTATGTGTTTCCAGGTCCCTTATATATTTCTGATCAGGAAATTATTTCAAACTCTATCTTAAAGTAAATTCATTTTACAGCTATCAGAAAATAGAGAATGAGAAACACTGCAAGTAAAGGTGCTTAAAAATAAAATATAAAAATTGTCATATGTAACTGAGTTATAAACCAAGGCCATCATCTCACCACTGTGTACTTTCTCACTATTAAGAGTTTATTAAAAATGCTGTGTCTAAGTGCCATGCATCCCTAAATCTGAAGGAGCAATGCTGCCTTCTCTATCTTACACTTCAGTGTTATGCACATTTAAAAATAATTGATGACCTTCATGGAGGGTATTAGAGAGATTTATGCAATGCTATTTCAGTTGTCATGATGCAACGTCAATAGTTGAAGCAACATCTGTCCAGGTGGTTTTGATATGTAAAATGTGCAGTGGTTCAACATTCTTTCTCCCGGAATTTCACAAAAATCATAAAAATATGCAATCTACAGCTGATGCCGGCATGACTTTTTAGCTTAGAAATCCTTTGAGCCATTGTTTTAAATGGAACCAAGTTCTCAGCCCATTTGGTTTCTAGCTTCTTGTTAGACTGTAACATTTATCACAAAGTCAAACTGTAATATATTTGACATGCACCGAGTCTCTGCTTCAAGGACGAAAGTGCTTTGACTTTGAAGAGCTCACATGCAAAACTAAAGCGTGTGGATTCCAAGCTGGTGGGTACGCTTTTATTCATTTTCAAATTTTGATTAATAATTATAATAAAATATATTGTACACTTGATGATAGATTACCAGAAGAGCATATAAAGAAGCAGACATCTACATATCTGAAAAAAAATAAAAATAGGCAATGCAGAAGAATCATTAACAAAAGTTTTCTGCTTTGCTGGTAAGGGCTCAGCTGGACCACTATAGCCACTACTGAGCACCACAATCCAAGAAATGCGTGGACCAGCTGGAGAGTCTGGAAGCTGAATCAGAGGGTCTAAAAAGCGTGAAGTAGGAGGAAATATTGACATAAATAGTGAAAGGGGAAGGAAGGGCAACCTAAAGAAGAGAAACGCAAAGGAAGAAAAAATACCATGCTTCAAGTATGTGGAGAGCTGGTGCAGAGAGAAAAGGGATAATCTGTTTTTCACATCCAGTAGGGATATACTGAAAAACAAGAGAATTGAAGAAAAACAGGAGACATTTGTGTCAGACACAGGGAAAGCTTATGAAAATGAAATTAGTGAACTAGTGGATGAGGTTGCCTGGAGGTTAGGAGGCATAGGTATGGTATATATCTATAGTTAGAAGGTATAGTTAGATTATAATTAGAAAGTATAACTCATCCTATCATACATCAGTAGGTTTTTGAGGTCCCTTCTAATCCTGTTTTGGGTTGGTTGTGCAGTTTCTATTTTTTTAAATGAAATAGGACTTCAGTGTTTGGCTATGATTCACTCACTATTGAAATAATTTTGGAAAAGCCCTATGCTAAATGCTATCTTTAAATGTGATATTTTTCATGATTTGTTTACACAGAAGTTTACTTTCCATATTGAATGTAATATTGTGTTAACCCTCTGTGTGCTGAGTTCTAGTTCCTCTCTTGGTGGAACCAGCTGGGACCAGAAACGCTCAGAGGAGTAAAATTTGAAGGCCCTGCCTCCTCTGAGGTGCCTCTCATGTCATTCAGGGGAATAGGACTCTTTTCAGTGGTGCCCAGCGACAGGACAAGGGGCAATGGGCACAAAGTGGAACACAGGAAATTCCATCTCAACATGAGGAAAAACTACTTTCCTTTGAGGGTGGCAGAGCACTGGGACAGGCTGCCCAGAGAGGTGGTGGAGTCTCCTCCTCTGGAGATGTTCAAAACCCACCTGGATGCGTTTCTCTCCAGCCTGCTGTAGGTGACCCTTCTTTGGCAGGGGGGTTGCATTAGATGGTCTCTGAAGGTCCCTTCCAACGCCTGATGTTCTGTGATTCTGTGACTGTTCACCGGCTGCAAGGGAATGCACCCAGACAATATTCCGAGTTGGCACATTAAAATGAGCCATAACAGCAAGGCAAGCGCTACACGAGGCACTCTGCAGAAGGAACATGCAGCGTTTATAGACAGGGTGACAATGGCACGAAAGAACACGCGGCATTATTCACAGATTTCGCAGACAGTGTGGATTCTTGCAGCAGCGTGTTGCCAGGCGTTATGCCTGGGTGCCGGGGTCTGCCTCGCTGGATCCCGCCCGGGGGGAGCCTGGAAGCGCTGCTGCAGGGAGCGATGCTGCCGCAGGATGGAGCGATCTGCCCGCAACTGCGAAACTTGGCTGATACGTTTCACACTGTAAATTTAAAACAGAAATCTGAATACGGCAAAAACATAAGCTGTTTCTGGATGTGTCTCAACAAGACACGGCTTCTTGCAGAGAGCAGGCGGAAAGGAGGGAAGAATTCAGGCTAAAAAAACCAAAATACACGACAGTGGTGGTACATGAGGGTAAATTGTTGTAAAGCCTGTTGAGATCTGTTGAGTACCTGTTATGCTTATCAGTATTGCTGAACTGAGTTGTAGCAAAAGGAACCCCTTTTCAGGGCTGTCTGAATTACTGTTTAATGCAGGGCATCACCTAAATTCTACTTCTATAACTGAGTATTTTCCACACTGTTTTCAAAGTGGGGTCCACCTGTCTGCAGATAAAATTAATATGGAACAAAAATAGACCAAGAGAAGGTCTTCCTGTCCCCACATGAAATATTTGAACTGGAAAACAGTGCTGAACTACCAAATCCTGTTTGTGAATTGCCTCACTCAGGTCTATTTAGACCATGGCTTCTGCTCTGCACCACCCTATATGCGGTGAGAGTCAATGCTACTTCAGATAGATATTCCAACGGTAGCTGGGAGAAGCTATGGGCCATTCACACTGGGGACAGGGTCCAAGCTGGAATGGGAGATGAACAGGGCAGTCAAGGAGTCATGTCCTCAGCAGGAGTGGGAAATTGCTCTCCTCACATGGAAGAAAACCTTTGATTTCAGGAAAAAAAACTTTCATGGACTGATACTATGATCAGCTAAAAAATTTTGGTAGGTATGTGGGAGGAAATCATCACAAGCTCTTATGGCAGAAAAATATCATATTACTTGTATTTTGTTTTTGAAAGACATACTTACATATTAACTGTCACATTTTTTTGTTAAAAGGCTAATTTATACTTTCAGGTTATAAGATGATTCAAGGAGAGCAGAACTTCATAATTTAAAAATTCTCAAAACCTAAAGACTACTTTTAATCTTTTTGCAGGATTAGTTAGATATTTTTATTATTATTTATCTCACCATAGACAATGAAAAACTATCCAAATTATTTTTGTTGAGGGTCAATTTCTAACCAACTTTGCTGACAAATTTTATGACTTCTCATGATTTAGTATCAAATGCTCGAATTTAAGGAGTAACTACTGCCCAATGACAATAATCTCCTATATGGAAAAAAAAATCTGCAAAGATTATGTCATCAGAATCGTTTTTATTAGCTCAATATTTTGTTAAAGCATTTTTGTAAAGAAAAACATATTACATTCACCCCAAGTTTTGTCCATTAAATTTCATCTGTCTGCGTGAGTATGTCTTAAATTAGTTTTAGAAATTCAGAAATATCCAGCTTCCAGAAGATGGTGCTGTAGCACTTCAGCTGCCTGCTGCCTTCCCATTGGGATGTGTGTTCAGGTTTCCAACTCTGATGAAAATTTTCTCTTTCAGTGTGATTCCTCAGAAATGCAGGAGCCCCCCTCACCCTGAAACGCACATATTTTTCTACCCTCACATGAAACCTTTTGATTTTTCTGAAGCCAGAAAAATTCAGAATCAAAAGGGAGCACAAATACTGCCTTTCCATTAATGTGGGGATCAACAAAGACACGTATCTAGTAATGGGACGTAAGATCAAGCTGCTTATTTTGGACCTGGCTCAAACCAGGTTTGAATTCAGTTCTGCTGTTGTGGTTGAGCTGCTTCTGAAAGTACCAGTCTGTATCTGAAGTTTTTGCCTGAGCTGGTTATGGTTCAGCAATATTTAAAGCCCAATTTTCATTCTAGCCTGTCTTTGCTCCTACAGTATCCTCAGTTGTTAATTTAAAGATTCAGCTCTGAAGGCACGTTATTCTTCTCCCACCAGTGCCTGCTTCAGCAGCTCCCATTGAGCAAATCCGCCGCTTACTTCACAAAAATAATACGCAAGAGGGGAAAAAAAACACCCACCCAACCAACCTAAACATCAGATTAAGAAGTTGATTGGAATAACATTTTTTAAAGGTCTAGCCTCAGTCTCTCTCCCCTTACAGCCGTCAACGACTTCAGCAGGCTGATGCCTATCAAACTGGGTGCAGAGGAGGCCTCTGAGCGAGCCACCATGGAGGAAGCGGCTGGGGCGGGAGGCTGTGTGGGGCTGAGGCCGGGAGTGCCCAGCTTTCCCCTCCCCATCTCCAGGGGATAGCCTTGATTTATGGCCTTGCAAACCCTGGTGGAACAGCCTGCAGTAGAGATAATTTGGGTCTGACAGCTAGTTCTATAGCCATGGCATTGCAGACGTGGGAAGTCTATCAGTGCTGGAAAGGCTTGGTATCTTTTTGCAGCATGCTGCCCTAACTTTTGTCTTGCAAGTGTCGCAGGAAACTAGGAGTCTTGGACACAATCCAGTATCTACATTTCTGTTGCTTTATGCAGATAATTTGGAGCTGTGTTTTGGGAGTTTTCTTTCTTTTTATTTATGTACTTATTTTTTAACATAATGTTTCTGAAATACTGTAGCATAAAATGAAATACTTAAGTGCAAGGGTCTGGAAATCAGTACTTCCAGATTCTACTACTGGCACTGACTACAGCTAAGAGGAAAGCAGTATTGTCCACACAAAGCACTGGGAAGACACAAAAAATGCAGGGCCTTTAAAAATCACAATTAAAAATCAAACATTGGTGCATGCTTTTTACGGAAAAACTGGAAAAAAACCAACCCTGTTCTCTGAGAAAATTTACATTTTGAAAAGAAAACAAGAGCCGCCTGTTTTCATTTTCTGTAAGAGGTTTTCAATGTACTTTTTTTCCACTGGGTTTAGCAGTGACTTTGACAGACTCTGCTTGACCTTGAGGAAACCCTTCATCTGCTAGTTACCTAAGTGAATCCCACCTGTGTTAGAAAAGTGTCTATAGAAAGATAATGAAGCTTATCTCAAGTGTTTTTCTGCAGACATGTTTAGCGGAAAGAGGATAGCTGTATCCCCTACAGCTACATTTGCAATATTTATTCCTGCATCCTTTCGTGTCTCTTCTAATGCAGAAGTGCCTTGAGTTTCATCTTTTGTCTCCTTTTGCAAAGGCAATACTTGGTAGCGTGTGCAAGAAGCAGGCATCAGAGTGTTTTTCTTCAGCATAGCAATAAATGTTTTGCAGGTCATGTTTCCTTTCCTATAGGCCATCCAGAACTCTTATCAGAGACTGATTGATGCCGGGTTAGATGTGCCTATCAACCTCATGAATACTCACGGGAAGACATATTGCTTGAGAAGAAATACTGCTGAGCACTCTCATGCATTCTAGAGTGTTTGTAAAAGCTGTAAAATGTCCATGAAAAAGCTGGATGTGTGCATGTAAAGGCATGAATGCAGCTATTTAAGTACTTTATAGGGTGCGACTGATCAGCGTTGTAAATCTTTTCCCAAGCTTGTCGAAGGGAAGGGCAGTTCCATTTCATAGATAACCACTAGAGTCACAGACAAATAAAATAATTCAAAATCTTTGCAAAAGTCTGGAGCAGAGAAAGGACTTGGGCCAGGTCTTCCCTACATATGGCTGCTGCAACCACTGATGGGGGGCTGCTGGTCTCACCTTAAAAGCAGACGAGGCTGTAGAACAAACTGTAAAAGAATGAGTTAAGCATAGAAAAGTACACCTGAAAACTGAACAAAAAGCAAATTTAAGGTAGATTATGTGTACTAGCTTGTTCACTTTTTTCTTTAGAATATATTTGATTTTTGAGACAAAGAAAATCTGGAAGATCTAATCTACCTGGCCTTCTGTAAAGCCTCTGATCCAATGGAAGCATCTGATTTCAGAATACTAATATGGATTTTTTCATTAGACTGAGAAAATTGAATTAAGACAGGAATTATAAGTGACTTATGTACGTAGTAGTGAAAAGCAGTTGTATTATCTTCCTGGAACGATCTTAAATCTATGGTTCTTGAAGAACTGGTCCTTTTTAGCAGGCTAAAAGAAAAAAAATATTTTTAGTAACATAAAAACATTTTATAAAGTTGTTTTTTTTTACCTTTTTTTCCTATGTATCATTTCTTCTTTCTCTTTGATAATTCTTCAGGGTATATTCGTGACTGGAAGTAACATCCATCATTCTGGAGCTTTCCTCACCTGACCTTGCATTTTTGTAAACTCATTGCAACGTGGAGAACTACGGACTCCAAAATATGGTGTAGCTAAAATGAGGGTACAAACTGTATTCCTCATTTCAGCCAACAGTACGGTACAGAACAGGAGACATTTTTCTGTAACTGTCACTACAAAATTAATATTTTTGTCGCTTTTGTACAGTACAGTCTTAATCAAATACTTACATGGGTGCTTCCTTGCTCACAAAGAAAAACTTGTTCCTTGACACACCCTTTCAAAAATTTGGCCTGGGTGACTATGTTTTGGCTTGGGTTTTGATGTGCAGATAATGCGAAAACAATAAAGCTGTATGTGCTGTAGCTGTTAAGTAGTTTAACCAGGAGATTAATCTTGCGGATTACAAAAATTGAAGAATAAAGGAGAAACTGACATTGAATATGAGTTTGTGAAATTTGTCATTTTTAGTTCAGCAGAGACAACATGCTTTAGCTGAGCTACTATCCATATTGCAATGCACAGGAGAGTAATTGTCATAGCGATAATAAGCTCTCTTCCCAGCACGGATACTGAATGGTAGAGAAAAGTGACAATTTAGCTCCTTTCTCATATAGCTGTATCAACACAAGTAGGTTTATCTCTACCACCTGTCAGCAGAGGTAAATTTGTTCCAAGCTGTATTCATACACGGTCTTTAAATAGTAAAGAACACTGATTCTTCACTGATTTTTCCATTTGGGTTCAGCTCACTTGGTTCCCTAGCAGTGGGATGGAGAGAAAAGACCACTCCAATCTGCAAGAGAATTACATGGAGAAAAAAAATGAGCATCTTTTTCAAAGTATACTTCTTTTTGATTATCCCATTGGATTCGTAGGTTAGAGAAATTACCTACTACTATGTGGAGTTACCCACATCGTCTCCAGGGCTGGAAGTAGTGTAGCAGTCTGCCTTGCTGTTAGGATAATACCTGCCAGGAATTGCTGTACTAATAATATTACTGTGCAACTCTAGGTAGTATCTTTGTGTTGCCCTGATCTGCACCATATACACACACTAGATATTCAGAGCTGCCTTTCATGTGGAATTCGACTGGAGCTTAGGAAATTGAGCCCTTGGAAAGCTCAGCCTCGGTTGTTTCTTTTGAAATAATATCGGTATTAAACGTAACAAACCAAGAAATTCTTGAAACTTTTTAAAGTTAAGTAAAACGTCTACTCGGGATTGAGTTCCTTATACAAATACTTCATTCCCCACTTTTCACAGTCAGCAGCATCTTCTCTGAAATTTTTAACTGAGCCAAGAAATGAAATGTTAAATATGACATCCTTGATGTGTAGCTAGCACTACAGCTGACTTTATACAAAATAAGCAGCAACGTGCTGAGTATCTGAGAACTGTGGCATACAACCCAAAAAACTGCCTTTCACCAGAGATGACCCTTAGATACCTCAATCTTTTGCTTCCTGAATGATAAATGATGAATTTGTCCTTACCCTCCTCTCCCCCAAAAGAAAATGTTGAAGCCAAATTCACCAAAGACAGAGCCTGGTGTCCTGATGTACCTCAAGCCACTATTCAGTGTCAAAGGCAAATTTCACACTTCTGGTGAATGATTTTCCTTTCTTTTACAGTTTCAGAGCAATTTGTTTGATTCTTAGGCAGCAGCACACAGGTAGTGTAAAAGGACAGGAAATAGGATAATAATTTATTTTTACTTTACAATTTGAAGTCTCTATATTTCTAATCTTGGTAAAAGAGCTCTAGGGTGAAGGAGAATGGAGTGCATTGTGCCAGTGATATCAGAGCGATGCCACAAGCAAGAAAATATGTGGGTTCAATATACCACTCTACTGGTTCATTCTTTGACCTGGATAAATTGCAAAATACTTATCCAGCGAGCATTTCTTTAATTTGGTATAAACACTCCAGTGCTGAAGATAGGTTGTTCGTGCCGTTTACATTTCTGTGTTCACCCATCCCAACAGCTAAAGGTTGTGTCATTGTTCCCTCATTTCTCCTTTTTATTTTTGGCCAGAAAAATACCCTAACTTGTAAAACCTCTTACTAAAGATTTGTCAAGACTGGAATGTTCTTGGAAAAATACTAAGTTTCTACAAACTGACATTTCCAAGAATAAATACTTTGATGAAATATTCTTGACCAGCTTGACTATGAATCTCCGATGCTATACTAGTAACTCCTTCTTCTTCTCATCTCTGTTAGAAGTGAGGGTAGACCTGGATTCTTCATTTGGAAAAGAGCAATTGGAGAAGAATATGATAAGGTGTTCAAAACCATGGATTGTTTGAGTAAAACATATAGGGTAGATTAATCATTATATCTCATAAAGCAAGAACTAGAAAGCAGCCAATGGCGGACCAAGGTGTGCAGGAAGACTGTATCTTTAATCAGAGCAACTGGTATAGTTGGAAAATTGTCTCTTTTGTATCTGTGGACCATGGTTTTACAAAGCACAATGAGGGAAGACAGTGAAATTAGCTGGCAACAGATTAAAAACAAGCAAGCAAAAAAAAAAGCTGAAAATATAAGGCATTACTTTCCAGTACATCTAGATTACCAGAAACTCGAAGTGCATAAGAGGGAAGGGAGCACTCTGCACATGACCTACTCTTGTTCTTTCCTGAGTATCCGTTGCTGCTTACTGTAAGAGTCAAGTTACTGGATGAACCTTTGATCTGACTGAATACAAGGAGGGACAAAATCAAGTAGATAGACTTCCCTTGAGAGGAAAGGTGTTGGTTTCCTATAGGACAATAAGTGAGAGGGTGGAGGTGTGTTTTTTTAGTATAGTTTTGATAGAAAAGGCACTAATTTTAGCATATCTATATGACTTTGCTACTTAACACTAGAAAGTATAGTAGTGGATCAGGTCCCTCCTGAGATACTAGCGTAGATATTCTGCACTAGTGTAGATATTGTCTTCAGTGCTGAGGTAAGATTATGGCAGCTGCTATTCTTACTGCTATTTTTGCCTCTTCGGTATGATACCCTTCCTCTCCAGTGGTGACTGGGTCACAGATAGAGAATGATGACCCTGCTGAAGCCTTGATTACAGTAAGAAAATCATTTAGTTCAGGCTATAAAATCTCTTGTTTTAAAATTAAAATTTCCTGGGTTAATCACCTGAGTTATACCAGTAAAATGGGCTCCAACACCTTCAAAGATATCCTTGCAACTTGCTTTACTACCATGTTAGTGTTGTCTCTGAGGTGACTAGCCCTGCCTGAAAAAAAGAACTTTTAGCTTGTGCTCCCCGTTTGTGCAGTAATCATCCCACAATTTCACATTTACTATTTGCCCTATGGGTTAAGTACTTATTCCATTCAGCTGTGAAGAGCTGCCATTCACTCAGGACGTGTCAGAAACTGTTTCTATCTATCTGGAAAATTGTTTTAATGGTGGCTTTTTTCCCCCCACAACAGGATGAAATAATTGAGGTGCACTGGTGACAGGGTGATATTTATTCTTCCTCACCTTGCTGTGAAATTTTGAAGCAAGCGAAATGTTCTGGCTTCTTGCTAAGCGTAAAACTTTTCATATGCCTCCAGGGGACAGCTGAGCATGTGGGCAGTTGCATTGTGGGATCTGCAGCTCTCAGGTGTCCTGCTTTCATTTGCTCAGAGGTTATGCTCACTGGCACGTTTGCCAAGGGTTGTTGTTTTGCTTTTCCAAATGTATTCTGGGTAATTCTGTAAACTGCATTCAAATACATGGATTACGTGGTAAATACCTCTGTCTGGTACATAAGGTCCAAACCTGAGAAAGGTCAGACAATACAGTATGAGGATGCATAAGCCTTTTTCATTAAACACAGAAAACAACATCTGTTTTTCCTTATTTCAGTTTTACTTTAACAGATATTGGTAGGTTAATGATTGTGCAGCAATTTACCATTATTAAGCAGGTGAGCCACTACAGCACAAAAAGGCATTCTTTGGAGCCAGTGGAAAATGACGCTGTACCACAAAAAGCACAGTGCACACACTGCTCAGGAGCTGCGGGAAGGCAGGTTCAGAAATGCCACAATACCAACAAGCTTTCCTCTGGAGACATTCGCTATTCACATGCCTCTAAAATAAACTCAAGTCCGAAAGTGCTTCACAGAAAGCGGTGCTGGGTTGCTAATAGTCAACATTATAGCTCTCAGAGCATCCCATCTGGCAGCACACAAAAATCCAGGGAAAAGTCACAGAGTTTGAACTAACACTTCAGAAAACAAACAAAAAAGCATGTTGTGTTTGTGGACAGGTGCACGTCACTCTGCTTGCTGCTGCAGAGCAGTAAACCCTGAATTTGTGATCATATTTTAGATTTCATTCATATCTCTAGAGTTGAAGTGGCTATTACAAATATATTTTTTTGCCTAGCAACTGTTCTTCTTGGAAATAAAATTAAACTTCCTAGCTACCAAGGACAGGCTTTCTGTATTTGTGTGTGTTTTACAAATCTCTGTGACCACATTGAGTTACCAGTCGTACTTCACTGATATCAAAGAGCACATTTTACATGAGTGCTTCATAAAATAGACTCTTCCAACTGTTAATTCCTCTAAAACCAACTTGGTTGTGTTCTTACATGTTGTGAAGGGGACAGGTTGGAGAATGTAATCACCTTATGAAATTAGCTGTCTTCTGCCTAGGTATGGGTAGCCCCGTCTGGGACACTCTTAAACCCCATGTTTTGTCTCCCATATTATTGCATAGGATAGACCTCACTATAATAACGTGTTAATGGAATGAGCAAGGTCAATGAATCCCGTGGGAGTAGGCAAAGATTAATCTGGGATCCTCTAGGGTGGTGCATACTCTTGCTTCCTACATGACGACATGGTAGTACCCAGGAAGGTCGCAGTTTGGACTTTTGTCCCAAACTCCCTTCAGTCTCTGTGCATACAAGCCCTGCTGTCAAGCATTGTTTAACTAATCAGTTTATATATGGCCGTGGTTAATTTCTTGTGGGATTACATTCATTTAAGAGCTCTCCAAAAAAAGAGGACAAAGTCAATGAGGAGAGCTGCTGAGTACAAAAAAGAAAATGCTTGTCTGGGAAAAAGATCACCAGGTTATGTTATTGAAATATGAGAGTTCCTCAGTCCAGATTTCATTATTTCCATTATCTTGGCTTTCTGTAAATACATTAGCCTTGTTACACAATTCAAACTTCGATTGGCATTAATAGGATCTTACAAGTTAGATATGGAAGAAGACTATTAGATAATGCAGCCATCTCCCTGCTGCTGCAGGAGAAGTCATTGAATTACTTATGCTCATTGAAGAAGAGAGACCTAAAGGGTTGAACCTGCCCTTTCAAGGACAATTCACAGCAGATAAAATCAGCCACTGTTATTGTAACATTTTTAAGCTTTAAGATCAGTGACTGGTTTTCTAAAATAAATTGGTAGTAAAGAACATAAATAATACAGGTTAATATTGGGTCTGCAGTAACAAACAAACAGTATACATGAGACTGGGTTCTTTAGAGTGTGAGCATAACTTTTATCAGCGCTAAATGATACTAAGCAAGGTCAAATAATATTAAATTTCTGAAAGGCACAGCAGGGTAGATAAATGTTACACAAATCTTTTTGCAATTACATGTTTTATGACTTTAACTCTTGGGTTCCTATTTCTAGTCTTTAGCCAATGTGTGATGTGCTGTTATTTTCCTACAGATTCACTGCATGTAGCCAGCAGATCAAGCTAGGTAGACAACACGGTTCTTGTCTTTTGGAGACTACAATAGCTGATGAAAGTGAGCTGCATCTCTCTAGTTGCTGGGGTGCACCATAGTGCACCTCTGGGAACTGGAGTGTCCAGATGAAGCCACTGCTCAAATTATGCACTGTTCTTTTTCTGTCTTGTTCTTGGATTGTTTTTACATGGAAACCCTAGCATTAGACATGAGGAGATAGCAGCATCTTCCACCAGCATGATGTCTTAATGCAGTATCAGGATGCTTCCGGGAGGTGCACTACTCAGAAACTTGAAAAAAACCCAGTTCTGGTAGCCGCAATAACTAGTTTTCTTAAATGAACAGTTTAAAACTGGAAGTAAAACACCAAGAGGAAAATTGTTATAGAAAAATAAGCCCTCTCTACGCATGCCGTCCTTTCCAAAAATCCCATTATCTCAAGGTGGTGGATTGGACAGGTCTGTTTTGTGCACATACTACAAAAGGGGACACTGTCCAAATACCTCACAAGAAATTCTTGCCTTCCCTCTGGAGAGATTATTTCTATTTGGCCATAAATCCTTGGTGGTCCCTTAACCCCCCCCTAGCTAGTCAAAAATAATGCTAATTGCCTTGGAGTCAGGAGTTTGCATCCTCACAGGTTATAGGCTGTCAATTGCCCCTCCACAGTGTATTAGCGTTTACTACAGGCTCCATATCTTATCTCACACCATTCTTCATTCTTTCTGCTTTTTTCTCTTGTAGCTACAATCAGGATAAACTGGCATGTTCACACAATAATTATTGAATAGCCAGGTCACATGAAATATTCATAAATCGTTGCAGAACAGCCCCATCAGCCATCACATGGATGTTAAAAATAATGTGTCCTGAAAAATAATTACCAATTTTTATGTTGCTATCTCCCTACATAGGCATATTGCTTGCTTTCCTTGCTCTACTGTATTCGCTTCCCATTTAACAAGTTATGTAAAAAAGTTTTAGCAATTCATCTGATGGCTGAGCTGCAGTTATTTATAATTATGGAATATTCTTGGGTGTTTGTTTAAAGTGTGCTGGAGAGCTGCTGGTTTTGTTTTTTTCTGGTAGGCGGCTCATTACTTCATAAATCTGTGACTGAATGGGAATTGTGGCTGGGGAGCAACTGTGCTGCTTCATGCATCATGACCAAGTGTGTGTGGGAGTCAGGAACAGCACCTCTCTGGACCAGCTGCTCCATCCATCTGCAGCTGGGTCTAGGTACAGTGATCTACGGTCAAGATCTGCACTGGGAGTATTTTTATAGCTGTTTTATAGCAGCTGGTGTGAATGGCAGTAGAAAAATGAACGATCAACTTCCTAACCATCAGGAACAAACTAAGAAAGAAAAATAAGCATAAAAATTAGCACATTTTTGTTAGTATTATAAAGACACTCTTTGAAGTTCAGTTTCTCAGAAGAGCTACTGTAAGCCTACATATTTATTGGTTTGTCACTCAGCTGAAAATTTGCTTTATACCAAAACTTGGCACAAAAATGTATTTGAGTGGCAAGTGATGTTCATAATTTCAGATGCTTTTATATCCTCTTAAAACTGAAAAATAACTATTTAAAAAGGAAATGTTACTTGAAGCTAGTCTGGTTTTGTCACTCTTATGGAGAAAAATAAGGGTACACAATCAAATTATTTTTAAAATCCAGGTAGAGTGGGGTTGCTTGTCGAATATTGAGTGTATACTTTCAGTCCATCTGGAATCCAGCCTATGTTAGCAACAACTAACATTGTGTTAATAAAAGGGCCTAATTCATCTTGCTATACATTTAATAGCGTGAATGATTTTTCTTTATTATCCTAGTCTGAGCAAAATATAACGAGAAATATTTTTGTATGGCTCTGGCTTTTAATTTTGGATTTAAATAATCATGAGGGATCTCAGCACATTTTAGATTATATCTGCAGCTTTCCTGGAGGAGGCTCTGCATGATGTGGTTCTGCAGCTCCTGCCAGAGGAAGTATTGCCATCACATATAAGTCTCACTTGTAATGCATTCACACAGCATAACACAACACGACACAGAAAGTGAGATTGGTAGCTTTTTGTCAGAGTTCTTTTTAAAATTAGCTCAGTGATGATTTAGACTCTCATTACAGAAAACAGAGAGAGTGGACAAAGAAGTGAAAGGCTGGTGCTTCCATAAGTGATGTCTGGGAAGAGGATCCTTGGCATCTCCTGTGTAGAGTTCCCTTCCATGGAGGAAGGGGAGAGCATTCTTATGTCTTTCAGAGTCTACCTTCTCTTTAGAAATGCTCATTAAAATTCCTCAGAAAAATAATGTCTCGAATACAACAACTTGCACCAAATTCTCCATATATATTTGTCAAGAAGATAATACCTGGAGAGCAAAATCTCTTTGGTTTGTGTGGTGTTTTCCTTGAAATGACATATGCTGAACTGAGTGTTTCAGAGCACTATTGCTGTACTCAGTCTGTCTTTCAGAAAAGAAAAATTCCCTGCCCGTGAACAATAGTCACATAATTGCCAAGTCCTGATGTGTCCATTCTCAGTTGTGCATTGTGTCAAAAGAGAATTAAAACTCTCCCAGCATTGGCAATCCCCCACATTGTGACAGCGTGCTTCTTACCACACTGGATTTAGCACAAACCATTTCATGAAATGACCTTCCTAAAATAGTGACAGTATATTAATATTTCTGAACCTCCCATGTAGACATGCTTACTCCCTTACTCATTCCTCTGCTCTGGTTTAGAGAAACAAAGATGTGTTAGGTGGGCTGGGCACGATTTTGTTCATAACTCCATAAATTCAAAACTCCTATTTACTTTTTAGACAGATTTTTTCCTGAATATGACTGCAGAAAGGTAACGGACACAGTTTGATCAGAAACAGAAGTAAGATGGAGATACCAAAGTAAGAAATGTCTGGGGGAAGTTTCCCGGACTCTGTCAGAACCTGACTTACCTGACTCTTTCACATGATTCTGGTTTACGTCTGTCTTTCAGCTTCTAAACTTAGCTGAAATTTTGATGCCCTACAAGAGGATATGCATTTTGCTAACATTTATACCACTTGTGTCTGCCCTATTTCTTCAGGAAAATCTTTATCCAAACTATAACTTTTCCTCTCCCTTTCAGAAAAAAAATAAAAATGTCCAAATCCCCCTTATATTATTTAGAAATAAATTATTAGTTGCATTTCATACTGAGTATTTGGCATCAGTCTATTGAAACAATGCTGTAACTAAAATGGAACAGAATAAAACATTAAGCTCGTTAAAGGCTCGTTGTGTTAATGCTGAACATAGGCAACCAACGTAGTACGCAGTACCTGGGAAAGACAGTTATTCTGGGAACATTCATAGGTTGGCTCTGAGAATTCAGGCCAGATCGTGAACTGCTCTGGGTAGAGCTGAACCCTTTTGCACCAGCTGAGCTTCTAGCCCTTTCTGTTCAGAGTATTTTAATCCCTGCATGATAGCAATGTGGCTGTTAAAATTACCAAGAAGGTGGTCCGGGGCGGGGGGGGGCGCGGGGAGATGGTGGTGGTGGTGGAAAGGAGCAGGGCATGGTCTCCCCTTAATCACAGCCCCCTTTGGGCACTGATAAGAAAATCGTAGAATCAAAATTATATCTCAAAATTCAGAACAGTGATTTCAACATAAAAGTAAGAGAAGAGCATCCATGAGATGATATGAAAGAGTCTAATCTGAAAAAATCAGCTGCTCTTTCATGGCCATGCACAGCTTAGAGCTAAAGAATTAGAAAATGCTACTGTATATTCGATGGGAAAACAGGTCTCTTTAGTGTTTTCCAGTCAGCAGTGACAGTCTGTCTTCCCTGAGCTTGGTGCAGAGGGTCAATTTGAATCCTCTGAAGTGCCAAGAGCTCCATCTGCTCTTCCATCTGAAATGGGAATATTTTTGCTCTTTTTTTTTAATCTTGATTTGGTCTTTCGGTGTTTGTGTTAGAACACACAGCCCAGATGCCAATAATGAGGAAAATATATTAAGTGATAAGGGAGAAAACAGAGAAATTAAAATGAACGAGGTAGGAAAATTGTAAATGGAAAATGGGAGCTGATTGCAATATCCAGCCCAGGTGTGGCTGTGAATTAAAGTGCTTTCCTGAGAGATTCCAACAGATATATCCCATAATCCTACACATCTGGGAAAGTGTTGGTCAAGACAGTCCTGGAAGTTGTGCCAAAAACACCTTAAAGATATTCCACACAAAGATCCAGCTTGCTATATACTCCAGCTGCTGTTTATTAGTGATGCTCATATTTTATGTATGCTAGCACACAAGAATTCTGTTACAGACAAAACTGTATATATAGATTTAAATCCATTGATTGTATATTCCACTTAGGCTTTATTGAAGCATTTTTCTGTATGCAACCACACAGCTACAGTTTCTTTAGTTGAAGGTGAAACTTACGTATATACCTACAAACACACATGCATACAAAGGAATGATTCAATTTTCCTTAAAACAAATTGAAAAATGTCAGTGCTGCTCATCAAGAAAAAAAAAATACACTGCAATCTTTCATTTCTCCATTTGCTTTGTTTTCACAGACACCTTGTGCTTTTCTAAATTTAGTGAATTTGAAAAGTCAGTATTCTGAGGCTGAGAAATTAACCTCAGCAATTGTGCAAATGCTTGAACCAGTCTTTGGTGCAGAAGAATTAGTGCAGCATTTTTGTTCTGTGTAAGAAGACCACAAAAAAAGGAACATCAGAAAACACACTCCTTTTAAACCAAGTTATTTTGGGGGGTGAAGAAAAAAAAGTCTTAGCCATGCATCAGTCGATAGGTAGCAATTAATACTTGTGAAAATGTTACTTTTCCCCTCTCCCTCTCTGTTTCTGTCTCTCCATCTCCTTCCTTCCTTCCTTCCTTCCTTCCTTCCTTCCTTCCTTCCTTCCTTCCTTCCTTCCTTCCTTCCTTCCTTCCTTCCTTCCTTCCTTCCTTCCTTCCTTCCCCTTCCCTTCCCTTCCCTTCCCTTCCCTTCCCTTCCCTTCCCTTCCCTTCCCTTCCCTTCCCCTTGCCATTCCCCCTTTTCTTCTCCCCTTTCCCCCCTACCTTTTCCTTTCCTTTCCTTCCCACCTTTCCATTCTTTTCCAAGTTGGCAGGTGGTGAAAAGTCCCAGATGTTGGTGGTCTTAAGACAATCCGTCCTTTGAAAAGGATTCTCTTATACCTTTGAGCTATTAACAACTTTGCTTTCAACACCAGGTGTCACTGCAGTGATAGAAAATCTTAAAGTATTTTGCAGAATTGGTGAACAAAGCAAGATTTGCTATTGAACGTAAGAAAATCATTCCAGACATACGGTGGCAATGGAAACAAAATAAGTTTGTGGAACTCCATAAAACAGGGTAGCTAGCATAAGCGTATAACTTTGAAAGCAAAGCTGGAGAGAATACAGCTTTAACTGTAATCTACCATTGACAAAATGCTCTGCAACTAAATGGACCAATTTCTATACTTAATCACCGATAGGGTTACAAAGCTACTATTAAACAGCATCAATTATCAAGTGATGCAGGCTTAGGTAGGTAAGTTCATCAAACTAAAAAATGTCCACACTTCATTGCAACTGAATTTACTGTGAAATAAGAACAATTCCACTGAACTTTTAAATGGTTTTGGGGTACAGAATAAATTCACAAGTAGACATCAAATACATTCTGAATAGCTTTGGACACAGTATTTCACAGCGGTGTTTCACAGAGATTACTTCGGCGTGTCAGAGAGGTTTCAGTAAATTTTGACAACGCTAATCTGTTACATTTTGCATTGAATTTATTTGCTATTTTTACTACTTTCATAGCATTTTGAAAAAGGTTTAGAATATTTAAAACCAGGAATAATATTCAGCTATATTTTTCACAGAAAAATATTTCTATTTTTAGACCAGCTCCAGAAATAACAACAAAAAAGATTTACAGAACAAACATTTGTCTGTTTTGGCTGTTCCGGTAGTTCTGATGGCTGAAGGGAAATAAGGGTGTTATAAAATCGCTTTGTCTAAAATGTTTTATGAAGTAAGGTTGCATTGCTGTCTGCTTAAAAATATAATAAGTGTTTCAAGGTAACAAATAAGAAATAAAACCATGACTTTTAATAATAAAGTAGAAGGAAAAGATAGAAAAATAGAAAAAAAAAATTGAGATAAATAAAACATGAGTGAAGGAGTGCAGGAGTGAAGTCGAGTCTGGAAAAGGGGGGAGGAAGGGTGTTGTTCTAAAGTTTATCTTTTTGTTTCTCATTACCTGAATCCATTGTAAAGAACCCAAAAAGTTAATTTTCTTCAAGAAGAGTTTGTTTTGCCAGCACCAGTAATGGGCGCTCAGTGCACGAGCTTTCTTATCCTATTGTCACCCTCGTCCCACTAAGCAAGGGGAATGAGGGAGCAGGTGTTTGCCCCTTAGCCAAGGTTAACCCATTGCATAGCTAAAGGTGTGTTAATACCAGGAGTCTATTGCTTTTGTTAAAGTGCTAAAGCACTTGTTCTTTCCTTCCTCAATACACTTTTTTTTTTTTTTTTTGTACTTATAGACAGAATATTGTCTTCAATAAAAGGATCTACCTTCATAAAATTGCCTTAGCACAACATGGTCATGGCACTGAAAGTGACAATATGCTAACGTAATTTGATTAGCTGTTCTTTGGTTTTTCATGAGAGAAAAACACTAGGGTGTTTGCATCATAATAAATGCAATATCTTAAAATGTTACTATTAGTTAAATGGCATATCCATTAAAGCAATCTGAAAACTTTTGAAGTCACTCTGCTAATTGTCCTGAAGGTTATCCAATGAAACATAGTTCAGGAAATATAACGTGGCAATTTATACCAGGGTCTTGAATAAATCTGTTCTCTTCAATCACCATCTTCACACTTCCATTTTCACAAAAGTGTTCTGAAGTTGAATTCATCCTTGATACTCCAGGCATAAAAGCCCGTGATTGTTTAATATCTCTCAGCACGGAGGAGGGACACTTAGTGCTACTATATGGCAACAGCTGTAAATCAAATTGATGGGAATACATTTTTGTGCCTTTTAAAAATGATGGAACTTGTAGTCATAGACTGTTAAGAGGACAAAGGTATGAATGAGTTCCTAAAGAGAAAAGATTGATTAATGGAGGAGAAATCAGGTCATGGTCAAGAAATAGAAAGTCTGAAATATAAACTCGGACTTGAGAAGTTTATGTTCTGAAGATTATGCCAGTATTCATATATAGTTCAGTCCATGCCTTGGTGTGTCATCCTTTCTAGATGTCCATGAATAGCTCCTGACAGAAACAGAACTACCTCAACCAGACTTAGGCTCTTTCTTTATTTTCTAGTGTCATTAACTTTTGATGCTCAGTAAATGGAAGTGTTCCTACTTACCATTCTACAGACTGTCTGGTGGAAATGTTTTGAAAGTAGAAACTTTAAGAGCAGAAATAAAATATAAGTCCATAAGCAAATGCAAGTTACAGTGTCTTAAGGAGTTACCATTGATTAGCTAAGTCACCCTAAATCTTATGGCATATGCTTTTTGGTTGAGTTGATTGCATAGATAGGTTATTTAGCTTACCCCAAAATAAGCAATCATATTTTGCCGTACAAATGGGTCAGGGTAAGAATACGCTCCGCAACATTTTGATGACTCAACTGATGGGCCATAACTACTATAGTTGTCTGAAGCAGAGTGTGAATGACTAAGTACCTGTACTACAGCAGACAAGGTGTTCATTGGTCAGTTGATGTGGTATTCCTCTATCAAGACCTAATCTATTCAATGTTTTCACTTTAAAAGACAAGTAAGGCAGGACTCAGGGGAGTACTTAAGTGATCAACTACACCTACCCTCTGGTTTTTGCTCTGTATCCCTGATCTCCCAGTTGTACAGCCCAAGTATGACAGTAGCATAATGATGCTGCTACCTGGGCAGTCACCTGAAAACCAGGACCTGCTAGGGGGCTGGCAAATGAGGATCTCAAAAACTTTGGTGTTTTCCAGAAACAAGACCAAATCTTGATTTACTGTTTCTGGGGTCTTATTTTAGGGTCCAAATATGTTCTTCTTTGACATAGTATGCTTCACACATATGTTTCTTCCTAATTTTGAAATAAGTTTTTTTCTGATAAATTACAGAAACTCTCTAACTCTTCTATGTGTACTTTCTTCTGTTAATATTTAGTCAGGCTGTAGTTAAAAGGCAATGGAATTTCACATTTTCACAGAGATGGTAGCTAAATCAAGCTAACATTGTGTTCTCATTTAATACTTCAAAGATTTATGCAAGTTTGGGACAGATTTTTCTTTTCTACATTGTATATAATAATAAGTGAAAAATGATATTTCATCTTGACGTGTCAGATTCCTGAACACACCTTCCTCCCCATGTCTGAAAATGCTTGGAAATTTGGAAACCTCCAAGTAAAAAAAAAAACTTGTCAAAAAGTGTATTTTCCCATAGAACTTGAACAAAAAAAAAGTGTTTCTGTTTCCAGGAAAAGCTCTGTGAGCTTAAGGTACCTGGGAAGCTCAACTTTTTCAATAAACATATATATACAACACTCCTGTCAAGTAGGAAAATAGTATAATCCACATCTTACAGATAATATATGAAGGTAAAAGGAGGTGGAAAGTCAACTTTTCAAAGAAATGTTGACCTAATGAATTTTCCTGACTTTGGAAAATCTACACAAACCAAATCTTGGAGACATGCTCATTTTCTAATGAAAATGTTTACAAATTAAGGAAAGGTCTGACTTTGGAAAGCTTCCTAGTATCCCACCTGACATATATTCTCAGAATGGATATGAAGCCATCTATTTTAGACTGGCAAAACTTTGATTTGGCTGGCTCAGTTTGTGTCCCCTTCCCTAAATTTAAGACACTATCTGGGCACATGCAAAGTTTTCCTAGAAAATCACGTCTACGCTAGCAGTTTGTGTTGCCATAGTTCTGACAATCACACTTTGTCACAACACTTAACTAACTCTGGCAAGCCAGAATTTATTGTGCAGACCTGGCCTCTATGTCAATGTCTAGACCTGATATACCACAGTATGGCCAGAGAAATGTCTGACTGAATTCCTGGTCCAGAGTAATTTCTGGAGCACACTAAAAGCATATTAAATTGTGAACACTGTTGCGTACCCATGTTGGAATATTGGCTTCATGGATACATTAATTTAAACACATGGAGGATCTATTAGGCTATATTTCAGGCAAATGTTTTGTGTTTTTTTCTTTTTTTTTCTGGGAAAGGAGCTTGACAACGCTTTGAAAGATCAAGAGCTACCAAGGCTTTGGGCATGGGTCAAGAAATGTTAAGTTCTTAACCATTCACCCGTCCCTACAGAAGATAAGGTCTTCCATATGGGAACCCATAATGGATAGATAAGCTTTAATGATGGAAATATAATTTCATTATCTAGCTATCTCATGTAAAGGTAGAAGTTCCATTTAAAGTTGTTTAGTGTCTGCGTTTATATCTGGGTATCTACCTGGCTTGGCTGTCTAGAGAATGAGAATGAACTTGCAGGAGAGTTTTGGCCAATGGAGAAAAATCTGTGAATGCTGGGCAAAAGTGGGGGATAACCTCAATGATGAGATGTAGGTCTGAAATAATCTGAAGGTCTTCTGCTATTTCAATGACCAAGACTATTCTATGGCATTATCTCATCTCTGGACAAAATATATCAGAAAGGAACAAACCTAGAAACACGCAATAAAATTCTTAGAAAGTCTGTTTAGATAGTATCAGAATAAGTTGGCCTGATATCATGTCAGATTTAACAAGAGCTACTGGTATAATTTGTAAGTATAGCCTTTACTTTTATTACTTAGTAGTGCTTCAGACTTTCTGAACAATATCACTTCTGGAAAGGCACTGAATTTTGTTGCATTTTTGAAGTATGCTATCTGTAAATTATTCTTTGCATGTCCACTTCAAAAAGCCCCTTCTTTCAGCTGTGATCTTAGCAATATGCGTAGAATGGTGACATCAGAAATATACTCATGTATCTGCAACAAAACCTATTTCTCCCTAAAACAAGCATATCATTTTTTGAAACATTTGTCTTAAATCTTTGCCTTTTGATGGTTGCCATGTAAAGGTGCAAAAACACCCATAACAAACTGCTCTGCCCTTAGAAATTCAAATTCTGCCATTGCTTTTCTCCATGTAATTTTTATAATGAAGACAGAGCTTTGACAGGGAGCACCAAGGTAAATTCTTTGGATCAATTCTAAGACACGGTTGTACTCGCAGGTTGTGCCTACGCAGCCAAAAAGTCTGAGCCAGGAGCAGACTTCTAGCACCGAGACCTGCAGCATTTCTCCTACAGTTAATCTGTTACACATTGAAAACAAAACAACCCCATACAGTTTTCACATTACCTGGCCCCTGCTACCTCCGCTGGCAAGTTGTGCTATGGGGGATACCAGCAATCTAATGGTATGGACAGATCAGTGGGTAGGCCCCAGTTTGGGCAGGTGAAGCCACAAAGCCCCATGTCCTTCAGCTGGGCATGTGCAGTAACACAAAATTTTGCTCTATTGAACTTGTAAATACAAGTGGGGATTGCTAGTTTGGGGCTCAGGCTGTTTGCTGAACTGACGCTACCCTAGAGGAGCACCTCACGGCAGACAGTGCTGGCAATGCCACTCTCGTGGTTGTCCCTCAGCAGCATCACTTGCCACAGCGTTCCCCAGTCCTTCTCCTAACCAGAGCATTTCAGTGGCAGGCTCTGTTTCTGCTGTGGAGGAACCACTCATTTTACATGGCTTTGTAAACAATGGTTTGGCTTAGAAAAGAAAACAGATGTTATGAGCGATTCTGTCACTCCTTCTCTCTACTGAAGACTCACCAGCCTAAAAAGCTAAAATCGACAAGGATTGTCTCTGGAAAACACAGTGTGTGGCACAAAGAAACATGCAGCCCTTAATCTTTTCTCAGTATATTTACTGAGTGTTAGGGTTATTTTTCGCTGTCATTTGGTGTGCTTTGTTTGTCATCATTTAAATGAAATATTGGTGGGTTTGTTTCCTGTCTTAGCTGACTTTAGGTATAGGAAAATCAGGCAGTTATGTAGGACAACAGACTGCAAAATACTGGGGCCCTGCTGCTTGTTTTTCTTGGGAAAAACCAGGTTAGCAGCACCTCCAGCAGTTGCACTACTTCGCACAATAACCTCTGCCAACCAACACAGGATTTTCCGAATTAATTCTCCTTCCCAATTCTTTTATAAATTTTATCTTTTTTTTCGCATAGCAGGATGGGGGCGGCTACATCCCCTCTTACCTTTCAGGTAGCAAATTTCGTTTTGACTACATTTCTAGATTTCTACCCTAGAAAAAAGATATAAATGGCGTGTATTAGACCTCAGTTCAACTTCAGTTATCTGAGTCTGCAAACCAATGTTCTTCGTTTCCTTATCTGTTTTGTTTTCTTTTGCTTTGTCCTGAGGATTGCTACAAAAGCATGTTGATAAACAGGTCAAAAAAAAATTTAATGCTTATGTACCGCATAGGAGCATTGAGACCTACCACTCCAGAGAGAAATATCTCAGATGTGGAAGGAAGTGATATGTGGCCAGCAGGATTTCACACTCTTCGCTCATCTAAACTGCCCAGAGAATCATGTTTTATATGAGTAATAAAACAAATGGAATGGTGAAAGATGAGGCAAATGATCTGGTTAATGTATATCATTTAGCCTTTTATAAATGCTGTAAATATCAAGAGACATTGAATCATCCATAAAAGAAGCATCCTATTTTAAATATTTATTTAGCATACAATAGTGCTTGATTTTAGTGCAGGCAGAACATAGTCTGTAACTTATTATGTTTTCATACTCTTTAACTGTCCACCACATTAGCAAGAATCATATGTGTAAGGCTTAGGCACAGGCCATCTTTTCCGACTATTTACACTGCAAACTCACTCCTAATACTGATGAAACAGAGATTGAAAGTGCATAAAACTGGGGATAGTGTGTTCCCTACAGCTTCTTTCTTCCCGTAATTCTGTTATCTACATACTGGTTGTTGATTTCAGTCATCAGAAAGCTTACAGATATTGAGGACACGATTTTAGTCCATTTTACCAGAAGTGCAGAAAACTGCTCCTGGATGGTCCTGAAAGCTCAGGCAGAGGAGCTTGCAAACTCCCTGGGCGCACAGTGCCTAGAGGCAGTGGTTGAGGAAGTTACTATCTCACCTATCACTCTTCCAATTCACCTTTGATCTGTCATCCCCATACTATGTACCATGCACATTTCTCACCGTCACATAGGTGGATTCCTTTGAAGTGGAGGGCTCCCTTGGCTCCAAATGCAGCTGCCATCCACTAGGACAAGACAATTTTGTTTTGCAAAAACTGTAGAAGCAACAACACATTGGATCTGAATATTAATTATTTCTGGAGACTGTAACAGCATATACAATGATCATGAAATAAATCCAGATACCTAATTGGTGCTTATGCTTTTACAATAGATGTTTCACAGGAATTAACACTCCCATAACTCAAATGGCACTATTTAGAATTACCAAAGACCTGATGTTATGTTAAGAGATAGAATTGGTCATATATTTTCTGCTGAAGCAAAGTTTGCTGGAAAATGCCAGTTGGTTGAGTGTGAAATATTTCATTCAAAACAGCTTGGGTTTGAGAAAGTTTTGCTGAATCCAAGGCAAGATTCCAAGAGAAACTGTGTTTCTGGCAGGTCTACCCCAGTCCTGGGAACTCTGTAAGCTACAGTTTGGCCAGCCTGAAGCCAGGAGTCCCAAATGGGTCCACGTCATGGCTGGGGATGCTGCAAAACTTCAGGGCCCCCCAGTAGAAATGAGCCTGGATATACTCCAAACAGAGATGATCCTGGATTTGTCCCAGATGGGGAACTCCCTAAAGCTACCAGAATTAGTTACAGGATGTGGAGAGTCTCTATAAGTTTGAAATTTAGAAAATTTCCACTACGGATTATAACAAAAATAAAGGTAAGACTCCTACTTTCCAAACACTCCTATTGATAAATGTGTTATACATAACTAGAAGGAGCACAGAGTTTAAGCTTACTGGTCAAATCATCATTAGTCTTTACTGAGTAGAGGGCTGGGCTCTAAACATTGTAAAACTAAATCAGCATAGTTCAAAACATGGCCCATGGGTCTCAGATCTGGCAGAGAAATTGCTTCCATCTGTCCCAGTCACCGGTCCCTGGAGTGGAGGGGGAGCGGGTGTTCAGGCAGCTGATACAGCTCAATCAGCCAAACAACTTCTGACCCTGCACATAGCCCTGTGCAGCTGTGGACCCCTTCTGGGTCCTCATGAGGGGTGGGAGTGAGACTGATGCAGTGGGATCCCTGATGCACAGTAGAATCACCATGGTTGCCCCTCATGGACCGTTCTGCTTTCAGCCAGTCGTAGACCTTTTCACAGATGCTTTGAGCGCAGAGTGGCATGCTGTGGCTCACGTTCCTACCTGACATGCCTCCTGTCCAACAGTTGAAAACAAGAATCACTGGAACCCACTGGTTTTTACCATATTTTGAACTAAAATTATGAGTGTCAGATTGTTTCCATGCGACATCGTAGGTTACTGAACTCACTTATGAATGATCCCAGTGCTGCTTTAAAATGTTCAAATATCTTTCCAAGTAGATAACTTAAAAGTTTAACTAAAACCTTAACTGGACAAGTTTCAAATGGCTTTTGGATCACAAGTACTATTATTGTCAGTGTTTGTCCCAGTTATAACAATTGTATTAAAATCCCATGCAGTAACACATTGGTTGGATATTGCATTGATTTTAGTGACAGCTACTCCCCTACCTTGGAGGCACAATTCCTTCCTTCATCCCTGTATTGTCACTGTTTGTGGAGGATGGAGCAGGCCAACATTCAGTTATTGTTTAAAGAATTCAATATTGCTTACAGCAGCTCGGTGAGGTTGGTGGTGACGGAGGCAGTACGTCGGGATAATTTCTAGTGTAGTCTTCTGTCCCCTTTAGGTGTTTTGGTGGTGAGGTAAGAAGCTGCTCTGCGGAGCTTCAGGTCCTTACCCTGGATGGAGAGCAGGAATAAGTCTGAAGAAATTGCATTACCCATCAGCTACAAACAGTCCTTAATATTTTTATTTCCTAGAAAAAAGGTTGAAGATGTTGCCAGAATTTGCTGAAGTCTTGGGAGAAGGCAGGAGGTTACAGATGATCTAAGCAGAAACAAAACAAATGGACCTTTGAGATGAACCAGGGTCAAAGGAAAAGTTAGAAAAGAGACAGCTGAATGCATGGTGAAACTGTGAGGCACATGGCAAGGAGGGATGGGACGATGCATAGAGCTTCAGGAAGGGAATATTGAGGTAGAGGGTGGAAGAGGAGAAGAGCTGGATATGAAGTTGTTTGGATTCTTGGTCATGGAGTACAAGAAAGTATACTGCTCCTAAAATCAGAGCTACCAATTGTCAGCAGAACCATGAATCTTTGCTGGCTTTTTTCCCCCCCACTGACCATAATAGCATTAAGAGTAGAACTACCCACTGAAAGTTCACTGAGCTGCAGTGAGGGTACGTTTCTCTTTTCTTTTTACAGGAATAGGAAACCACAAAGGATACCCTTTCAGACACACCACTTGGTAAGGGCAAGGACAGAGCAGCTAAGCTTCAACAGACCTTTGAAGAAATTGTTCATGTATTAAGTTCACAGAATAGGAAATGTCAACCTTTTCCTGCTGTCATGTGCATACTTGCTTGTCCTTGCCGGCCCACACAGGGGCCATGCAAAATCTGGCTCCTAAACATTCATTTTTATTTCCATGATTCCTCCATGTCTTCTTTCTGGGTTTTGTTCTGCAACATTTTTTTTTAATTTATTTTTAACTGGTGAATATCAAGCCCAGTGTTTGTTTATATACGATTTTTTCAATGTGTTAATGCACTGGATATTGACCACCTATTTGCCTGTTTCAATTGGGATTTTTTTAGGTAAAGGGCCTGAAAGAATATGAATCTATGAATGGCAGCACTGGAGTATATGAAACCCAGGATCATTGGGTAATTCAGTTTGGAAGGAACCTCAGAAAGTTCATAAGAAAGTGGCTGCTTTCTCTTCAAAACACTGCAGATTTTGATTCTTCTTGGGCAAGCACCTGAGCAGCTACCTCTGTGTACAAGGTGTCAAGTGCGGCTGAAGTATGAGAATCAACAGCCACAAGCTACAACACAATACACTGAAAAAAATTAACTCCGAAGGTGGTAAAATACTGGAACAAAAACTCAGAGAAGCTAAGGAATCTTTGTCCATGGAGATACTCAAAATCTGATTGGGGAAGGCCCTGACCTGTTGGACCTGGTCTGATCATGGGGTTAAACTAGAGACCTTCGGAGGTTCCTTCCATCCTGCTTAGTTCTGCAATTCTGAGACTGCTTGGAGACATCTCCTCCCCTCCATCAACATATTTACTTAAACAGTAATTAGTTAAAAGATGCATAAACAAAAATAACATAATGTGAAGACCGATGTTGCCAAATTGCAACACATCAGTGAGCAACACCTCATCAGGAGTAGAAAATATGATTAAGAAGTGCTTACACTGACAAGGTGACAAGGAGAAAAGTAGTCAACATCTTTGGACTGTCATACTCTGTCATTCAAGAATGTGACTGAAAATCCCTGTTAGCACCTCTCTGTTTGAGGAAGCCTGTATTCTTCACAACAGTGGGGTAACTGTTTCCATAAAAATTAAGCAGACAAAATCATGAAGTAGCAAAAAAATCACTTTTTCATAGAGTCAATGGAACCACTAAATCACTTTGGAGATGAAACAGAAATGCAAAAAGAGAAAGTCAGAGTGGAGCAGTTAAAATATTTTGTTTTATTAATTCACCAAAAAGCACGATGGTGAAGTATTTACCACAGGGATACTCCTTCCTGATAACAAAGATGAGATGTCTTCAGAAAACAAGGTGTCAAAGGCAGAAGTTAGAACAAACTGATAGCTTAAATCTCAGTAGGTCATCAAGAGATCTTCATGAATTTAAGAGTGTAGTTGCAGCTGAACTACTAGCACATAAATAAGCTTTCATTACCTGAGATGCTATACTGGAGGCAGCATTTGCCTTCTATATTAGGAGGGAGAAAGTGTTTTACTTCTGCTAAAGAAGTGCTAAGGGTGATGTTTTACTTTGTATTTTTGTGAATAATTCTGATGAAAAAAATGAGGATTCTAATGACAGTTATATTAATAGAGCCCTACAGTACACAGACCATTTATATTATTGATATCCATAATTATATACTATTAATTACTATTGATATTATATCCATTATAGCATGGATAGGATCATGTCAAACTTCTCATCAAAACTCATGAAATAAAAGCATTAATACTTAGAAATCTTCCTGACCAAAAGTTAAACAGCTTGGGCTGTTGGTATGAGAAAGGTTAAAAAAAGTTGGTAAAAGACAGTGCTATCAACCAAGTAAGTAATAAAACAGTCCACTGGGAAAGGTAAAAAAGAAGAGGATACGGGTCCTCTGTGACTCCATTCTTTATAATAGGAGCGGGGTAACTTCTAGTGAATTTGTTTATAATTGCTTGGATTTGAATTAGTTTACTGAGGTCATTTAAAACTGGCTTCAAAGTGAGGCACAGTTATTGCAGACTTGACTAAGTTGTGTTGCAGGTATTTGCAAAGTCTAGGCTAGTTATGCTAGGCCCTCCCACTTCTCCTTGGAGAAATAAAGAGAAGTTTGCTCCTCCAGAAGATGATCTCAGGTTGCCAGCTGGAAACTAACTTTGGGTGCTCTGAATTGCCCCAAGAGGAACACACCATGCCAGCATCTCACCGGCTTAGGTTCAGGCAGGCCCTTATGAATATCCTGTCCCCAGATCCCTGTTCCACATTCCTGTCCATCAGTTTGCTGTTTCTATACCGTCACCAGCATGTCTATTACCTCAAACTCCACAACAGGACACATGAAGGACACAGCTTTCCAGCCTTTAGTTTGAATGCTCTTTGCAGATTTCAGCACAGACCTTTTACATTGTCTGCTGCCTGTTTTGTATTAATAGCCTGTTTTGTTTTGCCTTTTTTTTTTTTTTTAAATTAGAGGTGTTTCTCTAAGCCTGATGGTGTGTGAAATGACATGCCGTCCTGCACCATCAGCACATAAATAATTCACATCTCCACTGTACATACCACAGTAAATGTACTTAGAAGAAATCAGGGCTTTTAAAACATTATTGACCTCCAAGCTCTTTTTTTTTAATTATTTTTTTTTCAGTTGATGAAGTTATTTTTCCTTTTATTTATAGGGCATATAAGATGCTCAGATATTACTGTAATGGCTGAGGCATCAACATAAGATAAAGGGCTAATTGTGGAACATTAATGTTGCTCTACAGCATTTTAAAGAATGATCTGAGTTTCATTTCATTACATCTCTTATTAAGCACTGTAAGTTCCTGCCATGTCCTATGTCCCACAAGAAACATCAGCAAGACAAATATCACCACACAGTCTCACAAACGCTGGTGTTTACTTTGCAACTGAACCATGAGCTCTAAAATGAAACCCCAATGATAATTTTAAAACACCCTACATTTCAATAAATCCCGTTCACATCAGTTGAGACAATTTATTTTATAGATAAGAGAATAAACTAAGAAAATTCAAATAAAATTATGCATTTTTTTCCTATTAATTACCTTTATGACAATTCCTGTGCTTCCTTGATACCTGAAATACATTAACAAGACTTGCGTGCTTTCGAATATGCTTCTGACAAAGTCTGTGGAAAACATGTTCAAGCAGGATCTAGGGGAGATTACTTACTGTAGCCAGTGATAAAAAGTCTGCACAATCACTTAGCTGTACCATAACTCTCAAATTATTTAGAGTTTCACTATAGAATTATCATAGTGTTCTTATCCTTTCAAGTTTTGGGGATTTTTTAAATACATTAAGACCTCTGGGAAAGTCACTAAAACCAAATCATTAATCAGCTACCCCATGCTATTCTATTCATCCTTAGAAGGGCAAATTTGGTCCCTTGTAGGCTTAGAGAAGAAAGGCACCTGTGTTGCTGGTTAGCAGGGGAAATAGCTAGTGTTAGGTACCTACTGCAGTTCTGCAAACTCTTCCTCTTTGAATACACCACAAGGTATCGACAGTTCAGCCCAAAATTATCTGTTTTTTTCTTTTAAACAATGCACTCAGTTTTGTCCAGTCCCTTCATTCATTATTCATGGCTAATGAAGTGTTTGCTGAAGCTGTGTCCTTCTCATCCTCCAGTCTCAGCACAAATCCTCACTGTGGGACTCTTGGGCTTATCTCTACATGTCCTCATAGACAGGTTATCCATAAGGTGATTTCTGTCACTGCTTACCAAACCACTTTTACCTCCCTTGTCCATTTTGTTAAATAGAGGGTGACTCACACAAAAGAAAATAAATACACCATTTCAAATATAGGCAGACTAACAGATTAATGTGATAATTTATCTTAATAAGAGCCAGACGGATGCACTTTTAATCATGACTATTTGCCCGTGGTGGCAAAGATTGTATGATGGAAAATGAAATATTGTAGCTTAATAATTCGGCAGGCATTGAACTGAAATTTGACCTTGGACCTCACTATGCCTGAGAAACTTCATGATAAGTCTTGGACCTCTGTGGGACTCTGCACTGTGTCTCCTGGTGCCTGTACGATAGCCTATTGATGCCAACAGCCTCCCTTAATGGAAGCAACTGTACCAGCACTGTTTTGCAGGCTTGAAGGCATAACCTTGCTTCAGTTTGAGTTTAATCTTTCTTAAAGTATATTAAAGACTATTTTTGTTGACATAAGAAGCAGCTACTTTTTCTCTTGACAAAAAAGTAACAGCTTCAGGTATTCACAGGTCAAATTTTGCTATGACGTGATTCTATGCCATGGTAAGTAGGTATCTGGTGTTCATCACAAGGCTGAAACTGAGATGTCAGACGGCTCACAAAAAGGAGCCAGTCCATAAGCTATCCTCTTCTCCTGAAATTTCAGTAAATTAAAGAGACTGCATGATGTGTTAAGTCAGGTGAGGATTAGGCTATGACTTCCCATGAGTCATAAGTCTTTGATAATTAATAAGATTAACCTATTGAGTACATTTGGATAATCTAAAGGGAAATAACAGGAATAAACACAATCAGTTCTGAATTCTTATAAACGATGACGCGTGAAATGTAGCATTTGAACTATGCAGACCAATTTCTAGTTACAGTGAGGTTGCTTTTGTGTGTCCCGTGAAGAACACATAAAACCCAATATAACAAATCTAGTTTGCCTTAAAGTTTTTGTTGCACTACACTTACTAATGCTGCACTACTCTTTCTTTTCATCTGGACCTATTTAGGTTGCACGTTCATTAAAGCTCCATGTTACAAGGTGCCGAAAACCTCCTGTGAAGTCTTTACTTCCTTTGTTTCAAGAGGAACTGTGACTGTTCAGCACCAGTCTGCTCCCTTCTGTGTGAAATCAGCTCTCTGCTCAGATTTGCCAGGTAGCAAATATAGGCACCAGTAGCTATCACTCATGTATTTATAGAAGCAGGGAAAATTTTGTTACAACTCTAGGTCTTCTTAGGTGAGAAAACACACTAATTTATGAAAGTTCCAGTAGAAAACAGTACGCAGAATTGTGAGAAAGAATCCAATACTAAATTGTCTGTTGTTTGTGAAATGCAACATACAATTAACTGTTGTTACTGCGGTGTTGATGCTGCATTTGATAAGCAAAGCTTCTGAACTTGAACAATTTAATTTTACACTTAATTTCTTGAGCTAAAGAGACAGTTGTACAAATGAACTGTTTGTATTACATCTGAAGATGCATTATTGCACTGTGTTCATGCTCTTTGTGCATTTTGTAGAGCAATTTTAAGTACTTATACATAAAGTGTTTTCCTGTGTAAATTAGATTAGTCCACTGCTAGCGAAAATTCAGTCCAGTGCTGACTACAGTTACACATTTTCAGATATTTTTAAAAAATCTATACTGCTCTGTGAAACTTTAAATTCTGGTTTGGAACTGAGACATAGGTTCAGTAAATAAAGTCTTTGAAAAATGCTTATTTTCACATGAAAAACCCATCAAGAGCTCTTATATCACAATAATTCAGTAGTTGCTGCAGTAAAGAATTATGTCTTACAGACAAAACTCTGCACTGAGCTGGGATACCTAATCCATCCCTTACTCTTGCAGGTGCATTTTTCAATCCATTGATTTCAAGTGGAGCTTCTTCAAGGTTACAGCAAAAGAATCTTAGGAACAACTCATCTTGGCAGAAAAAAAAAGAGTGGTTAACAAAATGAGCATCAACAATTTGTTCCTGCCCTTTGCCAAGGAAAGATCCTCAGACAAGTCCTCTAAATATCTATTATTTAAAATATGCTCGGCTTTTTTGGGGGTCTGTACATAAGAACAGAATCAGACAAGAAGGTTACTTTCTCACTTTACAGTCCCAATTCCACTCACAATTTAAAATACTCTACAGCTTCAGCTGTGGCTTTTTTTTTTTTTTCAAAATCATGTTTTATAAAACTATTATTATTAAAAGTGTGGAACAAAATATAAGTATGTATATATGTTTAAAGCTATTCCCTTTTTTCAGCTTTTTTGTCTTTTCACTTCAGGAGGTAGAAAAATCCCTTCCCTTTTCTAATTTCAGAAATAAGAAGCATTGTGCCTAGGAGGGATTCTATCAGAAGGAAAAAATCACACAAACAATCAGGACTCCACCACATTCCAAGGAGCAGCCGACCTTTGTAAATCTGACCACAGAGCTCTGCCTCTTCAGCAGGTGTATCAGCCTAGAAAAAATTGTCATTGTACTCTGGAAATGGTCGTCTCAGACCACTACAAGTAACCATCTCTCAGACCTCTCCTGAAATACCAGATCTACCATCACATTAACTCCTAATGCAGTTAAAACTTTCAGGACACGAATTGAGCCAGTGATAGAAGGAACTGAAGGCCGTGACAAAATGTCAGCTTTTTGTCCAGGTAACAGCCATAGCCCTCCTCCCCTGCCTGCTGGCTCAGGAGCTCAGGACCAGCTTTCCTCTATGGAGGCCCCTGCCTCTGTTTCTTCACCCTGTCATTCAGATGGTATTTTCAATTGATACTTCCTTATGCGTATTTGAAAAAGTCTGCACAACTTCTTTCACTTTTTTGATATCCACTGATGAATCACTCCAGGAGTACACTATACGCAAGCTGTTATAAATTTCTCATTACTTATTAATTTATAATTCAGTTTGAATTAACTATTCAAGGAACAAAGCCAATGTGATTCCAGTAGGCAAAACCAAATATCAATAAAGAGAGTTGGGACCAAAGGGAAAGCAAAGGTTGGGAACAGAAAATCAAGTGCCTCAGATTAATATGTTTGTATATACCTATATGTATAATTTATGTGTGATTAAAACATATATGCTGAAGTGAGAATTCAGTTATGAACAACTTATTAATTAGAAATCCATGTTCAGTCTGAAATGAGTAATAATTAATTGAGGTCTACCTCAGGCCAAGATCAAGCTCGATACTGAGCTTGGTGTCCATTGTTTTCCAGTCCAGTAAGGAATCATTGTCATCACTGCCATGGGAATCAATGTATGACACGTCTAGTTAAAATGAATAAAATAATATATGTCACCTGCCTTGCACTGAGGCCGCTGCCCCCACTGGATCAAGGTAGAACAAATATTCCCTTTAGGGGGCAAGTATTCATTCCCACCCAAGATATCTGACAGAGGATGGAAATTTCACTCAAGCCTATTAACTCCACAGGCAGTAACACAGATGTTTGCACATTGAGCAGGCTATTACTTGAGGGAGCGAGGGTGCTGGCACTCCAGTCTTTAAATTCTCCGCTTAGAAGGAAACACCACCTGGAGCAGGAAATGATCCAGGGACAAGCAACCAAAGAGAAAAGGGTGGGTGGAAAGGAAGCGGGAGGAGATCTATTGAAGGAAGAAATGTCTGTCATGTTCTTGCCAGCTGCTTTTTCTTTCTATTGAAATGCAGGTTTGTCTCTGTTCCTGCTTATGCTTGGGGGGGTGGGTGTGTGTGTGTAGGATCTTCAATCTGCTGCATTTGCCCCACAGAAGGTGGGAGTCAGCCCATGAAGCTCAGCAGCTCCCAAAACCATATGGGAGGCTCGGGAGAGGACGTGAGAAAAGTATGTGGGGGCTCAACCTGAACAGGAGGTTGAGCAGTGGTATATCTATTGTAACACAGCAGCACGCATATCCCGAGTCTTTATCCAACGTGCCAGAAGGCTTTTTCAGTCAGGATTACACCATCAAAGCATCTCAGTATCACTCAGTAGTGTTGATTTTGAAAAAAAAAAAAAAAAAAATTTGTGAAAATAAAACATCTGCCAGAGCAGCACATATATTATTACAAAAAGAAAGAAAAAAACAACAACAACTTGCATGAAAATCTGGCCATGAAGTCAAAGTCTAATCCAAATCACTCAGGAGACCATCTTTGGAATAAGGCCATCTCAGAGTTACTAGACAAAATGGATGCCGTTAGTTTCTGCTGTAGCAATAATAAGGTTTGTGGCTGCAACAGCCATGTTGCCTTTAAGGATTTTTTTTTTCCTCCACCAAAGCCTTTCTTTAATTATAAAACATAAATATCCATTGTGCCCAGTGACCAAAAGCCGTCTATTGTTTCCTGCCTCTTATACAGCTTAATAAGAGTTTCTAGGGTGGATATAGCCATATGTTTAGAGTTTACATAGCAATAAAAGAGTCTGATTTCCATCACAATGCCAAATGTAAATGAAGGCTGTGAAGGACCGCACAAAGGCTAGAGAAATCGCCTCAAGTCCAGGTCACTGCTTCCCCGTAAGCCTCCCAGCCTGCAGAGAAACCCAGAAACCCCTGCTAGCTGCGGGGAGCCCTTGCAGGGGACTCCACACCAGAGCCCTGCACTGAAGTAGAGCTGGTCTGAGAGCACAACCCAGCCCACAGCTCAAACAAATGAACAAACAAACTAATGCCATACATTTCCCATGCTGGTTTTGCATAGTTTATGTGGTGTGTAACGAGCACGATGGCACGGTGTTTTACCACATGTACTAAGAGCAGGCTGCGTTTGAAAAGCCAAATGCAAGCCCCCACTGTAGAGCACTCAGAAGATGAGTGATGATCACTCTAGAGTTGCACTTATTTTTAATTGATATCCCTGTATATTTTCTGCTATTTTAGCCTTTTCAGTCAATAACTGTCTCTCATGCCTCTGCCATACTTTGTCTATCCCAATCTTTTCATTCTCAGATGTTAATCCACACAGGACCTACTCCACTCCCTTTGAGTTGTGTTGTCTCACCAGTGAGCAGGAAAACCAATTGGGATGAAGTTGAATGATTTCTTAGGGTGAAAAAAATTAATGAGAAAGACTCTCATCAAGACACGGTGTGTAAAGTAACTATAAACATTATTTCTACTGCCCTGAGCCTGGTCTTGGTCACCGCATGTCCATGTTTCCCCAGCCGTGACTTTTTCTCCTGTACATAGGCAGAGCCACTCTATAGGATGTGAGGAGTTAGCCAGACTCATCTGAGAAGGACTGATGTTACTCAATTCCTTTTCAAAAGTTAGAGCACCCTGTTTTGGAATTTCCTGGAGTTCTGCACATGTGAACATGATCTAAAGCTCCTCAAAGTAGATAGGAATTCCCTGGTTTAGTGCATTTCAGATCAAGCTGACAAATACACAGCAGGATATCACTGGATTTGATAACACATGCACAAATTGAAAGGCTGAACTTTGCCTACATACGCACTTGAAAGAGCATCACCAAAAGGAATTTGTTCTCAGTGAAGAGACATCCAGTTGATTCACAGGTAGGAACCTGGGGACTTGCTTTGTGTGACGAACAAACACCAGGTATGTAGTCAGGTGTTTCTGAGACCTGTGCTGCCTTTTAGGGGTGTTTGAACACCAGGACAGCTTGAGTGCCCCGCATTCTGCTGTGCTGCCCAAGCCGTCACTGGTGTGGTCTGGTGATAGCCTGAGCTAGGAAATAAAATATGCAGGAATACTGTCTGCTTCAAGACCTGCCAGAAGTTTGTTGCTATACCATCTGGGCTGTTTTTATTTATCCAGCTGTGATTTCTTTGGGTTTTGCATTTTTAATTAACACAGTTTTGAAAGAGGGGCAACTTTTGTTTAACCTCTTCAGTGCTGCGTCATGTAGGTGAGGCAAAATACAACTCAGCCACAAAGGCTCTCAAATTCAAGGTACTGTCTCTTGAACTGTTTGTACTTCCAGGAAGTTAGCATGAGTTATTATCCGATGGACTGCGATGAATTCCAAAAACAAGTAAGGGCTTTTTTCCAATGGGAAGAAGGCATATATAGGCGGTGAGAGAAAGGCTGCAGAAATCAAGACTCAGACATCCTATTTTTAAGTTACTACCTCCGGTTTTTCCTATCTGTATCTATCCTTTCTTCCTCCCCTCTCTTCTCAGCTTTAGGACCACGTTATAAAGAGTTTGACCTAACAGGTAAGCACAGAATTGTGCATGTGCCACCAGATTTTTCTAAATATTCACTGCTACCTTAAAAACACTGTGAGCAGAGATTTGGAAATTACACGCATTTAGGCAGGCAACAGTGGGCTAGTACATGCCAGTGACACCCTGCTGTCGTCACTTACAGCAGATAAAGACAGTGATTTTGGCAATCCATGTCCATGGGCTTAACTTGATGAGATGACTCCAAATGGGCTTAAAATTTAAGCAAGCAGTGCCTGTCTGAATAAAACATATTGCCTTTATCATTTGCATTGCAGGATTTTATAAAGATACTGGCTGAATTTTTCCTTTTCATTACTTAAAGGCTTAAAATATAACTTTTTGTTACTATTTTTCATGTTTTTCTGCAGTGCAGCTTTTGTGCTGGTCTCAAGCTTTTCTTTCAACAGACCAAAATGAGCTGCGCAATTCAGTTTCTTCTAGTACCTCACCCAACCTGTCCTTCAACTGCCTGTCCAGAAGTCTTCTGTACGTCTCGTGTGATATCTGCTAGTACCACGTGGATGTCTCGGGCACCCTGGGCATATCAAATGAGACTGCATAGGTACGTTTAGGAACAGAATTATTCCTAATCAAGGGAAACACATAGCTTTGCTTCCCTTTTTAAGCCAGAGCACCCTCAGACAAGAGCTGCATGCCAGGAACTAAAATGGCAGTCCATTACTCCAATTTCCTACACACATCTATAAAAATCTAATAATTAAATCAGCAAAGTATCAACCCTTTATCCATAAAACCAGTAAAATTCAACAAGAATCTCATGCCCCGTTAAGATTATCATCCCTCTCAATCCAGAAGCTAACCCAAATACTATAGCAAGCAATACTGAGCTCTGGCAAACTGGAAGCATATACATCTTAAGAATAAAACATATATTAGTCGGCAATTACTCATTAAAACATAAATCCTTACCTCTGTTGAAGTTACTTTTGTAGTCCCTTTCTGGTTGGGTGAACTTTCTACAGAGTACATCAGCTTCCAGAGTCCAATCCAAGAAATTCTTGCCCCTGGCTGAGTATATAACACAGGGAATTGCAGATCATAGTCCTACACATGGTATTCGAAGTATTGACACCCAAATGGTGCTCAGAGCTGTGTCATTTGGCCTTCATCTTTCCAAATGGGCCCTCCCCCAGTCTGCAACTGCTGAAAGCATGACTGGATGCTTTTTTCACAGCCCCGTGCTTTTTGCTGTAAGTCATGCCAGGAGAAAAGTTGATGCTCACACTGATGATCATTTTACTTCCATCCTGCCCAGCAATGCTCTTCACAGCACCCTGCTGTCATCAGGAATAATGTTCATGAGCCAGCCCAAGGGAAAACTTTAGCCCAGCAGAAGAAGAAAGTCATATCCATTGCAGTTAACACATCTGCAAACACATGTTTGGAGAAAGACCTGGGGAATATAGATGCAATCTGCTCGTTTTAGGTACCTAATCTAAGCTTAAATTCCAGGCACTTGCTGAAATAGCTCTAAAATAAAAGCTTGAGTTCCCGATGGAGAGAGAGAAGGGCTTTTGAAGGTTTCCAAAAAGAAATCTTACCAGCATAAGTTTTAGATGGGATCTCTAAATATTCCTTCAAAACTCAGATTAAGACTAATTAAGAAGTTGGAAATGGAGTATAAGTAAACTAGAGAGCTAAGAACATCAACATTTCCGGGTAACTACTAGAATTACCTGAAATGATATTAAAAATCAGCCATAAGTTGTAATGAAGTGTGGCCTCAGACATCCAACCCAGCCAATGAGAACCATGAGAGCAGAAGACATTGAGGTCCTGGAGCAATGTGACTTTAATTCTGTCTTCGCTTACCCTTACAAAGCATGAAGTTAAGTGTCTGGATTCTCAAGAAAGGAAATGTGGTAGAGAATTTGCAATGATGCACTCTGTTGGGAGTGACGACCTGACTCACCAGGAACTATGTTTTTAATATACCTGAGGTTTTACAGCCTTGAAAATGCACAGTAGACACGAGTGCTTGAAAGAACAGTCCTTTAGCAAGACAGGGAAGAATTTTAGTTACCAGCACTTCTTTCCTTTTGTTCATCTTAACATTAACTCGAATGTAGGTTTAAATCATTTTATTGTTAACTGTGAATAACATGGTTAGTCTGAAAAGCCACAAGTTTATTTGAATGCATAACTGTACAATCCAAAATTCAAGAATTAATTTTCAGTGTTTCAAATCTTCTGAAATGTTTTGCAGTAAATTTATTCTACCACATCTAATAAGGCTTTTTTTCTGCACTATCATTACATTTCTTCAAAGCATTTCCAATAAGAACACTCCAAATTATGTCCCCTCAGCTAGTTCATCTGTTCAGTCAATAAGCAACATTTTATTGCTTTTATGAATTAAGCCCACTTTACGTCCAATCATTTTGCAAACATCTGTAGCCGAATCAGTCTAGGGAGCTTTTGAAAAATCAATCAGTAGGGAACAGCTTTCACTTTTTTTTTTTTTTAATTTTAATAAAGTATTTACACATGTTTGCTCCACATGAAATAGGAAAAGCGCTAAGCTTGGTTGTCATATTTGAACATTGCAATGAAGCTCACCTTGCATGTATAAGTTTTTCTTATTTAAAAAGGAGAGATATGACGATGGCATTAGAATGATAAACTACTGGTAATTTATGTTCTAGCTATAAGCAACTAAACCAGAGGTATTATAGCAGCTCAGCCCAGTAACAGATCATAATGTTATTTACAAAGTGTGTAGCAAGGCTGCAGTATTTCAATTGTCTTTCTTCAACTACCTTTTGTTGATTAGCAAGCTAGAAAGAAAGAAAGGAAAAGGTTTTGAAATAACATAAAGGATGTGATGTTAGAGAATATTGAGGCTTTTTTATCTAGTTTTTCATTTGAAAAATGCTAATTCATAAAGTTCAAACTTTTCCAAAGGATGTGAGAACTACTTTTGACAAGAACAAAATTGCTGTTTAAAATGAGAAAAAATCCTACCACAGATTAACCCAAAGATTAAGATATTCACCTTGGATTCTTCAAAAAAAAAAAAAAGCACTTTCATTCAACCTAAGGACCTGACCCCATCTCTCACTTCCCATGTACCAGCTAAAATGCTGGAGTATTCCCAGGTGAAATGGGGGCTTTTTCACTTTGCAAGTGATTAGTTTAATCAGATTACAGAATGAGAAAATTGTCCAGATTTTGGAAACTATTTTGATATGGAGAAGTACTTTTTCTTGCCCAGCGATCCTTGGAATCAAGAGACTTAGATCCAACTTGTAGTTTGATGATTCCTGGGCCAAGTTGATTTAGTGTGTCATTCTATAAAATAGAGATAATTTCCTTCATTCTACATCTTATTTTCTCTAACTGAGCTGGAAATAGTTTGGGCTGGTTTGTTATATTTTTTTACAATGCAGTACAAATTAATAACAGTAAGTTGCGCCCATCTGGTGTTTCCTCTAGTTGACATGGAAGTGAAGAGGGACGTATTTCTGTCTGAATAACCTTGGAAGAAAAGCATATCAATTATGAAGAACCAGAGCAAACTGTGAAAAACTGAAGCAAAGCCCTGGAGTGGTGACTTTTAAAAGTTTACCAGTTTTAGCAAAGTTAATTATATTCACCTAAGATAATTATCTCAATGGCCAGGATACTTCCTGATATCAGTTATTGCTCAGTTAGTGAATTGAATAATGAGGATTGTAATGAGGTTGAAGGTATGGGCAACCAGGTTCTTAGTTGTCTAAAAAAAATGACAAATTCTTGTGGTTTTACTATCCACATACATCTTCCTTGAAAATGTGAAGATGAGTCCTTTGATGTAACTCATTTATGAATTGAGAAAATTTGCACAGAAAATACCTAAGTTTACATTTTTAAACTTAGCAAAGGGCAGGTCAAATGTTTCACTTTGTTGTGAACGTTAATTCTGATATAAGGACAATTCAGTTGGAAACTTGATACTTCATACTTTGTAGAGATACTTACACCCATATAAAATAAAGCAAAATGTTAATTCTTCTGCTGGGTTTTTTTGGCTGCCTTCACTCAGGAGAAGGTGGGAAAGCTGCCAACTGCAGCAGTGGTGGGTTTCTGCTTCCTGGCAGTGTAACTCTTTGATGCAGAATTGCTCTAGCCCAGTCCTTGAAACCACTTCCAGTCCTTTGGGGAAAAAAGTCTTCTAGGAGCAACAAAGATCCCCTCTTGAAATTCAAGCCCTGCTTGGCACCAGCCGGCCTGTGCAGGGATGGTCTGAAGTCACACCATCCTAGAGAAACTTCCAGGAATTTTGTTCTGGAGCCATCAGGAGGGAGTGACCATGGAGGCTGCATCCACCGGCAGGGGAAAATGCCTCTGTTCTGTGGGACAGAACCATAGCTCCTCCATCTCTCATCTCTCCTCACCACCTCAGGATGCTGCCACGTGGGACCACCACCTACGGGACTTGACCAGAACTCCTTGCCTCCTGCCCTTCACATGCACTGGCTCCTTCACATCGCAGGAAGGTCTAGTAAAATGAAACAGCTTGACTCCACTCAGTCACCTTTTCATTTTACTCGTGTCTTCCTTACTGTGCTTGGCTGCTTTTCCTGGGTGCTTTTGCTTTTATGCTCTTAACTTATTCTTTTGCTCTGTGATCCGTGGGAATAACCTTGCTGTGCAATTAACATGGGTACACAATCTGTTTGAATGCATTTGACATGTTAACTAATTTAGAAAAGGTTCTTACAGGTGCTTAATATACATTGCTGGCATTTTATTTGGGAAGGTCATTTGAATATTTTCTCAGAACTGTCGAATTGTTTATTGATGTCATAATTAATTGTGTTACTTCTGATGTTTGCTTTTCTGGGCATCATTTCATGTTATTAAAAAAAAACCCAAACCCAACAGAAAAACAAACAACAAAACCCCCAAATTAAAATATGATAAAACAAATGAGTTAATTTGTTTCATGCTTGCTTTTTTCCCTTAGATTTTTTCCCCAAGTCATTAAAAAAAAAAAAGGAAAATAAATAAAAGAGGTAACATATATTTTTCTTTCAAAAGGAAGTTTTAGATTATTGTTTATTGTTTCTCTAGAGCTGGAGATTATTTATTTGCAACTGGTATATTCACAGATTCTATAAACTCCACCTGGGAGCTCCAGGACAAAGGATATGAGCTTTTTAAAACAAAATGCTTGGGGCCAAATTAAGTAAACCTAGTGTATTTACATAGCATGGGTGTTGGAGGCCCTACAAGCTTCAGTGCCCAGGCAGTCGCTCAGGCGACTCAGGTTACTTCCCTGAGAAAGGACATACAGTGTCTCCCAGACAGAGCAAGTGCCAGTGATGAATGATTTGGGGAGAGAGGTTACAAAAATTATAGCATTTCTGCTGGTACCTTTGAAGGTTTCTATCCCTAAATAGGGTAAACACAAATGGCTGATTTAGCATTCACCACAACTGAAGGAATAGAAAAACTCAGTGAAGAGGCTGTAGGTAGCAAAAAAAGAAACCTCCTGAAGCAGATCAGCTGTCAATTTAGTAGTATTTTATGTTGGCAGAAGATCTGTCTAGGAGGCTCCTGCTCAGCTTTATCCTGTCCTTTCCCTGAATTCCCATCCCACTTCCTTCTCTTTCTCTTCTTTTTCCCAGCTCTTCCTCATCGACCCCCAGCTGTGCTGAATCACGTTGGAATCTGCTTTAACAGAAGCAGTAAAGAACTCCAGCAGAGACAAAATCAAACCTCCAAAGTGAGAATACCCTCACATGTCCCCCTTAAGCAGTTCTACAGTGTGAGATTCCTGCAAACAAAAGACAAAAACTTAGAGGGCAAGTGTCTTTGTAGCCTGGTGACCAGGAGCTTTGTCATGTTATTTTTGTTCTTTGCCCAGTAACTGCGTAACCCAAGTGCAAAATGCTTGAGTTTGAGTCTACCCCAGGAGCCGTATGCGAAAGCCAACACCATGAACATTCAAAGGTGGTGCGTCCTGACACAGCCTGATGCTTCTTTAAAGTCTGTCTCATAAACTAAGGGGCAATATAGCCGCCTTGAACCAAGGCCACCTGAGTAACCACATACACTGGTCTGCTGTCACCTGGCACTGCCTTCCAGGGCAGCTTTCCGACAGATGTGGTGTTCAGAGCTCGGCCACAGGGCCTGCCTGCTGTCTACTTAGGTCTCATCTCTGTGTCTAGTTTAAGTCAGCTGAATGATCTGGGATGATTCCTGCACTTAGTTCAATGTTAATAGTTGGTACCTTTCTACTGTAATTTAATAGCTACTAGATCTGGCAGTTTACAGGGACACCAGCACCCAAGATAAGAGCCACTGCAAACTTCTAAATTCGTTTTATGCTGCCTTGCAGATCAGCCTGCAGAAGCGCAGACAGGCTGTGCTCACAGCTTCCCTGAGCAGCCTTTGCTTGGCAGGTTTTGGTCTTTGCTGATCCAGGTTTAGGTAATACCTAATGAGCGAGGTTCAGCCTTTTTTCAGCTGCATCTTCTTCTCTCAGAGCAATTCATTTTGCCCTCCCAGTTGTGTTTTAATAGCCTCTAAAACTTATACATCTAGCACAGTCAGCAAAAACAGTGTTGGGATTCAGAATCTCACAGACAAACTATCAAAAATGAAACCAACTGTTTCTTAACATTTTTAACAGCAAAGGAAAGATCTGGCGATCTACACAGTTAGTTTTCCCATTAAACTGATAGCATAAGAAACATAACTATCATCTATGCATTTCTACTCTTAACTTTGGCCGGTAAAGTAAGAAAATGCATTTTTTTAATGACTAATAATCATTATGAGGTGCTAATTGCCAGATTTGAAAACACTTCGAACCTACATAATTTCATTGTTTACAATATTAACTACTAAAGCAAAGAGAATTGTTTGTGACACCCCCTGGACAAAGACCAGAACGTAGATTTGCATTAATGCTCCAGTAAACAAATGATCATCAAGGAAAGATTAAAACACAGAGGTGGTTTGCATTCTTCCTCTGTATTCCCCTCCTCGCTTCCAGTTTTGCTTCTCCTGTCATTACAAGTATCTCAGCTGCATTTTCAAATGTTTGATTATCATGTAAGCATACTCTATAAAATGGTACATAACAGCATCATAACCCATATGTTCCCTACCATGACAGAACAAAAGCACTTCTTGCTTTTAGTTGTAGAAACTAAATAGGAACCGTTCATTCAAATCTTCAACTTCCCCAAAATGAAGCACAGAAAGTAGGTGTGAGCGACAATGCTCTATGCAATCCAATGCAAATGTATGCAAATTTCTTCATATTAGAATCATTGTCTAGTTGTCATCCTCACATGGGGCACATCAAAGCCATATGACCTGATTTTGCACCTGCTGTTTAATTAAATTTACAAGGCAGACACTCTCTCTACTCCCGGTGATATACAAATCCATTTTTACTACCGCAGCTTCTAATTTACAAGGTAGTCGACTGCTGTGTTTCACCATCAATAGCTGCCCAACTGCTCTTTGTTAAAGCGGAGATTAAAAACTGAAAACTGGCCACCATTTGAGTCTGTGAATTAAAAGAAATATTAAACGTGATTTCCCTCTTCACCTTTTTAAGAAAATGGGGCAAAAGGGAAACTACAGTAAGAACACTTCATACTAATTATAACGGTCTTGATTTTTTCATTCTCCTGCTGTGAAGAGGCCAAGACACAGCACTTTTGTCAAGTTATCAATAGTTTTTTCTGTTTTGCGGGAGCCATATGTTGAAATGTAGCAATGCACCAGTGCTAGTAGCAATGATATTAACAAAGCTGTCTCTTTTCCTGGATGATCATGCAAAGTTTTCAGTATTTATGCTATTGAATTCAAGCCTTGCTTAGAAATGATTTTGCTGATCTTAATTTGTTTTTTCACCAAAAAAACCCCCAAAACCTGTTACTTTTTATTCCTTCCAGCATGCAGCCAGTAAGGCTGCAAAAAGTCAGTAAGTCAGAATGCTCAGTACTATGAAATTGTTCTCCTTCCTTTAGATCAGCTTATTGTCTGCTGTGAATAACTTCATTATTACCAAAGCATTATTAGTCATAGTACGTAGGTTCACAGACTGCACAAATCATAAGTTGCCAAAACACACTAATTAATCTTTATTTCACATACAGAATCATAGAGTGCTGGTTGGACTGCTGGTCTGTAGAGGTTGGAAGGGACCTTTAAAGACCCTCTGGTCCACTCCCTGTGCCATGGGCAGGGACATCTTTCAAAGCCCCGTCCAGCCTGGCTTTGAGCACTTCCAGGGATGGGGCATCCACAGCTTCCCTGGGCAACCTGTTCCAGTGTCTCACCACCCTCGGAGGAAAAAAATTCATCTTTATATCCAGTCTAACTCTACCCTTTTTTTTTTTAAAACTGTTGCCTCTTGTTCTGTCACTAAAGGCCTTATAAGCCCCCATTTTATTATTGAAAAGCTGCAATAAGGTCTCCCCAGAGCCTTTTCTTCATCTAGGCTAAGGAAGTATACTTGAGTTTAATTATTAAAAATTATTAAAATTATATTTAACTGAGAGTGATTGCTAGCAACACATCAGAGAACAGGGGAAAAAAATTACCCTGTGCTCGTTTCCTTTTATAGACAGAAGGAGGAAAAGCAGCAATTGTAATACCCTACTCACAAGCAATGAGACATTTTCGGTGAGCTACCTTTAACTAAAATAGTGAAATTATCTCATTCTCACCTTGTTTATACTTAATTTAATGCCATATTCTGCAGTTAGCTCTGAGGATAGACGGGACGTGAAAGAACAGTGGAACAGACTTTCGTGTGAGAAGCAGTGGTGTTTATTACAAAATGCAAGAGCAAAGAGACATTTTTTGGGCTGTCTATGGGTGGCAGCACGCGTTCACACAACAGCAACTACATTTGATAGAAAAGTTAGAACCAGTACATAAAAGTAGACTAAAGGCTTTTTTTCCTTTCCCCCCTGAATTTTTTTCTTGAGCTAAGTGGGGCAAATTGCTGAGATTCAGCAGTGCTTTCTGATACTGCAAGAGCTAAGCATTGCCGAGCTGAGAGGACAAAAGCTATGAAAACATGTGCCTAACAGCCTGCCCATCTCACAGCCTCCTGCCGCAGTTATCACACGGAGCAACTCAGCCCAGATTCCCAGATTGCTTCCTCCAGACCCGCTTGCTGCGGCTGCTGCACCGCACTGTGAATGGCAGCGGCGAGTCCTGGAGATATCGGAAGCAATTCAGGTGATCTGAGGCCAGGACCGAGCTGGTGCTCTGCCTCGCGCTTGCTGGCAGGCATGGAGCCATAAGGAAATGCAGCATGAGGGTGCAGGTGGCGCCCCTCGAGTTGCTGTGGAGCAGATGGGATTTGGCTGTGTCACCTCTGGACACGCCCCAGGAAGGACCGATTCTCAGAAGATAACTGTCTCAGCGCTCAGTTCTGCATTTCTGAGGAGTACCTCATGCTTTTACATCAGCTCTGGCCCCTACGTAATTTTCTTCCTGGATTCTTTCCTGGATTATTCCATATGTACCCTTTCTGAAGTTACTTGGCAGAGTTTTCCTTAGCCTCCACTGGTTCTACATCAATGCCTTGAGTCCTTTAGGAAAGATTAATTCGGATCAAATGTCATTAACACTTGTGGGTTTTTCCAGGATATAGGGGTACAAGATGTATATTGCCAGCACAGCTTTTTACTCCTTGGCTTTTCCTTGTTTCCCCCTGAGGGAATTTTTGTGACTTTGTTAGCTGCTCTTTGTGGGGAGGGAGTCACTTCAGGTGTGGCACAGAAGGAGCTGCCGCAAATTCAACAGTGACTGAAAGTATTCAGCAAGGCAAGCTTTGCAAATAACCCCAAAAGGACAGGAAAAAAAAAACCACCCAAAGAAAGCCAAAACACAAATTAAAAGACCACATTTGACTCATATTTAGGCAAGTTTGGACACAACCAAAAGACACAGAGGGAGCTGACAGCAGAATTTTGCCCAATGTCCTCACACTATGTAAATGGACATATACAGTGGTCCTTTGGCTACCTTGGATATTTTAAAATATACATTTTACACAAAGAGCAATAAATAAGATTAACTCTTAAATAAAAAAATGACCCGGTTTCAGCATAGCCCACTTTAGGCTGCCATAATACCTTAATTTTCCTGTTGATTCATATTTTAATGAGGAAACTATTATTGCAGTATCTTCATTGTTTAATTAAAATTATAATTAGATATTAAAATGCTAGAGCACAAAAGTAAGTTCTTGCTGAAGGGTATCCTCAGGAAAACAAAGGCTTATAAGGGTTGTTATGGCTTTGAGAAATTAGATGTGGTCACCAAATTGCGTCTGATTTTTTTTCAATAATAATTACCTCACTAAGAACATACTGGGCTCCATAAAGAATTACTGGATTATATTTGGTAGCCTGTATAATGAAAAAGGTCATTCTTGATGATCAGTGTCGAACTTCAGGCCTTAAACTCTATAAATCAAGCAAATCAATGGTAAAAGGCAATTACACTTAGCATTTGCATAGTGTTAAAAAATACAGACCACAGAACTAATAAACCTTCAGGGTCCCCATTCTAATTCATTTCCTGCTCCACTCCAGCATTAACAGCATTCAATATTTCATCATTATATATTATCTAATATTTTAAAGGCAAATAGAGATTAAGGTATGAAGATACAATAGCCTCTTTGAGGAAGAATATACAATAAATTAGAAACTATAGAAACAAAAACGTATATGTAAGCGGAATTATTGATACAGATGAGAAAAAGTTCTCAATTGTATTCGGGAACCAGCAAACGGGACAACAGAAAGAGCAACTTGCAGATCTGGTCCAGAGGAGGGAGGATTAGACCTTAGCAAGGGAGCTGTGAAGACAGAGGGTAAGGGAGGTGCACAGGAGAGGAGGGATGCAGATTTAAGAACAAGATGTGCAGTGACTTACAGGTAGCCAAGCACCATAGCAAGTGTTGTGCTTGTAATGGAGTATTAACTGCTGGGGGTAAGAGCATGAACCACGATTCTTTTCATGCTCCTGGAGCCTTTGCTGTGTCTCGTGATCAGCCAAACCAGGAGCTTGGTGGTGGGAGGCAGGGGAGAAGGAGCTGCACACACAGACCCAACAATGGAGATGTAGCCATGGCATGCATATACATGGTGCCATGTGTTTATTGGTTGGATGCCTGTCCTGTGACAGCAGCCACATCATGAACGTCTGGGTAGGAAGGCCCACCAGGCAGAGGGAAGAGAGAGTCTGTGAAGGGAGCAGTGAGCAGAGCGGAAAGTGGCGGTGAGAATTGGTTTGCTGCACTGGAGAGGAGATACATAGTTCAGAGGAGTCCCAGGACAGGATGCAGCTGCCCAAAGGGAAGCATTTATTTCACTTTAGGTTGTGTGGGATATCCGTCCCAGCCTCCAGATTGTGCTCTAAAGGTTACCCACAAAGCCTGTGTCATTTCTGTAGATGTCTCTGAAACCCTTGTAGGCTTCAAGTGACAGTAGGTACCTATATTCATCTGACAGATGTACTCCTCTGGTGGTGTTCACTAATTGCTCAACTCAGCTGCCTGATCCTCATTCTCTCTGAGGTGTATGAGGGTATCTGCGGGTTAGGGGACCCAGAGCCTCCGGGAAACCTGTGTTCTTCTGGTGTAGCAGCTGGAGGATGAGCAGGATAGTCTGGCACGTCTTGGGCAAAATGTGAAATACCAGCTTGTATGCAACTGAAGAGACTCCTAAACATCCATAGGCAATAAGGGGAGATACCAATATCTAGACATCTGTCGCGTTAAAAGGACTGTAGTTTCAATATTTGTCTGTCAGAGTCCCAGGACTTACACTGATTTATTATCAGAGTCCCACCAAAGGACTTTCACTGAATCAGATTCACAAATAATCAAAATTAGTTATTTTATTGAGAGCGACAGTTACAGATTCGAGATTGCCGTTGACAAATTCACTAACTACAATAGCGCTAATTACTTAAGGTTAATATTGCTAGCAAAAATAATGATAGTACAACAACCCGGGGTAACATTCACCAGAGGGTGAAAGGCGCAGCGCTTACCCAGAAAGGCGTCCCTGCCTGGGGTGGAGGAAGAGAACAGAGCCCGTCGACTGGTCCATCAGGTATCAAGTTTCTTCTCTCACAATTTAACAGTCATTCTCTCCATCCTTTTATCCCCAAAATTACAAGGTTTCCCTCCCCTAGGTGACGTGTAGTATGATTTGGGTGGAGAGATGAGTGCTATAGTCATATATGTTTAGCATGATCTCTAAAATCTTCATTAGCATATAGGGGTGTCAACTTTAATATGCATTTCTCAGGTAATGAGGCAAAGGTCAATTACTGGACATGGTAGCCTCTCAAGGAAACAAAGAGCTACACAAAGTCTCTGTTACCTTGATTTTACTGTCTCTGCTGACAAAAAGCAGGGCTGTCCTGGCTCCCCAAGACTACCCCATTATTTATGTATCCTGTGATAGCCGGACAAGCCTTCACTTCCCTGGGTTGCACAAGAGCTAGCAAAGCCAGTCTTAATTGCTCTTTGAGCACAGAGACTTCACCTCATTATCCAAATTCCACAACATCTACATTTGAGTACATTAGTCTTGAATTCAATCTCAAGGCAAGAACCTACTGAAATTGATGGGGTCCAATTGCATAAACATAGACATACAGTGTCATCTGAGAGGCCTTAGCATGTCTTCACCTCCAGCTGCTCCAGAGGACAATGACGTCCTGCTGGTTCAGTGCCATACTGCTGGGTCTCAGGGCACCTAGAATGGCATTAGACTTTCATGCCCATGCAGCTCAGTCTCACACAAACACGTGCATATGTTTTCAAGCAGCCCAAGAAACAGACTGGGAAGAAATCAAACTTCTGGAGCAGGATGCAAACCCAAACATAGCATGGACACAGAGAAAGCAATTGTCACCAGAGACTTGCTACTGACGAGTATGTGGTCCTGTTCAGAAAACACAAAAATCAAAGCTAATGATGCCTGCAAAACCAGAAGATTGGATTCAATCACCCACAAAAAATCCTTCCACCCTGTGGTCCTAGAACAGAAAATAGGGACCAATGTGTTTGGTTACTACCAAAGAGAAGAAAGACTGGAAATTTTCTGTCACATGTAGATTCCGGTAAGAGAAGTCACAGTCTCTTTGCTACACTCGCACCGGTGAGGGAACATGGCTTACAGGTGAGACTTCTTGCCCATATTCAAGTCACTACACAGCTCTGTATCATAGTGCTTCTTGACAAAGCTCAACTTCGGCCATTATGAGTGATGGAAGCGTTTTTATGAATTTACATTTTTAAAAGGTTACCATTTTACTCCAGGTGATTTCTGACTATTGTAATTGTCTGTCTTCTAAAAAATTAGAACAATAGGCATTATTCTATGCAAAGAATGAAAAATGATAATGAAAGACAACTTAGAAGCAGGAACAGTATATGGGCCATTTGGCATTTTTCTTTTGTGTAAAGATATGCAAATTTAGAAATGACAGAGTCAGAAAGGCAGACTTTTTTAATATCCTTCCCAGAAGCTGATTTCATTAGGGCTCTTGTACATTATCAATGTTTTGATTGCAAGTGTCTATGCTCATTGTGTAATGAATTGTCTTACCCATGCAGCTCCACAAATGTAAAAGTCCAGTAAATTGAGTCCAGTATTTTTTTCAGCTTTACATCAGCAGGGGGGACGTTGCACATATTTGAATTTAAACTGGGCTACAGGACAAGAGATAAGCTTTACTGTGCAGCGAACGTCAGTAACGGGATTGACATAAAAGACAAATTTTAATTGCAAAAATATACCAACAATGTCATATAAAGACATCACTACAGTTCATATGTGGGTGTACTGAATAGTGAATATGTGTTGAATTTGTCAGATTGTTTTAGGGGAAAAACAAACAAACAAACAAAAAGGTTAGAACTTTTGTACTGATCCTTTCAAAACAATTGGCTGATTTTTCTCACTCTCGTTTTGCAGATGTACTTATATGGAATTGTGAAAAATAGTGTCTGTTCCTTACAAATCCTTCCTTTTGTCCCTCTGAAATATGCAAAACACTTCATTTCAGATAGAACAAGCTGTTTCACTTGAAGGAAGAGAACATTGGAAGGAAAAGGCTTGTATTAGCAAGGAGAACAAATATTGATGTTATAACCTGGACCAACACATTTGCATTGTGTTTTAGTTTGATTACCCACATTGTCTTCTCATTAGCACTAGCAGCATCTGAATAGCTGAACTGCAATCTCTTCATCTGTCGGTCATGAAAATCACTCTGACTGGGGTGAGCTGCAATCAGTGCACAAGCAATCACAGTGTGACCGGGGCAGGGGGAGAAAGGAGATAGCCACATTGCTTCCTTGCAGTACTTCGGGTTAAAAGGCCGCACATGGACAGCTGAGGCCGCTGCTGACCGTGACTTTGTCCTGACCGCTGCACACAAGGTCAAGTTCGCCCTTGCAGGACCTCGAGACATTCCCAAAATATCTCACTTATTTTCTAATTACACCTTTACTTTTAAAAACTAATCCACTTCTCTTTGCTTTGGCACGCTACATGAGGAACGCAATGATTACTGATGTGAGTTTCTTGAGGTACAAATCATTAGTGGGTGGAAAAAGACTGCCCTCTGACAAACAATGCATGGGAGCTGAAATGAAGCTAGAAAAACCTCACGAGGCATCCATCACGACAAGAAACATTACCAAAGGGTCAAGGTAACATTAAGAGGAGCAGAAACAGGCTCACCTTTACATCTTCACTCGACTCGGTAGCAACAGAAAGGGTGCTTTTTTGAAAGCATTAATATAGGTAATCCTCCATATCCCTCACCCTAAAATCTCTAGAAAGGAAAATAAATTCTTTGAGGATAAGACTGTTGCCTAACCAGTTATTTCCAGCAGGACACATGCATGGTACTTTGTGAGGAAAGTAACAGAGCTTGGAAAATATTTAAGACATTAGGTCTGAAACTTCCAGCTCTTTCTTACACAAACCAAACTACCTAATAAGTATTGCTTATTTGTTCTTAACATTTAATGAACTTTAGATTTCACACTGTCACTTTTTTGGCTTTTATTAATGAAATCAGAATGACTTGTGCTTTATCTTCGAGTAGAAGGACTTCAAAATTCATTTGTAGCAAATGTCCAAAAGTTCCCTCTGTCTGTCAAAGCACCTGAATATAGACAAAGCTGTAGTGGAAAACAGACTTTTTATATAGTGTCCAGTATGTTGTGACTCCAAAATTAGGTCAGAAATTTTCTCATGGCTATTTGAAACATGTCTTCATAGGTTTATCTGGAAAAGTATGTGCGAAAATGACAAAGTTATTTTAATATTATATTAAGGTTCACCTCATGCTGAGGGTTTTCACAGTGGTTTACAAACCACCTATCCCAAATGCAAAATGAAGTTTCCAGTCTGTATCAGTTCAATCTCTTAATTTTTCTCACAGTTGAATATATATGGTCTTTTATGCAAATAGATGTCTATCTTGACTATGTTGTACATTTGCCCTTGCAAATGGGCATATTTGAGTTTCAATATAGTAATTTCTTTCTAAAGAAAATACGGTGTATGCAGATAATGGAACGGAATAATGCGCCTTTTCCATTTCTAACTTCTAGGATTCCATACATGTGCAAATTAGAGATCACTTGAGGAGAAACACTTGCAATATTTTAATTAATTTGATGGGTTAAAACACAAGAATCATGGGGCAAGCTTAGAAAAGTTAAATGCTCTCTCAGCAGTGCAAGTTTTTAAGATATTATTATTCCCACTGGTCCCATAAATAAATAAGTAATAATTCATATTGTTTCTTGGGCTCAAAACATACTCGGCATCATACAACGCACGTAAATGAAGACAGTCCCTGCCACGTAGAATAATTATCCTCCAATTACATACTCTGAATCCAGTCTCTGTGTTACTGTGCTTGCCTGAAGGAGCTAAGCACTCTGTCGACATAGCCACCAGTTTCTTTCTTTTCCCGTTTGCCTGGCCTTTTCCACTGTTAAGCCCTGCCCTGGTGAAGCTTTCAGCTGCTTCTACTACAACTGCATCAGTGTTTTCCTCTGTTCTGGTCCCTATGTACCGGCTATCATTCTAGAGCTGGTCTACAAAGCCACTGTCCTCTCTTTAGTTAACTTGTGAACCTCTTGGGGCTAGCCTGCAACTCGTTTATGAAGCTCTACTAAACAGAAGAGTTGTTAAATAAAATAAATGTTAAATGAACTAACTAAAACAAAGGTGATTTTGGTATTGTAAAAGTAAAGGCAGTCCTCCTGGATGAGCATGCGCTTTTTGGAGTCACCATTCAAGCCAAAGGCATGCATGATATGACACACAAATGTCACAGAAATGAGATGCGGGTTATTAGAGGAAGTAGTTTCAAATACTCTAGCACAGGACATTGAACAAAATAGGTAGAGTGGGGTTCTCTTCCTTGAGCCAGGAAGGGGTAAAAAGCTCAGACCCCTCACACACGCCACGGGCGAGATGAAAGGGATAAACTAAAGTTTTATGCCAGAATATCTCTATTCCATCTGAAATGCAACGTTAAGCTGCTCTGAAGTAACACAAATGAAACAAGTCTTTTCCTATACAAAGTCCCAGAACCTATTTAATCTAAGTCTTCCTATGTAACTGTCATGTTCTGTTTTCACAGTCCTGCATTTGCTTCTTGTGAATTCCCCGTACAGCCCCACAGTTGATTCACCTATTCAGCTGCAGTCAAGTAGCACATCATGACATTATACAGTTGCTCTGCTAAAAGAAAAAGAGTCTTTTAGCAATGAAACCGAATAAGATTTGATTTTGTTCCAGAGACACACATTTTCTTAACTTCCAAGCAAGTAACAGAGTGTCCAGGGGCACCCTCTTCTGCCCTTCACCAGGCAGTCTCTAAAAACTGCTATTCTGTACAGAGTAAATTAAGTAGGCTTCCTTAAACAATGTAAAAATAAGGGAATGTAAAAGCATAGCTCCAATTAACAAACTTGGAATTAAATTACAATTAACTGAAATGAACTTCGAGGGGTTACAAGTTCAGATGTTATTTTATTGCAGATCATACACAGCGTATTTACAGTTTCACCTCAATATGGAGTAAATCTGTTCTATTATAGTGATTCCATGTGGTAAAGGCAATAAACATGATTACTAGCTAGTTCCAGGACTAAAATCCTCCTCATTTTAGACTGCTGCAGGTAAGTTTCTTCTTTCTTGAATATCAGCTACTGGGAAAACAAGGTGAATAAACATATATACACATAGGAATTCCACACTGCAATTCCACATACAGCACACAAACACACACACACACATAAAATCCTCTGTGAAATAAGATTTAAGTTCAGATTCTCAAAAAATAAAAGATATCAAAATTCAAGTTCCATGCATAATGTAATTTAGACCTCTTGTTTAGAATCATTATGATCATCTTCAGTTACAAACCACTCACTTAACTTGACAAACCCTAGAAGTTTTCTTTTCTCCCTAACAGACACTCATTCTACATCACTTAGTTACAGTAGTACAGTTAGTTAGAAACTTAAAAACAGAAAAATTGACCTACAGGTTAAGTTAGAAACTTAAAAACAGAAAAAATGACCTACAGGTTACAAGAAACGGGAAAACACAGTTTTACCAATATGAGAAGTGGATAAATGCCGTTTCTTTGTGGGTACCTCCCAGGCAAACCCCCTGCTTCTCTTTCCACCATGTCTGTCTCTGATTTCTTTTGGTCCATCGGGGGATTAATTGCTGCTGTTGCAGCAAAGCAGCATCACCTGGAGCTGGGAACCATCAAACCATCAGCTTGTGTTTTGCTGTGAGTGTATCAACTTACTGAGCAAGATAGAAAGAACAACAAAATTTTCTCATGGAAGGTGACTATGTCTTTTTAGGTATATGAGTCTTTGTGGAGAACAAGTGTTACTTCATACTCCTCTTTTGGTGTTTCTAAGGGATCTTTACTCAACATATTTAAGATATGTAACAACCCCCAGGGGAATGGAATCAAATATAATACTGTATGCATAAACCACAAAAAGTACTGATTAGAGAGGGAAAAAGAATGTTTGATCAGATTGAAAAATGTACTATGAAACTGCAGAGATCTGAATTTTTTAAAGGCTTATTACCATATTGCTGTGCTCAGGGAAATGACTACACATCAGTATACATTTTAATTAAAGCATAAAGTTTTAAAACTAGATTCTATTGAGTTCTTAGTCAGCATACCCAGAGGGCTCCCCTCCCTATTTGATAATAACATGTGATTTTACTGACCTGGAAATGTATATTTTTCTAGCAATTGCAAACAGCTATCCAATAAGTGACCTCAAATATGGAATGCCTGTCCAGTCCAGATTAATACTATTTATATAGATGTTTTGTACATTTATTTTAGAGTCCCTATAATGTTACTTCATTATTGATAGGCAAATTTAAAATTCAGTTGTGAAACTATGAAGCTGCTAGATAAAAAAAGGCAACAATGGTGATCAAAAAGCTCAAATGGAGGATATAGGATTAATCTTTTTTTCTGTGACTGTGGCAAAACACGTGTTTATCTGGAAACCTGTGTATGTGCACATGTGGACAATGAGCATGTTTGTCTCCCTGTTTTCATGCATACATACACAGAAACAAGATTGGAAGAGCATTTCTTCCACAATTATGAATGGGAATGCAAAAAGGTGTGTACTTGTCCCAACTCTAAGTGCCTAGTTTGTACGCTGAGTTGGTAGATCAGTCTCCATGATCTTCCCATACAGTCAGCAGAGAAAACAAGGTTTATCCCAAGGGACATCCAGAGCACCCTTTTAAATAGGTTGCTCTGTATCAGCTTCAAAATGTAACCTATTTATCTCTTTTGTCTAGATAAGTCTTTTAACTTACAAATCTTAAAAATTGTTATTTTACTGTGTGATTTTTCTCTCAAATATTGTACTTGGATGTCCTCCTTGGTGTCTGAAGCATGTTTTGTACTGTATTCCTCACTTTCCATGTCCAAGATCATGACTTGGTCACGGTCTATGTCCACAAAAGACATGACGGAGGTTTTTATCCTTCTTTCTGTTCCCCAGTGGTGAGTTTTCCATGGAAGAAAATGGACCATGAGAGCTGGAGAGAAACTATGCTGTGATACACCAGGTCCCCAGTCTGAATGATGGAGGCACCAAGACCACATGGCACTCACTGCATTGTTTCTCTCCTGCTCACATAGAAAGCAACTCATCTTACTTTCCATTGCTACCCATCACTATAAATGCTTAAATTAACACTTCCATACTGGTCTATAAAAGGAGATGTCTCTCCTTTTTTTTCAGATGAGTGCCTTGACCATTTTGCTATAATTTTGTACATTCACCTTCGCTTTGTACATTGTACCTCCTCTTCAGTACCTCCTGAATCCTTTGGTAATATAATGCCTCAGACCTGCCCTATACATGCAAATACATGGCCTTATGAAGCAGGAGGTAGGCCGTAGGTATATGACCCTCACTGTCTCTCTCCAACTGTTAAGCTGACCTATGCCGGCAGTAGCTTCATTTCAAAAGAGCAACTACCGAATCTTCTGGAGTAGGCAGCTAAATGAGCAGTGAAAGTAGATCGTCATAGAATCATAGAATCGCCTAGGTTGCAAGGGACCTTTCAGATCATCTAGTCCAACCATCAACCTAACACTGACAAAAACCATCACTAAACCATACTGCTAAGCACCACGTCTACCCATCCTTTAAATACCTCCAGGGATGGTGCCTGAACCACTTCCCTGGGCAGCCTGTTCCAATGCTTAATAACCTTTTCAGTGCAAAAATTTTTCCTAATATGAGTAACCTGGAGGCTGAAGTGTTTCTGTAACTTTTCCTTTGGATAGTTTTAGAGAAGGAATACCTAATTTTCCTCCAGCATCATTCCCAAGGATGGGAAAAAATGGATAAAATCCCCTAGATGGAATTGTTTAGTGTGAACAGTTTATTCAACCAGGCACAATTATGTTTGGCAACATTTTGGAGAAACTCATTCTCTGCTTTTACTTTAATTGTACTTAAACTTAACTTTTGAATCTATCAGAAACCAAAAGGAGGAAGAAATGAAACTGAGATGAGATGCTTTAAAAAAATCTTGAAAAGAATTACTTTATTCCAAAGCAATGGGGTTGCTGGCCTTGAAGGAAAGAAAAAGTCTAAAACCAAGTAAAGTGCCTTACAGACCATCAGAAAGGACTGTGTGAACACTAATTTAGTGCCTCAGTATAATGATCTTAAGTTTCTTATTGCCGAGAATTTTGTAGTGGCGTTGGCAGGCATTCTGATGCAGGTTTGACAGAGGACATGGAGGGCATCCTGGCATCCTCATGAGTGGGCTGAGGGTAAGCTATAAATTTGGGAAGAAACAGCAAATTTGTCAGCTTCTTTCTCTACTGCAGCCTGCACATGCTCCTGGGACCCCATCCTCTATCTTGTTCAGGATGCGGGGCACTCACTATCCCGTCTGCACTGTTTTCTTCATTTCTGCTTTTACAGGGAGGGTTTGTCTCATCATTCAGGTCTTCTGGAAAAAAAAAAGGTGGGGGGGGGGATGAAGAAAGGGGAGGAGAAAGATCTTTCTACCTGCAGCAGGAATAAGAGGAGAGAGACTAAAACAGATGCTGTGATTCAGGCCCTGATCCTCGCTTGGTGGGTGTTGACTTAACTATACTGAAATCAACCACAGGCCAGACTTCATGGACTCGCATCCCGATAACCAGTAACTGAACCCTGAAGCCTGCAAAGAGCTGATCTGCAACTGAGCTAGAGGTTGTCAAAGATTGAAATTATTTATTCATTATTTATTGCTTAAATAATAGCATAGCATTTCCACAAAACCATACATATTCAAAGCAGTGTCCAAACAGGAACTGTTTAATTAATTCTTACAATACCCCCTATGAAGTAGTTAAGTAAGTTAATGGGAGTTCACAGGCTTTCAGGATTGATTAAAGCAAGCAAGTAAGGAAGTGTTTTGCTCGGGCTGATGATGTGAATGGATAGATGAATGAAGTGGGAGGGAAGGATTTGGCTTTACAGCTCTCAAGTTTACAAGACAGAGACTTTAAGGAACTGGAACAACCGTTATCAGTGTTCAAATTAAAGCTGTACTTTAAGAGGAACTCACATTATATTTGCATTTACTTGTTTCTGGTGAAAGTATAGTATTTATTTTTCATCAGAGTTAGTGCTATTATCTTTTAATAACATTCACATGGCCTTATTCCCAAAAAGAATATTTTGTTTATCACATGGGCAGCAGACTGTGCGTAATGCTATTAACTATTTTCTCCTTTCTCTTCGGCAGCTTTCTGGCAAAATGGTAGCAAAGTTACTGTCACTCAACAGTTGTGATGGGGATTTTGAATGAGCTACAACATATTAATTGGTGTCCATCATTAAAATGAATTAAAAAGGAAAAGGAGAAATAGCAATACAAAAGAAAGGAAGAGAAATGATGGTGATGATGATATAAAATAAACATGAAATGAATGAAGGATGATGACCCAAAGTAAAATAATAATTTCCCTTCTCACCCTAGATTATCTTCAGTTAGTCTATTAACTTAGTTTAAAGGCTTAAAAGTATATAAAGGATTCACAGGAAAGAGACAAATAACGGGGCTCTTGAAATGATCAAAATATTGGTAAAAGTTAGGTCAAACCTCATTTTTGGCTGCAGTTACCTCCCACTCAGCAGTCAAGAGTTATGTGACAGTCTCTTTCTCCCCAGCTGGACTGAGTGTTGCAGTCAGAACTGTAAGAGCTGACTATTGTTCATGGATGTAGGGGGGAAAACAGAGTGGGTAAGATGCTTTTAAGAAGAAGCCTGCTGGGAACTGTTGCATTACACTTTCCTAGAGAGCTCTTCAGCATCTGAAACCTTTGAAGGGAGAAAAAAAAAGGGAAACCTGCAAGATCAGATTATTTAAAGAATAATCTTTCCTGCTTCCAAACCTGACTCCACAGGTAGGTGATCTGTTCAAGCAACTGCAAAATCTGGTTCCTGCTTTTCTCCCTTAGTTTCCTTTTCAAGGAGAAATGCTTTAGTGTAGAGGTTACTTAGTAACTCAAAGAACCTCTACAAATAAAAATGATGGAAGGTTGTTTTCTTCTATTTGAAGAAATTGCCTGAAGCAAAGTGTTTTTTATCTTGTTTGAAACTCGTATGCACGTTAAATTGCTGACACTCCATTACATTTTTTTTTTAATTCAATCCATACTATTTTCTATTTCTGTTTCTTTTTTCTTACCTGAATCACGCATTTACAAAATTCCATTAGCAGACATTTTTTGATAGTCTTTAGTTTCTGCTACCTTGGCAAAAATAAATAACTCTGAAGTTATTTTCATCTCTTGAAGCTTAAAACTGGTCGTTAATGTTTGTTGGAGACCTATAGCACAGAAAATAAATTCCCTCAAAAATAAGGATGTGTTGATGCATTGTGCAAGTATTTAAATAGGATATTGGTAGATGTGTACCTAAGTTTTGTGAGGTGAGAGCTGAAGTGTAACAGAGCCTTTCCTGTGTCTGATTCTCTGTTGTGTTGGTTATTGAGATGTCAGAAGGCAAAACATGGTTGAAATGATACTGCTTAGAGGGTAACAAGTGAGACTTGCTTTGTACCCATGAAAACTACTGCAAAAAGTGCAGGGTAATGGATCAAATTTCTTTTCCTTCCCTGAGAGCTGAGTTATGGGCCTATGGAATATTGGGTCCTGTTTTACACCTTCCCACACAAACGAATGGGGGAATATGTTTAAACATTAGGAGTGGTTCCACTTAGAGGGAGGAGGGGTAGAATAAGGCTCTGCATCCCATTCCAACAGTGTCATAGGACAGGAAATGGGTGTGCTGTGGACATACTTAGCTCCTCTACAGCACATATTCAACTCTGCAAAAGAGATTTTACATACAACATACCCTAATTGCACTTTTCAATCAGGAACATCTGATGGAAAAGGTATCAATGTCTTGATCTGATCTAGGCACCTGAGATATCTTGGAGGAGAATCCATCCCATCTCAAGCAAATTAGATTAATCTTATCTAAAAAACCCACCATTTTCTCTCCACTGACTATGACAGAAGCCTAGGCTAATTTAGCTCAGATGTAGACATCTACATAGTAGATATATAGGAGTTCATTCAATAACCTTCATTCAATCCATTCATAAATTGATTCAATGTAGGTGTCTGGTGGTACCTGAGACACCCCAGGGTACCCGACGTGTCTGGCACACGGCTGCCAAAGGACGTAGGAGAGAGAGAGACAAAGACAGGCTGGCATAGCGCAGGGCATCTCAGTGGTTTATCCCTGGAAGCCTATGTGGGAGCAACTGAACTGAGACCCAAGTTCACGTGATTTCATAGTCTCTATGTTCTTCAGTAGTGTTCTGCAGTAACTGAAAACACACCACAGAGGAGACTCAACAGTCAAAGCAGCAGTAATTACCCTTCGTAACCCAAATAAATGCACACCCTCTCTTTAGAGTGAGATTCACTTGCCTACACCTAAATACTGTTTGTCTTTTCAGGCACCACAAGATATCTGCTCAGCCTCCGTCAGAAGAGATCAAGTGTCCAAATCCTTCATTGTATCTCCCAGCTCTGTGTAGGCATTTTGGATGCCCTTGAGACTTTGAAATGATACTGGATGCCTATATGAGGCAACAAAATCTTCCCTAGTTACTACAGAGCTCTGAACTCCATTAGCTGTGCAAAATGAAAGAAAAAACATCCTGGAATTCATGATAATATAACACCTGCAATATGGACATATTGAAGAATTTTGTGTGTAAAATTCATAGAATCATAGAATGTGTTGGGTTGGAAGGGGCCTTGAAAGGTCATCTAGTCCAACCCCGCTGCAGTAAGCAGGGACATCTTCAACTAGGTCAGGTTGCTCAGAGCCTCATCAAGCCTGGCCTTGAATGTCTCCAGGGATGGGGCCTCCTCCACCTCTCTGGGCAACCTGTGCCAGCATCTCACCACCCTCATTGTAAAGAACTTCATCCTTATGTCTAATCTAAACCTACCCTGGTCTAGTTTAAACCATCGCCCCTCGTCCTATTGCTTCATGCCTTTGCAAACAGCCCCTCCCCAGCTTTCTTATAGGCTCCCTTCAGGTACTGGAAGGCCGCTATAAGGTCTCCCCGGAGCCTTCTCTTCTCCAGGCTGAACAACCCCAACTCTCTCAGCCCGTCTTCATAGGAGAGGTGCTCCAGCCCTTGGATCATCTTCGTGGCCCTCCTCTGGACCCGCTCCAACAGGTCCATGTCCTTCTTGTGCTGAGGGCTCCAGAGCTGGACACAGTACTCCAGGTGGGGAGCAGAGTAGAGAGGGAGAGTCACCTCTCTGGATCTGCTGGCCATTCATTTGGTTGACATGAAAAAACTCACCAAAATTTCTCTGACAAAATATTCAGATCATTAAATATATTCTCCTCTGAATAAAGGGGAAAAAAACCCCACAACATCTGGAAGACGCTAACTTATAAATACCAAAAAGTATACTTCAAAGGCATAGAGAAACAGAAGCTCTGTCTAACACTGATCTGCTATAAGGAGGTTTTCTTCTTAATTGCTTTCTTTTTCATTTTTTTTTTCTAATCCTCTATTGCTTTTACAGAAGTATCCTTTTCCATATTTTACTTTTATTCTACTAAAATCAATCATTACGATGCCTAGTTTAAGGAACAGAAATTAAGCGGGATACAGACCACTCAGGTGCAACCACTATTTGCAAAAGATCAGGAGCAACACATATGGTTATAACATAAGTATATGAGCGGTTTCCTATTATAATTTAATGGACCTGACAAGTGCACTGTACTGTACAGGGTGATGGCAATTTATTTACATACAACATCTAGAAATGCAGGGGCTCAGGCTGTATCGCAAATACTTATATCCTTTTTCGTCGAAGTAAAAAAAATAAGGCCAGGTGACATACTTGAAACTTTCAAGCATTTTAATACTATCAGAATTCTTGAGCAAACATCATTGAAGTTAAAGTGATTTGAAGATTGCCTTGCGCTGTTTTCTACTCAATAGTTCAATGAAAGGTTTGTTGCCTGAGCTAAAAAGAGCTTGGTGACACTGACAATCTTAAGGGCATAACTGTAGAACTGGGCAGAGTATGTTACTTAAACGTTTCATTTCTGTTTCATTCAAATCGAAGCAAAGAAAACCCTCCTTGCAGACACACAACTATGCATGACACTTTCACATTCTTTGAGACTCATGTCCAGTGAACGGTACTTAGTCTGAATCAAAAAAAAGACTTTCCTCTGCCTGGTTGGGAGCAGAGTTTCTCATCCCGAATTACTCCAAATCAGGCAAAGCAGGAATTTGAACTTCAGCCTCCCACATTCCAGGTAGTACCCAAACTCAATCCGTAACACATGGCAATGTTTCCAACAAAAGTTTCCTCATCTCCCAGTCCACATCTCATTAAAATCACCATTCTTCTGTCAGCCTCTTCTAGGCTTCAGCAGAGGGACCGGCTTTCATGACATTTCATTTAGTTGTAATGCTAATAAATGAGGTAAGAAAATAGAAATGTTGCTCTTACTGGTCACCGCATTGTGCTTTTTTCAACAGTAGCTCAAATGCTGCCACTTTCGTCTTTGGGCAGCAGCCACTGCACAAGAGAGGGGGCACTAACACCAGTGTATACCTGCACAGAGCTTTGCCAAGCTGGTTTTCAGCTTCGGAGAAATGCTCTTCAGGAATTCATAAATACGGTGATTCCTTGTGCCCCATCATGTGATAACTGTAACAGAAAACCAACAATAAAAAATCCCAGGGAGATGCATGGAAACTTGCCTGCCTTGTTATAGTGATGCCATGTTTTTCTGGAGCATGTCTCATGCTCCTGTGGGATTTAGTAATAATACCGATGTTTCAGCCAGTAGCATTAAAATGCCAACAGTGCTGGAGACAGAGAGAAAAAAGAGGGTATGCCACAGCTTTGCCTAACTTTGTGTAGAGATCATTTGGCTGAGATATGTTAGAACAATAATATATCTGACCGAAACCAAATTTCAGTATATTGCTGTGGGCCACTCTAGCACACTGTGATTTATAGCTTTAATGCATCTAAAACTCTTTTCCAGTGTGAATAATGCAAATCTTACAGCACAGAGAATTTGCAAGTGAAACTGTTTATAAGCAAAAAAGAACAGATCTAATTTTAGTTATCCAAGATAAGATAAAAATAAATATAACCTCACTGAAGCATAAAGCCAAAGAGCAGCAATTTCTGTCTACGGTGAAAGTTTGTGGTCTATTCACCAAACAATACACGACCCAGTCACCATTAGAGGGAAACAAATCACCATTCTGTACTAGTGGCATAAATAGTCAGATGAGTATTGTTGTTTTTAACACTGTAACACCCTTTTAGAAGCTGAGATTATGAAATGTTTTTGCTCATAATGAATATTCTGAGGCTGAACAGTTTTTTCAGCTACGTCCTCAGAATAATTTTAAGAAAACAGGAGAAAATATAGTCTTATCCTAAAGTCCCCCCTGCTAGATCTGTATGATACACTCTTTTCAGACACATTGCAGAATAAAAAAGTTCTATTTTGCAGACCACTGTCATTTCAAATAAGTATTGTCTTACTCTGGGATACATGAAATGAAAAGGTCACTTCTGAGGGACAGAAACTTATTTAATCAGTCAAAGGCTAAGTATAGATTTTAGAAAGAAATACATCTCTTCAGTCTCTTCTTTTTCTGATGAAGACTTTGCCTTTTGTAAAGCGAATAACCTGTAAGTCTGGGTAGTTTAGAAAACTTGCTGATTTATAATGGGTTATAAATGATTCAATTTCCTTTAAAATATATGACACATTCAGAGGTAAACAACCGCCCTGGAAAACCTACAGGAGAAACGTAAAAGTTGCTTGTATTTCCAGCCTCAAAGACGACAACTTTATGGAGGCAATGACTTTATGTGGGCAATGCTTTGCCAAGTCAAGATCTCCTGGCAGAATCACATCAATATATTAGCATTTGATCTACAACTTTATTTAGTATTGACTTTGTATTATTTGATTAATAATCTAGCAGAAGGAAATTAGCTTCCAGAAGTACAGTGCTAGCCTTTTACTGAGACCAAGATCTTCTGAGAGGTAAAATGTTTTTCTCTGAAAGAAAAAAAAGATTAAATAATCTTATTGTTTACCTCCCTGGAGGTAAATAATGATTTTCACAGCATTCAGTAGAGAGGGAGTGATGGCTGGCACTTAGAGAAGAAACAGGAGCAATTTTTGTCTGAGTAAGGACTATAAAGTCATTTAAACATTAAAGGTAATTATCATGGTACTTCCCTTGCTGAGTGAAAACCATCACTGTATTTAATACCCAGGAAAGGAATGCATCCCAAATGTTATTTGTAATAAATTGTTAGTTATTGATAGCCTTCAGAAAACAAACAAAACAAACCAAAAACAACAAAAAAATAAAACCCAGAAGGAATGAGCTTGCTGAGCTCACTTACAGTAAGTTGTGTTCCCCTGACCAGAAATGGTGTCCATTAAAACAACAGCACAAAAATGTTCTTTAAGTATTGGCTTGTAGCCAAAACATGGCAACATTCCTGTCCTTTTCTTAAGAAGCAGTTTTAAAAGCACTGTCACTTCTAAGATCATAAAAACTGAAATAAGACAAAGGCTGTGTGACTTTATGTGATATGCTCTGTAGTATTCTTGAAATCTGTCACAGTTAAGGCCATTCATCAGGAGAGAAACGAGTAGAAAAATATATCTGACTAATGGCATAGAGAAAATCACAGGCAAAATAAGGACTCATTGCTTTGGGTGCCTAAAAATCAACTGAGAGATGTTTTGCAGCTTTCTTCATCAGATTCTCATCTCCTGATTACTAACTGAATGTGGAACTTCCTAATCTGGACTTATTTAACTGACCCTAAGTTTCACCTCTAGATGTCTTAAGATAAGAGCACACATCACAGAAATGGGTGTAGCAGGTGGGAGCAAGAGTCGGCCTGTATCTGAGTTCTGCTTGGAGGGCTGCAAAGGGGACACAGATTGCAGGAACCGGACAAGAAAGTTTGGTCCTTCTCTTTCAGACTCCATCTATTTTCAGCTCAGGGGATTTCCTGAACAAAAAATGGGTTTTAACTTTTTTGTAACTTTGATGGATTTTCTTCCATCTTTGCTTTTGAGTATCTGTCCTGTCTTCCCTTGATCCCAGGTAAAATTTTAACATTCATAAGGTCTTTTTTCAGTGATTTCCCAAGGTCTGCTACCCACTGCATGAAGAAAAATCAACTTAAGGACATCTAAGAGTTTAAGGTCACTTGATCCTTCTTGCACAACAGAAATACACAAAGTATTGTTTCCACAGGAGTAAGCACAGCCCTAAATGATGTCTTTTGTAGTGGTCATAGGTCAAACTAGCATGTACTTCCTAGAAGTCTTGTATTTCTATTCTCTGTAAATTCTCTTTTAATCTCATTAAATATATATACATATGTGTGTGTACATGTATGTGTGTGTATCTGGATATATATCTGCATTAAAACTAAAAGGAGTTGCAGAAAACCAGCAGTTACAGTTTGTGTATGGCTTACAAAGTGTACTTTTGATACATCCATCATTACATCACGATTCATAGTGCAAAATGAAATTTGGCAGTTTACCACATCAGTAAAAATATGCACAGGTAAAAAATTCTCTTTATTGTCCTCCATCACCAAAAATTATGAGACACCATTTGAAAAGAAGCATGTATAGCAGTACAATTTTTATTATAATTTTTTTTTCCAAATTTCATTATTCTTTGTTTCTCCTGTTCAAGCTGAGAAAGGATAAAAATGACATGAGGAAAGCAGCCCAGTGCATGTTGAAGTGCTCCTGATGCTTTTGTTTACTGCTGTACAAGCATGAAGTTGTGAATGTGAGATTAAAAAAACTCATCCACTCATCCATTTCACTTTTCAAAATGGTGACTTTTCCATCCGTTTTTGTCCCTGCTTACCTGGTGTCAATCCAAAGGAATTCAGTAGGCTGCAATGGATTACCACAGATTTATGCCTGTATAAATGATAGCTGTATCTTTCCCCGGCTTCGTTGACCTTAGGAATCATGGGGGCTTATCCATGTTGTTATGCGATGGCTGATGTGCATCTACATCAAGTACTAGTCACAGATGACAAATGAACTGTTCAGCAGTTTGTCAGTGGTCACATTATTTGTTCATACCCATACCTCTTTCCAGCTTCACTTTGCCTGCTGAGGTGAGTTGACATGGGTTCTGCACATCTTGAGCTGAGCAACCCTTTTCTTCCCTTGTGCAAACTCTTTGAAATCAGGCTAGGGTTAACAGAAGATATTTTGTACCTCTTTAGCACTGAAGTTGTGTAATTCTTTTCTTCTGTGCATTGTACTGGGGTCAAAACACAAGAATTTTCATGCTTTCTGCATTCAGACAATCCTCCCATTGGCTTTTGCAAGTTACTCTGGCAAGCCTTGCATCTGACTTAATTTAATAAGTAGTGGGGTTTTTTTTTGTTTATATTGAGTATCATTAGTGGATATCATAAAACCAGTAGAAGCAAGTTCTACATTAATATTTAAAGCTTTTATGCCATTTTCATTTGTGTCTAGAGTGCTATGCCCAGAAATCGCTCTTGCACATGCAGCTTATGAGACAACTTCTGCAAGGCTTTTTTGTTCAATAGTGAAATTATCAGCCCAGGATACTGCGTGGAGTTTTTTTCTAACTGCATTACAGAACTGAATGAATATCAGAGATGACCAGTGTTTATGTAGCCTGTTTTGTGAAAAGACCAAAAAAAATTGTAAAGCTCTTCCTTGCAGTTCTGGATTTCTCAGGAGCCAGTATGTTGCTCCAGCCTGGAGAAATATAATCAACACTTAAATTGAAAAGATTCCCCCAAAAGATCTCTTACAAGTCTATTTGAAAAAAAGATCTGCCTGCATTTCTGAGTTTTGTTTCAAATCCGAAACTGAGACAGGTTATTCCCAAGGCTCACAGGTGTGTTCAGATAAACCTGGAATTAATTCAAAGATCCCTAACTCAATAAAAACTAGTATTGTTTGGGGTAAACTGTGCAAATATACATTCCTTTAATTTGTTAAAGGAGCAAAAGATCTGGCATAAAACGTTATTTAGCGTGAATCTAACAGATATGGAAAAGTATAGGGGAATCCACTTGCTGTATCTGAATTTCTATATACAAGACAAATGCTTTCCTTTTCCAGGGATATGATCCAAAGTCCATTGAAGCTAGTGGAATTTGCATCAGATCCTATGAAAAAAAAACCCCAATGCAAACCAAAAACAGAAGAAAAGGAGAAATGTTTTGCATACCAAAGTATCTTAACTAACGAAACATAACATGACTTGTTCAATCTTGTATTTTTCCCCTTCAAATTTCTCTATCCAACTCCATAAGCAGATGTGCAATTATCACTTGGGTGCCTACAATTATAAGTTTCATGGTGTCTGTCATGTTCAAACGTGCAGGTCTTCAGGTTGCAATTTAGTCTTGCAAACTTTGACTCAGCAAAGTCCTAAAGCCCTTACACCTTTGCTTATTTGCTTGCTTTTGGACTTAAGCACTTTTCTAATTCAAGCCCTCCTTTTGGTGTCTTTGCCCTATTGTATCTGCTGACATATATTTAAATAGCTGTAGGACAAGCACAATGTGAGTTAGATGCTGTGCTGATGCAGGGCAGGTCAATTTACATTCACTGGCTTTTTTTTTGCCGAGAATAAATGTTTTGTTGCTGCCATAGCAATCTTTACTAATTGTTTTGGGTAAATAAGAAGGTCTAAATTAAATGCTACCACTGGTAAGTCCAGTACCAAGGAGGACTCATTGGAAGCAGTCCTGCTAAAGTCACACCAGGATGAATGTCCTCTGCTAGAACAAGAAGTAATGATCATCAACTATGAGGGAATAAAAAAAAAAAAGAGATTGAATTAGTTACAAGTCATCAAGCCATAAAATGAAAGTTCCAACAATGTTATTGCAAAGTCCTTGACTATGAATGTAAGATAAAACAAGACCGTGAGGAAGAATAAATCACAACAAAGTCACAGCACAGGGATTTAGAATTTCAAAGGTTTTAAAAATGAATGTTCTCTGTCAAAATCCCTGGCCAAAATGAATAGAAGGAGTTAGAATTTTCACTAATGAAAATCAGACTTCTTGGTGCTTTAAGTAACACAAACAGTGAGTAAATTCCCCAAATTCACTCACCTATGCAAGAAAATCTGATTAGTGCAGGGAAATGTATTGTCAACATTTTAGGAGTGCTCCTTCAGCAACTGGTCTGAGTTCCTGTTCAGATGTGTATTAATGTAAGCAGTGTCACACAGAAATGGCAAGGGTGTTCAATTCCCATCACCTGGCTAAAATGCAATGAAATTGGAGTCACTAGGTGCTTATTTTGCTAAAAATAAATGGATAATAAAAAAATAAATCCCACTGTGGTCACCATCTCTTTTGGACCCATTTTCAAAGATTAAAGATGATTTTTTATTACTTTTCCAGAAATTGGTGGTTGCCTAGAGAGCAGTGATCATAATCTTGTTGCATCAATCTCAGAAGATGATAGTCCCACCTAGCAAGATATACTTGATTTTCCAAAAGACCTAGTGACTAGTGACCAAGGGAAATTAAATTGTCTAAAACTTCCTACTGCCCATAATATGCCAGAGATGAAAGTCTGCAAATCATTATTTCCAAGATATAAATAAAGATACTTCAATTAATCAGGAAGGGGAAATTTAAGCAATTAAATTATTCGGACATTTTACAAAGGTAACCATGGGTGTCCGCACTGCCCCTATAATTGTTCTTTTGAAATAGGTAAGGAATGTCTGCCTAGGCAAACACTTAGCATCTGGGACAGGTGATAATTATGTCTGCATGTTTTGAAACACCGAAGTCTTTGCTTAGAAACTTTTCTCAGAGTATCGCACAGTAAAAAAAGATCAACATTGAGGGGAAAAACAAAGTACAAATGTCCCTTTTCAAAATTTATGTCATACTATAATATTTCCACATAAACATAAACTCCTTTATGTGATGTGAATCTGCATGCCTGCAATGCTTCAAATAAAAGTTTTTAATTGCAATTTCCAGAAACAAATTAGCTAGGTATATAGGGCCATAGTAAACCACTGGATCCCTTCTGATAACACAAGTTCAGAATTTTCATCATATTGTGTCAGTCTAATTTTTTCTACAGCTGTTAGTTCCCATTGCTCAAAGATCATCTCCCATTTCTTTTGTAGTCACTAAGTTGTTCTTTCTTTTTTTTCTAAACATGATAGCACGTGTAACACACATATTTTTACAGACTGATGAATTAGTTGTTCTTAGTTTTTACAGACATCACATTTTGATGAAACTGTGACAACACAAGGCAAATACAGGTTTAGGGTTTTGTGTTTTCTTTGTTAAAGGGTAGATCAGCAAGGAAGATACCAGCAACCTTCTCTAGCAAGTCCTGAAGTGACAGTCTATATCTAATTATGTCAGCATGGTCAAAATCCTAAAGCAAGCATTGTTCTCCTTCATTTCTCTGACTAGAGAAAACTCAATGAAATTAATGCAAATTTCATGATTTAACTTTTACATAATGAGTTACAGGTTTCCTTTTGATCCAAAAATAGTAACTCCTGGATTTAGCAATTACTGATCAGTAATGCAGAACCACTACATACTTCCCAGACTGTAGATGAAAGGTCAAATATGGTCTATTACATACCTTCTGTTTCTTTGTGAAGGTCTTCCATTGCTGTTGCAGAAGAGGTTCTATTTAAAAATCAATAGGCCTTTAGATCCTGATCAGACATATTTAAGTCTACAGATTCTGAATATGTAACCACATTTGTATACATTCCAACTGATTTCTGAAGACTTATTCCAATTTATATCAACACAAATAAAAAGAATTCTCAGCCTATTGACTGCTACTTTATTTTACCCATTCAAATATTATAAATTGTGCATAACAGATCTACATCCACTTTTTTTGGGAAAAAAAAATCTAACATGTAAACATCCTTATTTCTTTATATCATACACTAGATTCTCAGCTGAGGTAGATTGACAAAACTCAACTGAAATCAGAGGAGCTTGGGCAATTAACATAACTAAGCAGCTGGTTCCTGGTCTCCACCTTCAAAGTTTTTTGGGTTTTTTTTCCCCCTTTCTGATAATGAGCTGACATTCATTTTCTCTGTCTTGACAGGTCACAAGCACTCATGCAAACAACTTGTGTGTAAACACACCTGACTGTGTACCAGTGCAGAACACTCAGGGTATTTTGCAACAGGGAAAGAAAGCAAGCGAGAAAGCGGAGGGAAATACTAAACTGCTGGCTGATCTTGTTTAGTGATTGATGGCTCTGCTTTTACAGGTATGGTGGGAACTGTCAGAGTGGCCTGGGCAGAACGCAGCTGCTGGCTCTGCCCACCTTGAGCAGCCTCTCCTGCTGCCCTTCAGGCGAGCCAGGTGGCTGCGGGTCTTTGCTGGTATCTTTGCTGGAACTCACCAACTCCAGCTTCAGGTGTGGGCCAGTCTTGCAAACCTTCTCAAGGGGCATATATGATTAGCTCTGAGAAACTCTCCAAAACAACAACTGAAAAATTATGCCTGCCATGAGTGGTTGGTGTTTAAAAAGAGAAAGGTGGGGAAAACAGTGCAAAACAACAGCAAACCCAAACCAAAACAAGCTGTTAGGGAAGAAGTGTTTAGGAAAGCTTGGCTGTAATTGTGCAGGTGCAGACGTTGGGTAGATGCCAGGTCATGCTGATGCCATAGGTTTTGCATTAACATTTGTCAGGATTGAAAAGTTTCTGAGGTAAAAAAAAAAACAAGAAAAAACCCAATGATTTTAATATCAGTCAGCTGGCAATGAGTTTCAAAGTTGAGAGTAAAATTCTTTGTGTAGGGCACTGTCACTGAAAGCCCACCCCCGCAGAAGGGCAACTTGCAGGTTGTAGCCCTTCCTGTTCATTAGTGTGCTCTCACAGAGATTAGCAATATGACTTCTGAATGCAAGAACGCAGATATTATATTCTGCCAGTATCAGAAGCGGATTTTCAAAATACTTTTAGGAAATAAGAGACTTAAACCAACTTCCCCTGAAGACAAGGCAGAAACTCTTTCTAACTTTGGTGGAGTAGGTCTGAGGCCCTGGGGAATTAAGACTGACAAATGAAGTCCCCACAACATGAACATCTGTGTCTTTAACTCTATTAAATATCAAGCAGGTATCTAGAATCTTTTGTTTTATTCATTGGGTACAGCCAAAGAGAGGTACAGTTTGGGCCCTCAGGAGAAAACATATCTCTAGGAAAGAAACTCAGCTGGAATGGTTGTATCAACAGTATGGTTAAACCACATTTGTCTGAAAAAGTCCACAAAGGGAGATAACCACATTATCACATATGAAGGTAATTGATTTGTAGAATTATTGTGGATCTTGAAATGGAAAGAGACTTCAGAGAAGTTCATAGAGGGTTTTAAAGCCAAAGCATATGCGGAATGAGTAGCATATTTGCAGGCATTTATGTAACGTGATTTTAAGGCTGTTTTCCTCCTTAGCTGGGCAGACTAAAGCTTTCAAAATGTCTAAAAGTCAAAGCCTTTTTTTTCATTCCTTGATGAAAAATGGACATGTTCTCTGGTTCAGTGCAAGTAGTCTTTATTTTATTATTTACTAACAGAAAAGGGGGTTTATATATCTAATTGTGATTGTTACTACTTATTTTCACAACCAGTAGTTTAAGATAAAACCATAGTTCAGAAAGTAGGGCATCTGCAGCATCCAAATTTAAGACTTAGTGTCACAAGTTACATGTGATGATGAAACCTGCCAGACTCCCTACAGTTTCTGCTTTCATTTATGGCAGCTGCAAACCAAGGTGCCTATAACTGTGCAGAAAAGATTCTTTGCAGGTCTTACCAAATACAGTAAATAGCTGATTCATCATACCTATCTTTCAGGATGGTGAAAAAATCTAAGTTTAAAAATGTTTTGATATTTGTTGTAACATTGTGCAGCAGCTTCACTACATTAGATTGTAGGTTGTTTGGTTGGACTCAATGATCTCAAAGATCCTTTCCAACCATGAAGATTCTATGATTATTTCCTGATGCAACCTGTCTTCTGGCCTCCTACCAGGCCACAATTTCTGTGGTCCTGTCCTCATCATGAAGAGCATGGGTTGGTTTGCTGCTGTCTTGAATACTCGCCCCTGGCTCTAAAGAAAGGTAGCAGAAAAGGATTTCTCCTAGCTCAACTGCTTAGTGTGAAGACAGAGACAGAGAAAGCTTAATGTCTCAGCGAGCAACTTCGTTATCTTCCATATCCCTGCCCTTTGCAGTGATGCCCGCACTGAATCCTTTACCTCACATGCTTAAAAAAGCAATTCAAGTGCTACTGAGACATGTATCCCACAAAAATAAAGACACAGTCTCTGCAGACTAGGAGATTGCTTCCTCTGTGGTACAAACCAACAGAGAGAGTATGTGTAGGAGTCATCCCATTTTATACATGAGAAAGTCACAGAGAAATCAAGGGTGATGCCCAAATTAAAGAACAAATGAGACAGGAGACCAAATTTAAGATATCTGAAAGTATGTCACCTCGAGTACTGTGTTCAGTTCTGGGCCCCGCTGTACAAGAGGGACATTGAAGTGCTGGAGCGTGTCCAGAGGAGACCTACCAGGCTGGTGAGGGGTCTGGAGACCAGGTCATATGAGGAGCGGCTGAGGGAGCTGGGCATGTTTAGCTTGGAGAAGAGGAGGCTGAGGGGAGACCTCATTGCCCTCTACAACTACCTGAAAGGAGGTTGGAGAGAGGTGGGTGTTGGCCTCTTCTCCCAGGTGAATAATGACAGGACCAGAGGAAATGGTCTGAAGTTGTGGCAGGGGAGGTTTAGATTAGATATTAGGAAGAATTCCTTTACTGAAAGAGTGGTCAGGCACTGGAACAGCCTGCCCAGGGAGGTGGTTGAGTCACCATCCCTAGAGGTATGTAAGAAACGTCTAGATTTGGCACTTCAGGGCATGCTCTAGTGGCAGAGATTGTAGGGGGTCTTTTTGTGTATGTATGGTTGGACTCAATGATCTCAAAGGTCCTTTCCAACCATGAAGATTCTATGTGAAGACACTAAAGAGTAAGTGTCCATATGGAGGCGCACTAGAATCTGAGGTCCCATTGTAGTCAAAGGCCAACTGGGCCATGCAGTCAATGCAGCCTGGAGAGTGGCTCTGCTCACCCTATGGCAGACACCAATGGCATGATTCGGTTGCTCACAAATAGGCTTCCACCTCAATTTGAAATGTCCTAGTTTATCTCTACCTCGGGGCTGGCAAGTAGGAGGCACAAGATCCAGGGGAGACATGCTCTCCTGAGGCCAGCCGGAGGAGGGGCAGGGTACTCCACAGTAGGCACCCCTCTTTAGCCACCTGAGTCCCGTGGCTGGTCAGCCGAATCACTCCCCTGTCTCCATGGACTCTTTTGGGAGCTCAGATTCCTAGCACATCTGCAGACACTCACATACAGACATTTATGCTGATCCCAGGCTGAATCCCAGCGTGAGCCTGTAGCTGACAGATCACACGGCCGAGCCAGAGCAGTCTCAGATTTCTGGAGCCTGTGCAAAAGCTCCCCCATGGCCGCTGCTCGGGGGGCCCTGGGAGCTGCATCAGGGACATTGTGTGTCCCCCATCGCCACTCAGCAGAGCTTTACCCTAGGTGTTGTTCCAGAAAGCCTGTACCAGACACAAAGAGGAGGGATAATGTCACTCAATGTGCAACGAAGCAATCTTGGGAGAGACAAGCAAAGAATGATTTAGACTGCAGCTGAGCGAATCTATCATGTCTTTGCTTTGGTAACAGTGGAAAGGCACATCTCTCGGTGCCTGAAAGTCTGAAATCTTTCATATCAGCATTCAGGGATGTAAAGGACCTTGTCTCTCTGTCCAGGCACCGGGCAGGCTGGGACTGTGGGGGCTCCTCACGGAGGTGTGTCAGGGCAGGGCTGGGCCTGGCGGCCACGGCCCGTCTCCCTGCCCAGCCAGGACTGGGGCAGCTGGGGGACACCAGGGCAGCCCCAGCCCCGGGCACATCCTTGGGGATGGCCATTTAAACATTTAGCATACCATGTGCTCTATTTAAAATTACATGTTGGCTCACACAAACACAAAGGATGCTGGAATCAGATGAAGCCAGGCGCAAGAACTAAGGCTGAGATCAGATCTTCACTGAGCAGGTGATCTTAGAGCTTCTCATAATGGCGTTTCTTACTTCAAAATACTTGGTAATTCAAGGGAGAACAAAGTGGGAACTACTTTGTGGGAGCTAGTTTAGTCACAGGACATAAAAAAATAGTTTGCAGACAGTTTTTTAGCAAGGCCTACCTACTACAGAGGTCAGGGAGGAGCTCTTCCTTGACTAAAACCTAGTAGTTATTCAGTTTTAATTCAGTGTGTACTTAATTTTTATTATAATAATAGTTTTGTATGAGTATGTAAGGTCGTCTTTTTTTTTACTCTGCACTCGTGCTTACGTTTCTTTCCTGTTTCCTGCCTATTACAAAGACAATACATCAGACTGATATCTTAATGCAATGCACAGAATAAAGTCTTACAGGTTTATTAAAGGACAGCATGTATCTTTATCTTTGCAGTTGAGTTACTTGTTTAATAGTGTTGTCCAGTTTGCTCAGTTAACCTTCAGTGTGTCCAGCAAGGCTCACCACCTTTCCTGGAATGTGAAAAATGAAGTGTCTACGGAAAATAAATTCCAGGTCTAGGGACCACCAACACATTACATGATTTCCTTTCATCAGAGTTATCAATTTACCTTTAGGCATAAGTCATAATTGCAAGACACCAAAGCTAATTTTGTGGTGCCGACGGTTTCAACTTTTTAATGAGGTCCTGGTATATCTGTATCTGATATATAATTTGTTTGTTTACTTTTGCTTTAATCTCACATGCAATTATGCAGATATTTATATCACAGAGCATCTACCTTACCGATCTTTAAAAAGACATTGAAAAGTCTTAGAAAATAAAATAAATCTGATGACATGTTTACTGAGTATTGTATAAATCTCTTTCTAACCAGGAAACCCAGCAAAAGATGAGTTTGAGAGGGTGGTCTATATCTTAATTAGTTTTTCTCTACATTCAAAAGAACGTGCATATACCTTTTCGAGGCTTCCAAGTAACCAGGAAAATGATGACTTTGTGTGCAAATAATAGTTTGCAGACATACTCTCCTTAAAGCCACTGTTTGAAAGGTGCTTTCATCAAATAATACTCATTTATGGTAAATGACCCCATGATTCAACAGGCTGTTTTCCAGCCATAGCAGGCACCAGAAGAAGCTACAGAATATCCTGCAACAAAGGCTTGTGAGATCACCATCTTCCATGGAATGGAAGTCTCCTCTTCTTAATTAAGGGTCATATCATGAACCATAATCCTGACCCTGATTATTGAGAATTAAATAGGGAAATGACAAAAGGATGCTTTAATGAATGTTCCCTGCTTTGAATGCACAAAACAGAGACAAGAAAAATCTTACTTTTCCAGAACTTTCAATGTAACAACTTTCATAGATACTAAATTACATGTTGGGATGGATTTCAAGATTTTATTTGATGCTTTTTTAGACATTTTGAAACTCTTTGAGATATTAAAATACAGATAACACAGTTATAACAAGATTTATTAATACTGTTCCTGGGAAAACATCTATTTCCATATCCAGCACCTCACATTCTGTGGCAGAAAAGAAATTGTGGTAAACACAGGCTGCTCTTGTTACTTGGAAAATCACATACCTCTTCCTGATCTCTTACAAGCTGTTAGCTACAGCTGGCCATGATAACAAGCCCTTAAAAATCACAATGCCCTTTAACATCTAAATTGCCATTGCAACATTCCTACTAAATGCTCAGCATGACTGGTGATGTTTCAGAAGCATGCACACAGCTGGTGCCAAATAAAACAAAAAAGTAGTAATTTGTAAAGTTCACGTCCTAGTCCAAATAGTCGGATAAAATGTTCTACAAGGATTTAATCCTATGAAACAAATGGTTGCAATTAGTTTTTTGGGGGATTATTTTTAAATGTTTCCATTTTATTTAGTGCTGTTTTAAATATCTCTTTATTTTTGCATTTAGCTGGACATGTTTCAAAAGCCATTTGTTATGACCCCCTGTTCCGTGGCAATTCTTTTGTCTAATGCATTACTGGAATAGCACTGTCTGAAAGTGATGTAAAACAGATTGGTTCAGCCAGCAAGCAAGGCTGCCGAGAGTCACTCTAGTGACCCGAAGAAAATTTGCAAAAGAGCAGTACATTCAGTATCTATCTAGAACCAAATGAATGGGGAAACCACACTATTGTGTTCACAATTTTAACCTTTCTGTTCCCCTTTCCAAACCCCCCTCAGTATGCCTCCATCTATGCACCATTTGAACACGCAGTGCTTTTGGGGTAGCAAGGTTAAATTGAATAATAGGTAAAAGATCAGATTTTTTCAATTCAAACTGTAAAACTTCTGTTCAATTTATCTTCAGAGTATTTTAATGAAAGGATGGTTGATTGCCCAAAGGGCCTGAATTGACTCTGGCACTAAAGGAGAATCCCAGTGACCTCAGTTGGAATTCAGGCTACCCAGGGCATGTTCATGACCTTTATACAACTATATAAATCACAATATTTGGGATGAAAGATGTCTCTACTGAAGATATGGCATTCCTATCCTTTTGTGTAAGGTTCAGGAACTCACCAAAAAACATTCGCGTATTTCTCTGACTGTTCCCTTACAAAATTTAAAAAAAAAAAAAAAATTAGATCTTTCACATTTCCAAAGCAAAAGAAAGAAAAGGAATAAAAACAAACAAACAAGAAGGAAGCAAAATCTTCCAGACATTTTCAATGCATCATTCAGAAATGAAAAGGAGCAAAACATCGTTAAAATAATTGTTATCAGGTTACCTTCAGCAAGTGGATAGGTAACACATCATTGACATAGCAGGTTTCACAACAAGATTTCACTTCAACAAACATTATGCAGAAATTGCAGACTGTATCAGATGAAAAAGAAGAATGTGTTTCCTTATACACTGTGGCAATCTGTGGAGAGGTCAAATTTGAACACAATCATTCCAAATTGGATAGTAATTAAACTACCTTTTACTGATTTGAAAAGATGCCCTGCTCTTCGAGATAAGCTATAAGTAGAGCTAATTAGAAAGATAGAGGTACTTAAATAAAGGAACATCACCAAATAATTTGGTTTTTAATTCACGGAAGTTTTTCAGGTTCCAAAGAAAAAGAACAAAAAACATCCTTATGAAAAAAATTTATTTTCTAATATTGAATTGTTTTGATGAAGCAAAAAGGTCCATGAAAATTATTTGAAGAATATAAGGCTGTTTTCCTTTTAGAAATGTCATTATAGAGGTTGGATTTTAAAACAAATTAAGTTCAAATTAAGATTGTCACATCTTTTTTATTAGTAGAAATTGGATCCTGTGTTTTCAATGTGTTCTATCATCCTTGAGCTGGAAATCAGATATAGTGAACTGAAGTCAACCTACATAACAAGTATCACTGCACCAATTGAGTTACCCTCTAAGTAATTATTGTTGCAAAAGGAAAACACATTAGCATAGCCCATATTTGTGACTTTGTGTTCAGAGGAGCTCATATTTTAAGGCACAATAAAGAACGGGGATAATTCGTAAGGCTTCCCAGAGAGTACCTGGTTATTCTCAGCATATTTGTATAGGGCTTTCTTTATGCCTTGAAACAGAACAATACAAAACAAAAAAGGCTAATTAAATTTTTTAATGGTTGATAAATGTGTCTCCACATAAATATGTATGATCTATGTGTTTTGTTTCCTATAATGAGCATTATTTTAAAGAGAAAGAAAACATCAGGCTGCATAAATGTCAGTGCAGAATGGAGATATATGAGGTTTAGATGAGATCCACAGAATCAAATATACTTGTTTCACGTTGTGCTCGAATTAGTTTGGGATATAATCACCTCACCTGTCCTTGTGTTTCTTAGTACTGCAGGCGCAGTGGATGTGATTGATCATTCCACAATTCAGGAGAAAGCTGATAACTCTTTACCCATGAATTCCTGCTGAAAAGACAGATAGGAATAACAGATTGTCATATAAATGTCAGTTTTGAATACAGTGACCCCATTTCTGTTTTGTACTTGAAAGGAACGACTCATGTTTTGGGAATAAAATTCTTATCCAGCATGTCCAGCTCTTCAAACTCCTTCCCCACCACAGTAAGAGATCATGAAAGCCCACAGTCTTCAGGAGCTGTCAAATACGTGATTGCAACTCTGTTCCAGGTACCCTGTGGTCCTGGGGTCAGGGAAAACTTGGCATCTAATTTAAACGAGATAACCCAATCAATGAGATGACAATGGTACAGTGTACACTTGTGTGAGGCACGTTTTCTCTAGCAAAATTACAAGATCAGTGGAAGGTATTTCAACAAAAGAGCCAAGACCACCTACATGACTTCTATACCAAAACTCTAAAACTCCCTTTCACAATTCTCTAGCATATATACAGCCATATAAGGAGATGACCCTCGATACTATGTGTTTTGGGCTTAAACCATGGTACATCTTTGGTGGTAGTTCAGGGCAAAACAAGGGTGGAGCCTAGAGGTTTTAATTTCTGGCTCTGCTTCCACACACACATTTCTTCCCTTGAGCCCACCGTTTGTAAAATGGGAGTAGTAGAAATCTTCTCATAAAGTACTTTTGAGTCTGTAAATGAGGACTGTAAGAGCTAGGAGCTGCTTATTAGGCTCCCAAGCACAACAACTGTGACTACAGGTAGTCTCTGGACTGTATTTTCAATTCTATGGAGTCCTTCTCCTTTAGGTTGTTAAACGGTCTCATTTGCGACAACTCAGGCATTCCCAAATTAATAGAGTGGGGAAGAAGTCTCATTTCTAGCAATCTAGACTAGTGTTGTTGAAGCATCCTCCTGATCATCACCAAATCCAGGGTATAATGTTAGGTAAAACTCTGCACTGCTGCCAGTCCTCACTCCAGAAATGTTTACTGGTCAGGGTTCCCCTCACTACCATCATGACATTTGAAGGATGGTGTATCTGGTAGTCATTTACTACCTACAGAGCACTCCATCCTGTAAAGAAAAGAATGGCTTGTGTTGTGGGCCATTTCCTGAGTGATTTAATCATGTTTGAATATGAAAGAAAAAAAGCCCAGAGACATTATATTTTCTTTAAGGTTCAAAAGCAATTGGAAAAGAAAGTGAAGAGATTGATGGTTTCATTTAAGTAAAAATCAGTTTTTAAACTCCAGCGGTCATCGTTGCATCTTACATTTAGAGGCTTTTCCCATACTGAGATCTTTAATGGTGTTCCTATTAACATTTTGTCTTTCCTGTTCCCCTTCTCTTCATCCTTCCCCACTAAATCTGTGTAATTTTTCACTGTCTCTCATCAAAATTAGTTTTATTTTTTATTTAATAGAAAAGGTGGCAGATATCTGCATGGGTGTGACAGTGGTAGGCTCACCTCAAATGAGCTGCTATAGTTCACGTTTTTTGCCTGAACTTGCAATCTTTCTAAGGTCACTGAAGTGGGAACCATCACATCTATTGGTGTGATTTGTTTCAACAAGTTTTCCAGAAGGCTCCTGTATTGATGAGCACTCACGGAAAAGGGAATGCTTGTTTGCAAAAGCCATGGGTCTTTGGAATGATTTGTTTGTGTGAATCCATGACCATGACTGGCAACTACACCGTTTATGGCCAAATCCATGTGACTATTTTGTTAAGCTACATTGAAGTGCAATTGGTATATAATATTCCCCAGGAAATAAATATGAATATCTGTTTAGTGACATCATTTACCCTAGCTGCTTCACCTCCTGGAAAACTGTTTGTGTCCCCTGACACCTAATACTTTGGATCCCAGTTCCAATGGCATTTTGAAGCCAGAAACCCAGGAGATAATCAGTGCTTCTCTGTCTCAAATGCCATGCAGCAAGGAAACACTGAATGTTGCCCCTTGGACACTGCTGGACAAAAGATTCTTATCTCTCTACCTTGGCTCACATGAGTACCACATAAAGGACCTAAAAGAAGACTGTTTTTTTGTCACAAGTATTACTTGCTCCTGACTTTTTATTACTGAACTTTTTAGAGCAGGGTTCATTCTGTTCTGCCACAGAGGCATTGCAGAGGCATTCTAAAACAAAAAGATCTATTTGCTGTTCGGAGTTTTTCTTTGTACAGTCTGATGATACTCCAGAGCTCTTATACTCCTCTAAGATATTTTCTAACCTCATTATCTTCTAGTTTAGATCAGTGTTCTGGCCAACTGTCAGATGGCTGTGAATGCTGCTGTTAATGAACTGTAAACTGTCCAGGGAGTAAAATGTTGGCTTCACATTTAAGTATACAAATTTGGAGATTTTATATATGGGATAAGAAATGGTGTTATACTCCTTTTTTTATCTTTACAGGTGTTAACACTTAAACACATTATCCATAACACACCTGAGACAATTGCGTCCTTCTAAGGATATGTTTCAGAGGAAGAAAAGATCATAATTCACAACACATGAGCACTCTTTCTGAATTCAGCTCAGTTAAAGCTATGACTTCATTTATAATGCATTATAGTGCACCCAGCTGATAAAGTTCTCCTTGAAATTTTGACTTGCACCATGAACTACAATTCCTAGGAAAAACAGCCTGGGCATAATTCTGCTTGCCTGTGAAACCCCATTAGTATTAATATTCTTATAGTGGCATAGCTGAAATGAGAATTAACTCCAAGGAGGCTGTATCAGAGTGGTTCATAAAGGCTGTGTTTTCTTTGGTACTTTATTATAATGTAAGACTAAAATGATGCCAACAGATTGAATGATGCACAGCACATCCCAAATTAAGTTTTCTGTAAATTGTTACTGAGAAAAGAACATCACCAGGTATGCCTCTTCAAAGCTCAACTATACAAAATATTAATCTACTTGGATTTATGTTCATGTGCTGTCAACCTGAATCTTGATGGATTGCGTGTTGAGAGACATCCTCATGGGAATAAGATTCAAGGGACTAACGGTCAGATTGACAATATATAGCTAGCTATAGAATACGTAAATCCCAAACAGCACAGAATTTTGTTGGCCCCATTGGAACACACACAGATGCACACAACACTCATGTTACTTTCTGACTAGATTAGTTAGATAGATAACAGTTAACAGTTACAAAGAGAATGTTTTGAGTAGACGTGATATGTTTCTTATATGTTGAATAAATATGTAATAGAGTGCTGCCAAATGGAAAGGCATATACTATTCTTATGTCCACTGAGGATAGAACAATAAGTAAGGGGCTTAAATTTCAGCAAAAAAGTTTTAAGCTATCCATTAGGAAGAAGATTTTACTGTATAGATAGTTGAACGTTGGACCAGTTTATGTAGGAAGACTGTGAAATCCCCCTTTCCAGAGGCTCTAAGACAGGGCTAGTTGGACATCTGTCAAATATGGTTAATATACATTCATCCTGGCTTTGGCCAAGGAAGTGGGTTACATGGCCTCATGGGATTTAATAAGCAGAAATTTTTTGCTAGTGGAATAGTTTTTTGCTAACAATAAACCAGTATATGTTTATCTTAAAAATCTCATATTTTAAATCATTACATCATCTTGATCATGTAGAAGGTCTTGGTAGCAAGTGTAGTTTACATCACACATCCACATCTACCTAGACATCCATGTTCTTTCCCAGAAAGAAATGGTTCATTCACTTCTGCTAGAAGTGGTATATTGCATTAATGTTTTGTATTAATTTACAATTTAGAGGAAGAATAATCTGAACACAAAATACGCATGAGGTATTTAACTCCAGCATTCATCCTACTCTGGATGATGGCCTACCAATATGCTAACATATACCAGGCTATTTAAATTCAAAGATAATTTCCGGGCCACATATGGAACGTGGAAATATCAGATCTTGTTCAAATCCACTAACATTCAATAAATTAATGAGTGCTATATTAAATAATTAGATTAATGAGTGTTATACCTCTAAATCTGTTAATCTGGTCTATCTTAGATATCTGCTTTAGAATTGCATCCTAGATGTGACCATTTCTCTCTGGTGACTGTAAGAGGAATCTAGATGACTAGAACAAAGACAGACATTTATACTGGAAAAAGCTGATGTTAGATGAGATAAATCTTTGACTGGATTATTATCCTACTGTTGACTTAATATTATCAGCCATCTCATTATTGGTCTAACACATGGCCTAAGGAAATGGAAAAATGCTACAGCAATTTTCTAAAATCAGTGAGGATAGCATCTAAGAAATCTTCAGGATTGGCCAACCTAAATCAAATTACCTAGTACTTGCCTAGGTCAGGAGCACTCACACAGGTAATTATCACAGTTCAGCTGATACACGGTAACTTTGTAAGCCACAGTAATAATATAGTTCTTCCAGGGCCTAAGGCCTTTATCTTGGAGTTAGGTGTAAACTTATCTGGATCTTGCTCTAAGAATCTTGTATGATAGCTCACAATTGCATCCCTAAGTACAATTATACTTAAAAGTCCTTTACCTCACTAAAATGTACTAAGTAGCTTTGGTAGAAATGCTTCAGGACCTAAAAGTCTGTTCTACACATGCTGCTACTACTGTATTAACTGGCATGGCTAACATCCATTACAAGTAATTGGATTTTTGTCTCACCCTTTCCATGTCATGCATTGTTTTGGCATGAGTGCGCTTATTTAAACTATGTATATCCTGTATTTTTTTAGTATTATAAGTGTTTAGGCTCAAAAGTTGACTACCTTGCACTTGCATTGAGATAGGCAAGGTAGAAGATATCATAAAAATTCAGTGTTTAGTTGATCTGGTTCCTGAGCTCAGCCAATATCTGTTACAGTAATCTAGGGGTAAAAAAAAAAAAAAAAAAGAAAAAGTTCTGTTTTTGTTTGGTTGTTTTTTTTAAATTCTTGAAGAAAGCAAATTCCTCTGGTCAGAAGCATTTTTCCCCACTTTCAAACACTCCAGGGCCATTTTTTTTTTTTTAATCTCACCACTTCTAAAACACATGGGGTGAGAGAAATCAAGCACAAATATATTAAAAAAAAATAAATTAAAATTTTAACCAAAGTCAGAACTTAGTGTTAGGTATAATATAGAATCTTATACTGCACCTCAGCGTGACACAATTTGAGACAAAGTTGTTGTTCTCTCTTGGGGTTTCGTTGCCTCTTTCATTTTCTTCCTTTTTCTTTCAAGCAGACAACCAGTTCTTTATGGACATGTTTTTTTTAAGTTTTATATATTGCGTCTGCATACTTGCCTGTTTACTAGACGATAACAAGGAAGAGAGAAGAGGGACCAATAATGGAAAGTAACGATGGGAGGGGGAGGATTATTAAATACTCTTGAACCTCCAGAGGCAACATATTTCTATCGCTCCTCTGGCACCAAAAGTAGTTGGCATGAGAACAACTGTCTCATTTACTCTTCTTTAGTGCAAGGAGACAAAGTTACTGGTAAGATTTGTAATATCCAAGCAAATTTTGAAAAAAAGAGTAGTTTCACTAATTGTCATATCTGTACTGCACAGACTTCTTCCTTATGTGCTTTTCAAATTAGCGACACGAAGCATATTAAACTGATTAATTGCTATGTGAATTCAGGATCAAGCTAGTTGAAAACAATGACTTGTACTTGTATGTCTAAAATTAAGGGGCATTGAATAACACTGGTAAAACAGGAGCATATGTGTAATCAGTTAGGAATTACTATCAAAATTTAAATGAAATTGCTATCAATTCAATGTAAATGACATTTATTACTGTCATCAAATGTAATGTTACATCTTCAAATTGTTCCACTAGATAAGCCTTTTGAGCTAACTAGGAACTTGGAGTATCCTAGGGAATAGGACCTCCAAAGAAATGTTTGTGCAGCATGTATGGGCAGGACCAGCTAACACAATCCCGGAAGTGAGTCATGCCAACCAAGGGAGGGAAATTTGAGAGTGTGGGGATAAGTTCACGAGGTGTGATAGTATTTTGATTTAGCAGGAATCACTACAGACCTTGTGAATGTGAGGAATTAAGGCTTCCAGAATACAGTGGTGGTACAAATGCCAATTGTCCTGTTTCTGGGTTGAAGCACTTGCATGCAATTCATTATATACCAGACATAGTTTGGGATGTTGTAATAATTACAATATATGTTCTAAGCTGCTCATAGCTTTGTGTGAAGATGAAAATAAGAAAAAGATCTGTAGATGGGGCACTCAGGGACATGGTTTAGTGGTGGACTTGGCAATGTTGGGTTTGCAGTTGGACTTGATGGTCTTTTCCAATCTAAATGATTCTATGATTCTATGAAATATTACACTTACAATTCAGAAGACTTGAACTGAGGAGATTTTTCCTTTTCTGTAGACTCTGTGTATGACTGACTTACATTATCTTCCTACAAATACTTGTGCCTTGGCTTGACTATCTGCATAGCAATCCATATTGTGCCAGTATGCACTATTGTTCTACTAGGTGCATATGATTAACTGTAGATGTAAAATTTTACATGGTTAGCACTATAATTTCTTTCTGTGCCTCACCTACTGCAGAAAATTAGATCTTCCTATGTAAGGAAGGGACTGATCCTTGTCTTCTCCTTTTTTGAGGGTGTTTTTCAATCTAACAGAACATCGGTATGGAGATGCACATGTTGTGTGAACAGGGTGAACATACATGTGCATGTGTTCTCTGGGTATGACGCAGTACAGCAGCTTCTCCAGCTTTGAAGGAGGTAGGGAAAACATGGTGTGGAACAAGAGATAGGAGAGTGTGAGATGCCACAGCTGTAAGCAGGGCTGTGAGGAAATGGCTCATTTGGCGCTGAGCAGCAGCAGACTCAAACCAGATTTTTGCCAGCCCTCCATGCTTTACTGAGCTGTTGAAGAGTGAATAAACCACAGATAAACTTGCCTTTTCTCCTTGCAGGCAGTGCTACTACTCTTAGGCCTTATGGATGGTATTCATCTTGCCTAGCTTTAGAGCTGACAGCACAGATGTCTACAAGTACTCAATGTAGCCTCTCTTTATAATTCACAGAGGGCACCTTGGGGTGCAATTGATCTAATTCTAAAGTAAGCGCCTAAAATAGGCCAGAAAAATCATGTCTCAGAAGTATAATATCAACCGTTTACTGGATTTGAATTTGATCTATCATATCCATGCTCGGTATGCTATACAATAACTTGTGCATTTATAAGTATCTTCATTGTCTGTGTCATCCTGAGGAAGGGTCTTAAAAAGATTTGCAGTCATAAGAAATAAGAACAGATGGTATAACAGCTTCATCTGGCAATGACTAACGTATACATATGAGGCCTACTCGGGACTGATGCCTTTTTCCTCCAAGTAATTGAACAGTTTCTTAACAGGACAGCTGGAAGGACTGCTGAGCCCACTTCCATTCTTCTGGACATGGTGGCCTGGATCTTAAACAGAACTGAAGAGCTGAGTTTCCTGGCATGAACATTTTTTTTTTGCCCACAAAATCAAACAAAAGCACAGACAAAATAGGTACAGTAGTAAAAAAAAAAATGTTGTTTTTATGTTCCTTTTGCTTATTACAGTAAATGGCAAGATCCATACACTCATGAAGCAGGAATAAATCAGAAGTTGAGTTGTTAGTGATGGAGTGAGAAGATGGACAGGCATACTCCTTTAGCAGACAATTAATAGACCTTGCAAAGTCTGAGGAAAGCCATTCTCTTGTAGATGACAAAGGTAAGCCTTGTAAAGCTATTTTGACTGAAAACACTGGTAAACAGATCTTGGTACTGATCCCGGTACACAGATAACACTCAGAGTTGGTGCCAGGGATGAAGATTTCCTTGTGTGCACACCCTAGGATGTTCTGTGACTTCACATTAAAATCATCTCAACACTGGTATACAGACAGTAAGTGAGCTCTAATATGACAGTACCTATATGCCTCACAGGAATCCAGTTCAAGCCAGGATCTAAGTTCTCAAAGTGGAAAAAGGGCAATAGAGGGGTGCTTTTATTTTTGTAGATTTCGGATAGAAATCTGCCTTTATGTATCAAGATATTGCTGTTACCCTTTTAGCAGAGAGGAAGCTCTGGGAGCTAAAAATGCTGAGAGGTGTTCCAGGGAAAGGGCATAAACTATAAAATCTAATGAACAGATACAGTCGAAGTGCATTTAGAAGACTTTTCAAGGACAAGTGGAAACTTAGATTCAAAGTAGGTCTCTGTGACTTTTCTAATAAAAGAACCAAACCAAACCAAACCAAAACAAAGCAAATAAACCACGAAATAGAAAATAAAAACAAACTTTTTTTTTTTTGGGGGGGGGAGGGAAGGCAAAACAAAACAAAATGAATACTCTGCAAAAGAGACTGAGAAGGTAAGTTCTTCCATGATGCTGTTAAACCTAGAAGAGAGACCTGGCTCAGCTCAAACATCAGTTGAAAACAAGAGTTAGGGACACAGAAGAGGGACAATTTTCAACCTATGTAAAAAATTGCAAAATACCCTTTTAACTGCTGTTTTCACCTAACTATACTCTGTCTGGCTTTCTCAAGGTCACAAAGCTCAACAAAGCATTTTAAACCACTCTGTGAAAGGGAAGTATTCCACCACTGGGGCTTTCTAGATGTGGGTTAATTTGCTTCTGAGACTACCACAAATATCGTTTCCCATTCAGCTTCGCTGAGTGCAAGATATTTATAATCTTAGCATGTGTACCTTAGGGAGAAACACTGCATGTTTTGCAACCAAGCCATTAGGCTATATATCTGTAGTGTGTGGTGCCTCACACTGAACCAAGCGGTAAAGGGTCTGAGTGATCAGAGAGTTGAGAGACAGAAGGTGCAATGATATATTTGTGCACCAGGGACCAGATGCCTGACAGTGACAAGGCAAAGAATTGGAAACAAGTTTCCCCATGGGTTCTGGCATTTTCCAGACATAAAGGTGACACATATTCAGGCTAGGTTTGGGAGTATGGATTTATATAGTGCAGACAAACACATCTGCTGCGTGTGTAGTCCTCTAGCTTTGGATTAAACATTGCGAGGGGTGGGGAGAGAGAAATTTGTTATCCCCAGGTGGTTCTGTTAATGAAAGATAATTTTGCCGCTGGAGACTAGGGAGAGTTAGAATAGCTCACAAACTTGTCCTAAAACCTAACTTCACCTAAGTAGTCAATATGTGAGTTGGAAAAATCCCCACGTACAAAGAATGTCAATGAAAGTAAAAGAGTAAAACTTTTTCCTTTGCCAGGTCCATGCCAGCTGAATGAAGATTGTTTGGCATTAATGCCAAACAGTGAAAAAAGTGCGTAGCTCAATACGCAAATGAACACTTTGTTTTTCTCTTTGCTCTACGATGAGAACAAAGAAAGTTCACCTTCCGTTTCCCATCTCTTGTGACTGTATGCTTGTGTGTGGTTCCAAGTTGTCCAGTTTTGAGATAGATATACCTAAAATCTACTATATTTTCATTAAAACATAAATAGGCATCTTTAACTTTTAAGTAGAGGACACTCAAAACAAGTTGGCAAAATGCAATGGGAAAAAAAAGGGCTTTTAATTCAGTCTCCCACTGCCCACTCTGTCTGCAGGGAAGGTCCTCACTATCAGGGCTTTTGGATAATATATCAGTTGTCTGAGTAACGGAAAACTCAGTAATTCCCTTCTGGTCCTTAGGAAGCTCTCTTTTTGTGACAAGTTTCCTTGCACCCTTCTTTTCTCAGTGGCTTTTCTGTCTGGGCTGTAAGTTCCTAGTAACTTGCAATGACTTTCTCTGTCCTGCTTGCCAGAACAGAAAGTCCACAGCCTTCTGCAGGGGCAGCTCAATAACTCCACAGGACCTCCTTCCACCTGACCCACTCATTCTCTCCTTGAACCAAGAAAATATATCCCTAAGAACAAACTTGTAAAACAGTCCAAGTAGGTTTGTGCAAAACAGCCTTAATAGCCTTCAATCTGCAATTATTTCCTGTTGTGTCCTCAATCAACAGTAATAATGGACATGAATCTGAAGAAAACATCTGCACCAGAACACCTCCGTAATTTACTCAAGCTAAAACACACTTAGTGCTAGCCCTTCTATATCTACTGAACGCATGAAGCCAAATGTCCTCAGGCTTCAGGAAAGTTTGCATTTGTAGCTGAACTTTATGGCTTATATCCAGCTCTGATTAGCAGCCAGACTTTCTGTGTTGGCCCCTCACAGATGATGTGTTGCAAAAGCGTCATTGAGATATTGCTTCTTCCTCACTTTCTCCAAGTATTTTTGGTTCAGTCTTTATATGTCATCACAGCTGGCCACTTTCCTTATAGTTTTGGAGGCAGATATACCTTGGAGGCAGATGTACATTCAGATTGCTTGGCAGCAGAGGGTGTATTGCTGGAGCCAGGAGAACAAGATTAGAAGGTGAGATAAACATATGTTTTTATCTCTCAAATAAAGATTGGCTTCTGTAGTACCTTAACTGTGAAACTTTGCAGCCTCCAAAGGGCCTTGGAGCTATGGATTTATAGGAAAGGGAGCCCTTTTTCTCAAGTTAAAACATCAGGTACTTTCTACCATTTTTAGTACTTATTATAAATCAAACAGAAATGTGAAACTTGTTTTTATCACTCAACACAGAGACCTATGGGACATGTTACAGATGGGAATTTTAATAAACAGTTATTGATCAATAATAGGGAAAGTGGCTAGAAAGTCCTAGAGAGTATGTAGCAACAGGGTAGGAATGTCCTTGGGAGCTTGTAGGTATAGTACAGATTTTACTTCACAAACTTCCTGGGTGACTCTGGAAAAGTCACAGACTGACATTAGTGCTCTGCTGAGTTTAACATGTGATTTTCCATTAACTACAACAGAAAAAGAATGAAGCTTTAATCTTGCAACACTTGTGTTTCTCTGTATAAAACAGGAGTAGAATAATTTACCTTTATGAACAGGTTTGCGTATGCCATGTTGTAAAATGTTTAAGTGGGAGCCAACTATACCTATACTGTATGATCCATACACTATACATAGAGTCCTTTGCATCTATTTCATAACATATACATACATACACACTTATCTTTGTAGTCAAGGTGATGAAACAGCTTTTTCTTTACACAGCTTCCTTCTACAGTCATAAAAAGGCTATATTTAAAAGGCTACATCAGTTGTTCAACGTGTGTAGGTAACGTATTTTGACCCACTTCTAAATTTAAATAAAAGTTGTGAGCTGCATTCTTTCTCTTCACAACATATTTCTTCTGTAAGAAGTGTTGCTTTTGCTCCTACTTGGGATCGAATGAGCTTTTGAAGCCCCAAAGGCATCTTTGAAAAGAAATTTAAAAGGTTTTTATACTTCGGAATACTCCAATATTGTTTAAATGTCTGTGGCTGTATTGCTAACACTGAAAAGAGATAATGCTATGAAAATCAAAACAGGGTAAGTCAAGTCAGCTCAATGTGAATACTTTATATTCAATGTGCAGGTAACTAAAGCAGTAAAGAGTTAGAATGCTTTTAGGGCCAAATCCATCAATGTACTTAACCACTTTTAGCATTAATCATTCAAGTGCTTTGATTGATTTCTATTGAACTATTCTAAATCTGAAGTACTTTGCTAATGACTGAACTTACTGCTTTGCGGGAATGTATGGAACTATAAGGATTTGTAAATATTCTCTTCTCCCTAGAATAGGAACAAAAGAGGGTGTCAGACAAAAGGATGATGGACAAAATGGACAAATAATGCCATTTCAGAAAGCTATAATTCTTATAAATATCAGTATATACTTCACTTAAAGTTTTAAAAACTGTTATTGATCAGGTGCAGTAAATATGATACAGAAAAAAAGATAGATTCTAACTCTCTTGATGTTGGTTTTATGTGACACACGTTACTTGAATAGCTGAGTGGCTATCATTCCAAATGTGAAATGTTAAAGTAGTGCACAGTCTTCCAATAATTAATTATTTAGTAGCAAGCTGGTGAGTACATTTTTGAAAATCTCTCTGAGAAAATTTACCTATAAAGTGAAGAAACTGTGAATGGCATATCAATTTCTATAGATTTCCTTCCTGCACTTGCAAGAAAAGGAAGTAAGTGCACAGTGTTTTTATGTTATAACAATGGTCAACTTTGGCTTTGCAAAGAGAAGTGCTGTAAGAGAAGCAGTTAAAGTGCATGTGAAAGGTGTTGTGCTGGGTGTTTAGAAATGCTTCTGTTAGAAAACAAATCTACTTTGATCTAGGCCATGCAGTCTTCATAGGCTAGGCTATGCAACTCTCTCAGCGTTTGCCACAAATAAGTTCATATCCCAGGATTTAGAAAAACGTGCAAACCTACAAAAACATCACTCCATGATTTGGTTCTTGAAGCAGAAGGATGTGCCTTAAGGCTCTGCAGAATAAATGATTTAAAATTTAAGGTTCAGCCTCAAGCATTATTGTCCTTGATAGAACAGCAGGAGGTAACGACTGCAGGCGAAATTATCATAGCCTGAAGCCAACCCAGCTGCAACAGGAGAGGGAAGTAGGAGCCAGACGACCTGACAGAATCATAAGCCAGCAGCAGGACAGCAGTATGAAAAACTGAGCCCAGCCAAAACTGGAGCCACTATATTATCAGCAATTGGAATCTGGGGTTATAGTAAGGCATTGTGTGATTTGTGAAGAAGAAGAGATAATATAACTGTGACTCATGCATTAGGCTCACTCGGAAGTGAACGCTGCAAAGAATTACAAGAAGAGTCATTTCCCACTAATATTCAACGAGGAAATGAATAAGACTTGCAAACAGCAACAACAACAAAAAGCCGTGTTATATGAGCATGATTAAGTTACAAGTTCAAGTAATCCAAAGTTTGAACCAAAAGCACTCAGAAGTTTGGCCAGCCTTTTTCTAATCCCTCGTGTGCATATGTTATGAGATGACCACTAATTGCATGCTCATTATTTTCTGGATAGGAACCCTTCCTCACTGAAGTGCACAAAATGGATGATGTTCACTGAGAAAATGTTCAGAATTGTCTAATTTTGCCAAGAAATATTTTTCCTGATCTCATTCCTCTGTTCTTCAAGGTAACCTAATAGGTTTGTCAGCGCTTTTTAAAAAAACAGGCACAAATGAAAAAAAACAACAACCCAAAATGCAACAGCAAGAAGCAGGTACCCAGCCTGGAAAAGCACAGTTGAACTGGTTAAAGTTTTTCAAACTTATTAGCAATTTTTAAAAGTTTCTTCTAATGGGTAGTAACAGTGAGTCCTAGTAACAGTTAATGTTAGCAGCCATGTCTAAAACAAATTATCTGCAACCTTCCATTCTGAATCTTCTCCTGTTCTCACAGGCTACTACTGTAAATTCAAAGACTGTATATGACTCCTATTCTACTTTAATGTCATTTTCTTTTTTATAAAGATAATATTTATATCAGATTATAGACTTATAATCACTGAGTTCATAAGGATATGCGTGTCATCTAATGAAGTGAGTCTGTGTGATTCACACGGGTTATCAAATCTGAAGTTTGGTCTACCACTGAATGGACATACATATTTTCTCAGGAGATTAGCTCCCTTCTTTGAGTCTGTGATGTCTTGATCTGACTGAGACATCTTAAATGCAGCACCCATCTTTCACATCCATTAATCAGTACTGCTAAACATGAGGAATATTCTTCAGGACTAGAAGAAGCTAGAATATTTTGACTGGAATATTTTGGGTTTTGCATAAATATATTGGTATCCATTAATTTTCCCTTAGAAGGCATGAGGGATAATAGTGAATTCACTATATTATCACAAAATGGCAGCATAGAAAGTTAAATGTCAGTTGACTAGTTATCAACACTAGGTAGAGAACTGTTCTAGTAAATTTTGAGAATGCATCTCTTGGAGACATATTGTCCCTCTTGATATTTTTGGTTGTTGTATTCTTTCTTCGCGTTCGCTTTCTTTCTGTCTGTCTGCCTGTCTGCCTCTTTGTTTATAGACCAGCCATGTTATCATCCAGTTCACAGCATTTTACTGCTTTAATTGTGTCCAAAGCACAAAACTCATAGATGTGTTTTTACACTGCAGTTAAAATGCCTAATTTAATTCTCCAACCATATATTTCACCCAAATGGACATGTCTGGGTTTGCCCTGAGCAATAGTTTTGTCTTAAATTCCACTATCTACTTAGTTTTTGGCATGAGCACAAAGTGACACGCCATGTCTCATCTTATCTATAATGAGCTTCCAATTGTTTTTACCCATATTACTGCTAGATTTGGAAATACAACTTCTGGATATTCAAACAGCAAATAAGATTTGCACACAATGTAAATATTATGTATGTCTATGAATCTCTAACAATGACGGATTTTATTGGGGTTATGTGGAAAGAAATATGTGAAGTTAATAAAATCCCTTGGGGACTTGTTTCACACAAATTTGTTTTTCAATACATATTCATCCGAGGCATACTTCATTTTTACTACTTTTCTTGAATATTCTTCAGTTAACTTGTTTATAATACAGACCTTATGAGCTGTGTTCTTAAAAACTTTTTTTTTTCATTTTCTCCATTATGCTAACAGTAAAGAAAGCATTAAGCTAATTAGCAGAAAATTTTGTAACCCAAAATTCAAATTTTTTTAAATCACATTTCTTGCTCTGGAAAGAAAACTGACTGTTTCCTACTTGAAACAAAGTGATGGATTCAGGTGGCAGATATTTGTGATAAATAAATATTTTGCTTATACACTTTTAAAAATCATACTTTTGACAAATGTACTAGGATTTCTTTGAATTTTTCTGAAATAGGGCATCATGTGTCAAACCAAAGCTGTAGTAAATATTACAGTAAATACTGATTGTTGAAACTGTAGATTTTATCATTAGTGATACTTTTTTTGTATCGCTGTGTTTTGTTATACAGGTTGAGGCAAAGCACTGTGTGATCTAAAATGAATGGTGCACCTGAGGATGGGAAGCAGCAGCAACAACACGATCCCATAAAAGCCATCAGGTTTCAGAGGATCTCTTCCTATCCGCAGCTTTATAATTTGCACGCAACCTTTTTGCGTACTCAGGAGGAAGAAAATAGACAACAATCAAAATGTTCTCTATCATTAATAATAGACAGGAGACTCCCTAGGGAAAAAAACATGACTCCAGATTTTCATCAGGGGACACTTTTCTCAACACTGTTAGAGCACATTGTTATTACTCCCATAGGGAGAGGATTAGCTCATCTACCATTCGTCATCTTGTCTACACTGCTCCTTTAGACCTCTTGTCTAAGCAATGGAGAAAGATAAATTGAAGAATTCCTTTTCTGCAGTGACTGTCTCCCCAGTGACAGCAGTAGAGCAACCTGGCCAAGTGGCTTAGTCTAGCCATCTAATTTTTGGGAGAAAAAGTAAAAGAAGATCGCTATTCCTAGCAATTTAAACAAACCTATCTGGAAGCTCATACCTGAAATTCTTCCGTCTCCATTCTTGGAAATGTGACATTTCGCATCTCCCATACAGAGTTGAGTTGTTTCATTTTCTCTGAATTATGACGTATTTTACTTACAGCCCACCATTTTGCTGTAGGAATGGAGAAAAATACAAGTGAACACAGTCTAAAGGAGTTCAGGAAAACGGTGCAGATTGGTACACTTGCAGCTAGAAGCCTTCAGTGGTCAAAACTAGCAAGAAATTTTGCTAGAATACTGCTTACTACAGCATAAAAACCCAAGCATAAGTCCCTATCTTTAGGAAAATGAGCTGTTCTGGTATCAGAAGAACAAGTAAATGTTTGTTTCTGTTAGATACTTGCTCTGGAAACCTCTGCACCCTCCACCACAGAGCTAGCCCCTTCCAAGGCTTGCTGTGACAAACCCAGGGGGTCTAGGAGAGCAAGCTCTGTGGAGGAGTATACTGAGCTACCTGCATGGGCACCAATTAGCCTATTCATGCATGCTGGTGGGCTCTTGGGCTGTCACCCAGCAGTGTGGGTGACAGCAGTGTTCTGCTTGTCTTTCCCCTAGTGTGAAGGGACAATCTCTTCATTTTCCTTTCTACCCAGCTGGGGATTTTCACAGGGTTTCTATGAGTTTAATTGCCTCTAAGATTTATGTGCCTTTTCCAAGGATGCTTGAGAATAGCTGTGACTTTGCATTAGACAGTGATGGTTCACCAAGTCTTCAAACTAAACTAAATTGTCATCATAAGTAGGGTGTGGTGCCAATACTAGTCCAGAGTTAACATAGACAGTAAAGCTATAAAGCACTGTGATATTAGGAAAGGATCCTCCCTTCCTTATGAACTGTGCAGGACAGTGAAACTGTAGATGCTCCTCAAAGCTGGACAAAGCCACTGCATGGCAAAAATACTGCCTTCAGCCATGAATTAGTGAAGGTCTGCTTCCTGCCTAACTAAATCTGACCCCTAATGTCACATATTAACATTATGCCTAAATCTATTGGGCATGTTCACCCTAATAATTAATCTTCTCTGGCATACATTCAATCGGTATTGATGTAAATGAACATATGTGGTTTTATTTTTGGTTAAGCGAAAAATCCAAAACAGTCCAGGAAATCATATATTTCCTCTGACAGAAAACCAAATGCAACAGCTCCCCATTCTTTCTCCCCATTTTTCTAATGAAACAAATGTCTGTGAGACCAGAGAATGCCATATAAACTTACCAATTTACTGATGCACATAAAAAATATGAGAGATCCTTTCAGTTCTGATCCATACTACAATACCAGAAATATCCATATAAATATATGGGAAAGTATTTGTATTTATTAAAGACTGTAATAATATTTTTAAAATATAAATCCTTAGCTTCCTATCTCAGTAGAAATTATTTCCAGCAGAATGATGCATTCATTTGTCCTTTGTTTTTCTTTCAACTTTCTTTCCAACTTTGTTTTATAAAGGAAAAAAAACCTTCTTGGTCTTTTGGTTTTGCCATGATGCATTTGCAATTTGAAGACTGCTGGCATTTTCAGAGGCACTACTAGAAACTTCTTTACCCCCAGCACCTACAATGTCTTTGCATGTCATAGCTCAACATGGAAAACCCAGGTTATGTTTTCCAGAAGAACTCTGGAACTGTTGGCAGCTCTACCATAGCACATCAGGTGTCTGCAGTTGGCCTTCAATGGATAAGCAGCTTGCTTTATTAACTTGTCTAAGAATGAAAAAGTATTAGGAAATACCACAAAATTAGCTTTGTGAAACACAGGGCGCTCTCTGCTGATGTTTCATTTACTTCCAAATAATTTTAAATCACTGTTTTTGCCAGAATAATTCTGTTCTCTAGAAATTAATTCCATAATGATAGGTTTTTAAAACTAGAAAACTATTTTAGTATTTGAAGAGATTTCCTTTCCTCCCAACAATAAAGAGTTTATTTAAAGAAAAATAGATTCATTCTGTTTCTAGCCCTTGGTCTAGCCCCCATTTAGAGAAGAGCTTCTTTTATCAAACTTCCTTTGAAGACTTGATAAGATATAGCCAAGATGTCCGATCATACTACTATCAGGCAATGACATCTCATAAAAACATATTCAGACTGCAAAGTAATCAAAGTCGCACAAGTGCTTTCACCTATTTCTATTTTTTTAATTTTACAACATGGAAAATTGGTTTGGACAGTATTAAAGACTGTGCTAAGTTTTAAATGTAAAACTAGGCATAGCAACTTATAACAATGGAATGAATTGAATTAAACTGACTTTAGGGAAAAAAGGGATTTTGCTGAAGATGTACTCATCTAAATTACTGGTTGGGACCTAGAGACAATGAAAAGAGACGACGTGCTTTCCTGGCATAGTTGATTTTCCCAAATAGGCAGATTTGACAGATCGTTCAATCACACTGTTAAAAAATAAATTTAGATGGTCCATGTATGAACATTGAAAGTTTTTTCAACCACCAAATCCATTGGTAATGGGGCCAAACCTTCTAAAATAAGTCTATAATTTGGTAAAGTATTGCGATTTCCTGGGTGAAAGGAACACAATGGCCATTCCTGCCAGCTACTGTGCCCCTCTGTTGGGATGAGTGTGACTTTCTGCGTTAAGAAAGTCAACCTGTGTAGAGGCAACTTGGCTGTTTGAAACAGACCTTTGAAAAGCAGAAAATAAGAATTGTCAATGCACCGGTATATCAGTATGTCTCTCAACTCCAGCAAGATGTCATAGAATCATAGAATCGCCTAGGTTGGAAGGGACCTTTCAGATCATCTAGTCCAACCATCAACCTAACTCTAACCACCACTAAACCTTATCTCTAGGCACTATGTTTACCCATCTTTTAAATACCTCCAGGGATGGTGCCTCAACCACTTCCCTGGGCAGCCTCTTCCAATGCTTAGTAACACTTTCAGTGTAACCATTTTTCCTAATATCCAGTCTAAACCTCCCCTGGTGCAACTTGAAGCCATTTCCTCTTGTCCTATCGCCTGTTACTTGGGAGAAGAGACCGACCCCCACTTTTCTACAACTTCCTTTCAGGTAGTTGTGGAGAGCGATAAGGTCTCCCCTCAGCCTCCTTTTCTCCAGGCTGAACAACCCCAGCTCCCTCAGCCTCTCCTCATAAGACTTGTTCTCCAGACCCCTCACCAGCATCACTGCCCTTCTCTGGACCTGCTCCAGCACCTCAATGGCTATCTTACTGAATACCGCAGACAGAGGGGCTTTCTCAGTGCCCAGCCCCTTTTGCTCTGGGACCTTGTATGAGGCAGTTCTGGGAGACAATCCTCCAGAAGGAGAAATAATAGAAAGCTTTGCTTAGATTTTGGAGATTTTTTTTGTTTCTTGGCAGTGTTACAGAAAACAATGCACAAAATAGGTTTGCTTCCTTCACAGGATTAGTTTTTGACAAGGTAAGGCACTGACAGTAGTAGATGGCTATAAAACTAAACCCCAGTGTGTGACCTGTTATATGCATTTCAAAAACTGAAAGAACAGAGCAGGTTCTAAAAGCTGATTATGCACTGTCTACAGTACTGAACTCAAGTGAAACCTTTTAACACCTCCTTTGAACCACCATTACTAGAGATTTTTGTTGAAAAAGCCAAACTGATCAGTGTGGCTAGCAGTGATCTAGTTGATTTTCATAGAATCATAGAACAGTTTGGGTTGTAAGGGACCCCTAAAGGTCATCTAATCCAACCTCCCCTGCAATGAGCAGGGACATCTTCAACTAGATCAGGTTCCTCAAATCCCTGTCCAACCTGACTTTGAATGTTTCCAGGGATGGGGCATCTACCACCTCTCTGGGCAATCCGTGCCAGTGTTTCATCACCCTCAGCATAAAAGATTTCTTCTTTATACTTAGTCTAAATCTTCATTCTTTTAGTTTAAAGTCATTATCCCTTGTCCTGTTGCAACAGACCACGCCAAAAAGTTTGTCCCCATCTTCCGTGTAGGTCCACTTTAAGTACTGAAAGACTGCTATAAGGTCTCCCCAGAGCCTTCTCTTCTCCAGGCTGAACAACCTCAACTCTCTCAGCCTGTCCTTATAGGAGGGGTGCTCCAGCCCTCTAATCATTTTTGTGGTATGCAAAACAGTTATGATTTGTTTTCAACTTACTCCTAATAAATTCTTAATGTTATTTAAAAAGACTTTTTTGGGTTTCTAATGCTGTAATAACTTCACAGTCCATTCAGGAATAGAAGCCTACCAGCCTGACATAACAAATAAATTAATTTACTAAACAATGATTCAGAACAGTTGATTAACTGCCTCTTCCCACTCTCAAGCACCTGGTGTTCTCATCTCTAAAATATCCCATCCAACTGAGAAGGTAGTTTCAGGAAAAAAAAAAAAAAAAAAGGAAGGAAAGAATGAGGTTAATGTTTCCCAAGATTAATTTAATGGAGTGAAGAGTAAAATCCTGGGCCCCCAAAAGTTGATGGTAAAGTAACAGAACTCCACTGCCTTCAGTTGGGTTTCTTAGCAAATATTTAGCAAACCATTGATTCAGCCCAGTTCTTACTGAAGACATCTGGGAGCCAAACCAGGCCCTATATCCTCTTCTTCTTTGCATTTTCCTCATTAATATGACATTTAATGCAAAGAAAAGAAATAATTTTTCCTTACCTTTTCTTACTCTGCTTAATGATTCTGAGTGAGTATATGATTAATAATTCTGTGTTGTGGAAAAATAGCCTTGTCACTTTTCTGTCCTTTCTCTCAATAAAACTTAATTTTTATAAAACATTACCTTTGGATTAATTTTTTTGCAACATTTTAGCATATTTTTTTCTAGATACTTTCCAGAAAGCTTTTAGTTCTAAATCATACAAATCTATTCTTCATTGTTATAAACATTAAACAACTTTGCCTAGCTACCAGCTGCTGCTCGGCACAGCTGTTAGTATGGCCAACAGCCTTATTCAAGACCATTAAATTAAAAGAGCACCTATTTTCTGCTACAAGCTACCACCTTTCACCCAAGATGATGCACAAAATGGACGTGGAGTACCATTTACAGGATTAATATTATCCAGTGTTTACAGCTAATGGATTTATGTTACTGCTTCATTTTACAAGGCCTCTTTTCGTCTTTTAATTTATCTTCAGGTCTGCTGCTTTATTTTTGTTCCATCATCCTCATAAAAGCCATTATCTTTCCATTAGCAAACCTGTTAAATAACTCTTCATATGCTCTTTGATCTGTCCAGCAGCTGTTTGCATTCTTTGCACTGAGTTTTTCAATTATACTCAAGAATTTTAAAATACGAGTTTGCTGAGAGCTACTTCACACACTGTGGTACATTTAATTAACATAGGATGGAAGAAAGGTTTGCGACCATGTTGCTGCTCTTTGCTGCCATAACAACTCCTGGTGTCCTTCTCTTTTATGCAAATCAGGTCACAGACATTTATGTCAGGGAAAATTCTCTAAAACTTTTTCATGTAACAGTGGACCAAATGCATTTCTCAAAACCTGCATGGAAATAATTATACTTTATTTTTGGATTTATGTGAAAAATTGTCTCTCCGGGTTCTTGAAAGTACTCTCTGAGTGAGTTTGTGTTTGCTTGATTTCGCAAGTCATCTTCTTTTTATGTATTCCTCTTCTCCTAACATCATTCCTACTAGCAAATGTGGAATGTAACTCTCTTCTTAAGGCACGTTTACTTGTGCCCATTGTGTGACCAGTGTTCCTTAAACATCAACTTGTACATTAAAATGTATATTATCAGTATTGCCTTAGCACTCAGATGACCCCTGGGTTATGAGACATACTAGAGAAAAAAAAATCTTTCTTTTCCGTCCCTCATCTCAGATGTCAAAACACCTTTTTTCCATGCTAGTCTGCAAAGAGATCACGCTATGACTCGGTCCTGCAGAGAGATTTAGTGACAGAGAAATTAATCCATCAGAGGATACCTGGGATATGTGGGATTATATTGCCTTCCTCACAAACTAAGATTCTTCTTTCTAGTAAGACCAAAAAGCACTTTTGAAATAACGCAGCTTATCTGGAGCCCTAATTTCAGGTAGCAGGGACATACCCTTAGGGAGTTCAAGATGCCGAACAATTCTTTTAACCTCTTCCTTTAACCGAAAAGGATCTGTGATATCCCTTGGATTTCTAGGAGAACAGCTAGAAATCACTCCTCTGACCAACAAATTATTATTCTCCACTAGTCTTGTCATGATTCTTTTTTTTATATGCAAAATAGTGGCAAATATTGCACTTTCGTTCTCAGAGGGAACAATATCCTGCCATGCTGTTTGTCTGCAAGCAGTCTTCTAGAGGTAGTAGAAGAAAGAGGAAGGGAAGTTGTAAGGTCGTCTGTTCATGACTGGGAATAGATGATCAGGGACTAAATGTATTGAGAAAGTCCAAACTGATGGCAGAAGGGCAAGAAGGCAAGCTGGACCACATGTGGGACTTTGGTAGAGCTTTTAGGGTTGCAATAGACAATCGTTAGACAGCAAAGCACTGGTGGATAAGACCTTCAGCCTGCTATTAATTTTTATTTTCACAATTGGTATACTATTGTTACATTTGTCCTTTCAGAGCACTTATCCATAATACTGTAAGTTTCAAGGTGCTTTGCTGAGAAGTCGCATGATATTATTCCACTTTCATAGTTTTCTTTTCCAAGAAGCCTTTCCACAGTTTGTGATACTGAATATAAATGCACTGTACATGAATTTTTGATGCTGTGGCTATTTCCTTTGTGGTCCACTACATATTTTGTGTGCGTCTGCTGTTCTGCTTTCTCATGTAGGGATATAAAAGAAAAAATTATTTAAGGCCACTGTTTGCTGTGTATGGTATTCTCTCTTTAGCCATATCCAAGCATTTCTTCTCTTCAAAGCAGCTCTGCTCTAACATGTTAAATCCTGAAAGTTCTGGAGAGAGCGCAAATTTGATCGGTGACATTCAAGCCAAAAAATGCCTCAACCCAATACCCATCTCAACACTAGCCATAGCTGCTGGTAATTGAACTTCTATATTAAAATAGTCCCATTACTGTTAGTCCTTGATTATATGTCCTTGATGGCAATAGCATTCTGGGTCCCTACACCTCACTGCTCCTAAAGGAAACTTCACTTTGCTGCTGCCAAACCAACAGAAATCACGTCAGTCACATTCGGCAGACCACTGAATTGTTAAGAAATGTTGACAGTAACATACACGACTTTAAGCATCCCAGCTACAACTCAACAGAGCTCTTTGTAATTGATATCAGAAGTGCAGGCCAGTAAGATGGAACAATGTGACACTTGAATAATAAGCATTTTGAACTTTCTGGTGACCTTTTCTGCCTCAGGGATGATTGCTTTTCTGAGATAAAAGTGCAAAAAATTGTTTATGAGCTGTGTGCACTGCAACCTCTCTGTCATTTCATTTTGCCATTAGCTCAATTTACCAAAGGAGTTACAGTATTGTGATATGATTCATGTGGGAGCTGCTGATACAAAACTTACTCTTTTTATTTTTTAATTTTCAGGAAGTGTTTACTGCCAAATAAATAAATCCCAGAATCAGCTCAAGAACAAAGTGTTGGAAATTGCTCCATTATCTTGCAGTCTTTTGCTGTGGTTTCCCCTGTTCTGAAAGCAAAAGAAAAATCAATCACTTCATCTAGCTTGTCTTTTCAATACCTTTGAACCCCCTAAGGCCCTTTGAAAGTCCTGCATATTCTGGGTACATTGACATTGAAGTGTTTAGAGTGTCATTTTGTTTTTTTCCTTCCACAAAATCTGTGCATGCTGGTCTTGATCCCTTTCCTCTGAGGTCCATGGGAGCTGCGTCAAAACCCTGCTTTGGAGAGTGTGAATGAAATTCTGAAATTCTAGCTGTAGGATTTGCCATTTCTTCTATTGTTCCAAAGAAGTTGTCTCCTTGGTATCAGTGGAGATTTTAGGATGTCCCCACGGTGTTGTAGTTTTTATTTGTTGTGAAATGGATGGAGTAGAATAAGAAAAAGCTCTCCATGTTTCTTCTATAGCCCTTTATTTTCTTATGGATTATTTCCAGTACAAGATACAATATTATAGATTTTTTTTTTTGTTTTACCTGAAATATTTACTTTTTAGCATTTAACATAAATGTGTTGTCCTTGAATCGCAGGGTATTGTTTCTTCTACGGAAACTTTGAGAGGCAAGGCATATTAACAATCAATAGGCAAGACTGGAATGAAAACCTGCTGTGATCATTTAAAAATCATCCCATGGTACATGCTAGCTTAATTCTGATTGACAGTACAAAACGTACTACTCTGTACTCCTCTTGGCACCAGGTAGAGGCAGGTTTTAATTGCTCACAAAATAAAACATGCCCCTCTTTCACCTGCACCCTTCTTTCAAATTTTTTTGGATTTTCTTCAAGAATGAGATTACTGGCCCAGTCCTGCGTTCTGTATACTTTCTGAAAGTAGTTTGGCCTGTCAGTTCTGCACTGAATGCTGGATCGAGTAGTAGACCAAAATGTTTACTGATGTCTGTCCTAGGAAGATTTCCAAAATTCATTAATGATTCAGGTTAAATGCTACCTTGATAGCTATTTATGGTGTCCATCTCTGGGATTACTAAATATGTTAATGGTTGTGTTTACCACATTGGACTATCCATGAAAATGTCCTATATGTTTCTCTAGAAATCACTCTGGCTCATCAGGAATGAAAAATAGGAGGCGTTCCTAATTCAGATATCCATGCAAGACTCCTACTTGTCAGTTTATTACAACTCTCAGAGTTCTCACTAGAAAAATCATGCTTATCTTTATAGTAATTTCATGAGCTCAGTGTGATGCTTTCAGTTTGGTACACACAAATAAATGAAAAGTTAAATAAAAAGACAAAAGATGGGCCTGGAGTGCATTTTTTCTTTGTTCAGAAGTAAAATTTGGCAAGTTTCTATTATACATGGAACAATCAAAAAAGACATTTACATTTCTATGCATGTATGAAACTGCAAATGGGTGGTGTTGAGTGAAGAACTCGGGTATGGATTCAGCACAGGGCTCCTTTCAGGGACACCTGGAGGTTACCATTCAATATTTGGAAATAAGTAATCATGTAAAAGTGGTAGTGAAAGAGGGCTAATGCAGCAAAAGCAAAAGAGGAAGTATCCACTGTGGCACACTGATTTATAAGTCACTTTGGTGGACTGAAGGTACAATATCATGGTATAATTCATGATATAGCAGGCAGCATCCAGAACAGGCAACTTCATCTCTGTGCTCCGTTGACTTCCCTTGTACTGACTTTTGTATTCTTTCTTCGCCATAAAAACGTGGGATCTCAATAAGCAGAAAAGTAACCTTAGAGATCACTTTTTTCTTGGTTTAGTTTCTTGAAATATCTCGCCTTGGGATCAGAAAAGTGCCAGTGATGGCATGAATGAGGATGAAGGAATCTACAGCCAGTTGCTGGTGGTAATGGTGAGTCGCATCACTTGTCTAAGCAGCAGTGAGCTATTATTTCTGCTCAACTGTATTGCCAAAACTGCATCCTAATTTTCTGTATTTTTTGTTTAATCCCCAGTATACAGTATCATTCCTTGAATCAAGATTTATTAATACCTTTCATAGAATCATAGAAAGGTTTGGGTTGGAAGGGACCTTCAACTAGATCATCTAGTTCCAACCCCCCTGCCATGGGCAGGGACACCTCCCACTAGACCAGGCTGCTCAAAGCCCCATCCAGCCTGGCCTTGAACACCTCCAGAGAAGGGGCAACTGCAATTTAGAACAGGAAATACTGGGGTTTATTCTCTTTAGTTCTTGGTGTCATAAAGGATATTTTAACTACATGGTTATAACATGAGATGGTACTTAAAAGTACTTAACATTGCCAGATTCCTCTGAAATCCAGGTTATTCAGTTAGCACTACTCAGCTCACTGCAGGAGACAGGAAAAAGTAAAGGGAAGATGATAACATTCAAAAGGAGAAATGGTTTTTATGAACTTTAGCAATTCTATATACAGTTTATACATTCCTTCTTTAGCATTTTTATAGAGCTTTTTCCCTCTCCACATTTGAAAGAACTGTTGCTCTAATCTTGTTCCTGTTTCTCACAGCAGGCCTACACAATCCCTCCTGCTGTCTGCGAAGAGTTACCAAATTGGACCTATTACATTGTTCCCGTATGCAGAATGACATGCAATCAGTAAAAACTCCTTTTGTTTATACTGTTAATAACAGATGTTGCTCTGCTACATCACACATGCTGTTTAATATTATCAAAACAATTATTCATTTATTCATATTTGTGCAGTGTGTGCAAGCTGGCATTACAGATCTTGCAGACCTGGCCTTCATGAATGCATGAACAGAAATGCATGTTATATATAATAAATCAACCCCCATTCCCATCACCATTTTTAATCTTATATCTGAAAATTTGATGATAACTTTATTGCTCACACATTGACAAGGGGACTGTGGGCCTGTGGAAAAGCTACTGAAATAGTGGAGAGCCCCTTCCTACGAAGAGCTGTTATTTATGCATGAAAGGAAGCAAGCTTTGCTTTGTCAGGGTCCAGGGACAAGCACTCCACTGTCAGTTCATGCTTATCCCCTTTATCCCCTCAGTCTTCCTCCAAAAGAAAAAACAAGGAAGAAAAACAGTTCAAGAGTTGGTTTGATTCCTTTTGATTGAATTAACAAGGATTCATTTTAATTGAATTAACTAGTGGGATAACAGCATGACTGAATTTTAAAGTATAATTAAAGGATTCATTTTCTACTTAATGACAATGGGATAGAAAATTACCTCAGAACAGACGCTACACAAGTTGCCTGTTTTCCCATTATAGATGTGCATTTTCAGGTAAGACGGCCATTAAACCTTCTCCTATAGATGACAGAAGGTTTGGAACAAAACTTATCAGTTTAAAGGAAATCAGTTTATGCTTTTGTAACCTTAAAATATTCTCACCGTGTATGATGACATGTCATTATTTGCTCTGGTTAGGATGTAGGACATCTTGGTTTTTTAATTAAAATAAATAAATTATGAAAATATTTAGTTCAAATATAAACAGTCTTTTTCTTGCACTTACAAATGTAACCTTCATGAAGCAGTGTGTTCATGCTCCTGATTGTATGTTTACGTTCTAAAGAAGTATGATATTTTCTCCATTTGTTTGGCAGAAATCAGATTTTCATACTAATGAGGTTAAAAAATATTTTCAATTCCCGCCTCTTTCAGCACCACCTTCATTGCAAGAATGAGACAAACTTATCCTTACATGTGTATAGTAGTTAAAAAAAACTTAAGGAAGAAATGTATCCATGAAGAAAATGGTTTGAAGTGAACAGAACTTGCCCCCTCAGGCCTGAAGGTAATAGCTTTTTCTAGAAGTACATTCAGAAAATAATTATCAGGTACCTGATACAATCTCATAGACCTGCCAGCCTGCAGTCAGTAGGTTTATCATTAACCTTCATAGCTGGATGACCTAGTGCAAGGAGGACAGAGGTGACTAAGGGGAGGACTGAATGATTTCTATATTTCTTTCTTTGGAGCTTGGCTTGCAGAGTCCGTGATCTCTGTTGAGTATATTATTGAAAATAATGGTTTGACTACAGGCTGGTTTTCAATCATTTTTCTTTTTGGTTTTCCTTATGAACATTTTTTCTTCATCGATTTGTTGTTCACTCCTGTTGGGAATGCTCAGTAGAACCATGGGATCTTTCACACTAAATTAGACTTATGGCAGTTGTAGATCACTGTCTTTCCTCTGACGGTGACAAGCTTTAAGGTCTGTATGTGTTTTCTGAAACATAGGTATCTAGAGTCATCTGAGGCACCGTACTGTATCCAAGACATCCTCATGAGGCCAATATGACATAGTATATCCTGAGGCATTTCAAATTGCACTAGAGGTGTATGTATGCTTAGACCCATGTGACTGAAACAAAACCCAAATATCACAGAAAAAAAGAAAACCTGAAATGGGAGAGTAAATAGTTCCCAGTGCTATTATTATGCAATTCATCACCTCTTCATCCAAACACTTTCAAGCCTCCTGAATGTTAAGTGTCAAAGACGTATTCTTGCAAAAACTTCCTCAATGTAATCCCAAACAGGGTAGAAATTATGTTTATTGCTTTAGAAACATTTGTTTTTAATGTGTTGAATGTCTATTTCCTGTAAAGTCTGCTTTCTCAATTCATTCTTATTATTCCATGCACTTTTATCATGTTCCCCTTTAATCATTTAATGTAATAATCTTTTAGTCTTTCTTTGAAGTAGATTTTTTTTCCCATACCAATAACTTGTTCTTATCGATCTTCACTCAACCTGTTTTCTCTGATAAGAAACCAGTCTAAAGCAACAAGTATTAGTGGCTACATGAGTGACAACATAAAAGATATTTTCTGTATTACCTACCATCCCATTGTTTATGCACCTCAACAACTTATTTGCTTCCTTTCAGTGCAGCTGTACATGGAGCAGAAGTTCTTGGTGAACGGTCCATAACATTTCCCTGCTTCCTTTTCCATGAGACTTCTGAACAGTCTGTATTTTAACATTATGTATCACTAGCGTAGAATACTGATTATTCCATTGTTAAAGACAAGTTCATACATGTAACATTATTTACATAGCCATATTTTCTTCAAGCGGCTCTCCAGTTATCAACACGGATGTTGTCTGCCATTGTGCTGACCATTTTTCCAACTTGATTCAGCCCTGTTTAAGTTCTGCACAGGCCTCTCTATGTTTAATCAAATCTAATCATGGTTTAGGTTATTTAGGCTTTTTTTTTTTTTACTTTGTTATTCACTTTGGGATTTGTAGATCAATAAAAATGTGTTAAAGAGTGATCCTCATACAGAACCTTTAGAAACCCATATGTTAACCTTTTATCATGATCAAAATGACCATGAATTCACTATTGCTATCTTTTGGTTGTTTTTTAGTGTATGAATGAAGCATAGAATTCTTATGAGTTCAGGTGATTTCATACAGGCATACATAAGCTTATATTACGTACCAAGAGAGAGCAGGTAGTTCAAATATGAAGTACTGGGCAGCCTTGTAAAGGCATTGTTGCAAAACTTATCTTCACAAAATGAAGTGCCTAAACCACCCCTTATCAAAGCACTCAGGAAATGGCCTGTGTTTATACAGATGGTGTTTTCGGGAGAAACCCAAGCAAATATGGATACATTTACATTGTGGTATATGTTATTACATCCAAAATATAAAAGGTTTATACCTAGCAGTGACTTCAAAACTAATTTAAACTTCTGGATGAATGTTCTGTGAAATAACCGCCCTGAGTTTTAGGCTTCCTCTTGTGTTTCTGCCATTATCTAAGCCAAATAATTCAGTGGCAGCACTGACTGCAAAAGACAGGCACATTGCATTGCAAAGCTACTGAGCTGATCAGCCAGCTGCCAACGGTTATCTTCATTCAAGTGAACACTGAAAAATTACTGATGCTTACAAGTTTACTGGTGGTTTCACTGAACCTTTGTCATATATCTTCATAAGGTATACATAAGATATATATATCATAGAATCACAGAATAGCAGGTTCTACCTCAAGGTCATCTGGTCTAAATTTTCTTGGCAAAAGCACAGCCCAGCATCCTGTCCAGGCAAATCTTTAAAGTATCAGCATATACTTCAGCATATTCTAGAATCCACCTGTGCTTCACCTGACATCTATAATAAAGGCCATATTGACTGTGTTGGGTGCAGCTTATCTCATCACAACTGAGAAAAAATGCCTGCTTGATTAAGGGTCAAGGGACTGAGCTCTTCCAAAGAGTATGAAAAACCTTCCACCTACTAGTGCCACTGCTGCACGTGAATTTGCTAACAGATGTGTGAAAGAAAAGGTAGCTGCATTTTATCCCCACCATCTTCAGGACGTTAAGTTAAGATTCCAGTATTTTATTTCTTTTCAATGAATATTGTGTGTGAAATTTGTGAAATTTGTAATCCTGTTCCCAAACTCAGCATTCAGTCTGCCTCATATCTAAGCCTGATTCATATTTAAGGGCTCAGTTTGTGTGCTAAACATCTTCCTATTGATGCAGAACATCCTCAGTGCTCTTTTTTTCCATAATGAGAATGGAAAGAACTTGAAATCCTTTAAAGTTAGTTTCTGCATTTTTCCCCTTTGTCAAACGTAGTGCTTTGACTACATTTACACTCTTTACAACATTTCTATGCAATGTGTCTTTTTACAGTACATTGAGATAGCACGTCAAACACATTTATTAACAATGATGTATTAATTATCAAAAAAAAATTATTGTGATAGGGAGATGAGAACAGAAATCAAGCCAGTATTTCAAGCAGCAATAAGCTATAGAAGTCCGCAGACATATAAATTTAAAATAAAGAAATGCCTTGTTAGGCAAACATCTTCAAATGATAGGGCTGCTTCAGGACACAGGTTAAATAAAACAGATATGTCCACAAAACAGAACACAGATGAGGGGGCTGTCAGATTTCTACCTCTGAAAAATGGCTATAATAATAGAATCATAGAAAAATAGAATTGTGTAGGTTGGAAGGGACCTTTAAGATCATCGAGTCCAACCATCAATCAAACACTGACAAAACCACCACTAAACCATGTCCCTAAGCACCATATCTACCCATCTACCCATTTTAATACCTCCAGGGATAGCATTTCCACACAGCCCAGAGATCTGTATGCCCATCTTTAAAGATGAGAAAGTATTATTGTAGTTATACTACAGTCAGGGAAATTGAGTCTCAAAGAGGTTAAATAAATGTTGCTCTGGGTTAAATAGCTTCAAACAAAGAAGAAATTCCCTGGATCATTCAATGAGGTGAATACCAAGTTTAAGCACACCAACATGGCTGGGTGCTAACCGTCCCCAGGCCTCAGGTGCGAGGAGTTCACACTGTGGCTGGGAAGAGTGAGGCTTGAGGTGTTTGCAGGGAAGTGGCATGCCTGGCCCTTGCCATGGCCCAGAGTTTGTAAACAGGTTTAGTCCCTTCCAAGCACTGGAAGCTTTGGTGCTCATCAGTCCAGGCCATGTGTGTGCATTTACAGTGTGCTGCTTGCACTGAAACCATCGGGCTCTTAAGAACCAGCATGAAACAACAGCTACCAGGTAGGCGTGCTGCTGGCATTCGTCCTGTCCTAGGACAGGACAGAACAAGGAGCACTTGTTTTTTCTGAGGGAGTAACCTTTTTGCATTGAAATCCATGTCAAATGATGGTATGTTACAAGCTTTACGACCTTCTGGAGGATTGTTCCACTTTTCCCTGACTTCAGCCAGAAGTACTTTGAGCTAAAAATATTTGAATTTGCCCCATTAAGCTTGTGTTGCTCTGTTTCCTATCTATTCCAGAAGGTGTAATTCCATTATTATGTCACTGCCAGAAAACCGTAAAGCTTCTCCATCCAATCTTTTAATGTCCACTTCCATCATGGCACCTTCTGTCAAGCACTGATACATATTAAAAATGCACCCAATCTGAACTTCAGTTTAGAAAGAATTATGAGATGCAAAAGTTTTGATCAAGGCATATATATGAATTTTAAATTTGCCTCATTCTGAAGTTTTGGGTTGAATTTTCTTCCAATTAAAATGTTAGTGACACCTTATTAAATGACACATTTTATCCCTGTTTACATATAAGACTATCCTGCTTACAGGGAACCAGTTGTTCATTTAATTTTGGTATTACCGAGTTTTTTTATCCTGTGACCATGCAGATAGGAGTACAAGGTCAGACCAACTCTAAAACTCTAGCTGCTGTATTTAATTCTGCCTTGACTTGTTGACAGCAGCCGCCGATATGGATCTTTCACAAAGCTGACCCTTGTTTGCTGCCACTGCTGGGAGGTTTCTATTGTAAGGGGACTCTCAGAGCCTAAACCAAAGGTCACAGTTGTTCAGAGCACTGCTTCCCATTCCCATAATTAAAAACATTCGTTAAACTCTTTGGTTCATGTGCCTGTGTTTTTATTTGAGAACTCATTAACTATTATACACATCAAAAGACAATTTTAGAACTGCAGGGGAACTGCCTCACTATGTAGATGTGTGGGAATTAGCTGTAAATGAAAGAAAATAATGAATAATTGCTCTCCAGGAATGAGATTCATATAGCCAAGGCCCTGGAAAAGACAGAAGAACTCGCTAAAGCCAGAAAGTTAACAATTGCTCAGTATGTTCTATCTTGCGGGGATAATTTAGTTTTTTGAGTTTTCCATATCTAGACAAAAGACAACAACAATTTTTTCATCTTTGGCAATTTCTTTTGTAATGTTCAAGTAGTATTCCTAGAGATTAGAAACAATATAAAATGAAAAGAAGTGTCATTTTTTTTGTGGACCATAAATCCACAAAATGAGGGCACTGGGAGAGCTGGATGGTATTGTACGCTTTGGTCAGACCTCACTGTTCTGGCGTGGTCCTCAAGAGAGGAACACTGGCCAAGAAGTGACAGTCCCTCAATGAGTGTTTTTTGATGAGTCAGTAGAACCAAAAAGGGACTTACATTTCTAAAACTGTTTTAACCTCCAAAGCCCCCCACTGGAATTGTCAACATCTGTGCTCAACTGCTGCATAATCTTTACCTGTCTAAATTAACTACCCAAGCTTGTAGTGCTGGGCACATACACAGCTATCGGTGGTGAGCTGCTCGGGGCAGGACTGTATGTCCTGTGTGTAAGAATTTAGATCATTTCACCTGCAGGTTCTGTCACTATATTTTCATATTTCAGAAAGACCTCATGATTTTGCAGTTTAAGGGGCCTGTGGGGGACACTGCAAAGGCCAGTGGCACACTTGGGTTGCAGTCTCTCTGAAGAACTAAAGCATTTTCTCTAGAGAGAAACTGGAGATTCCCCTTTGTTGTGCCATCTCAAAATAACCCGATTCAGTAACACGGGGAAGTGGAAGGCATAACCACACACCCAAGTTAGGCAGCTGAAGAAGGAGCCGAATTGGGGATCCAGCGTGTTACAGGAATGCTCAAGAGAATTATGCTACTGTTCTCTTTGGGGACCTGTTGAAACGCCATGATCTAAGGATGGGCTGCTACTTCTGATGGCTGAGTAAGCAGATAAAGTACCTTTTTTCCTCTGGTCCTGGCAAGTAGCAGGTTTTAGTCCCACCTGTGTCCTCAGCACTTTCAATTAATTACTGTAAACAGCAGCTTCTTCGTGTTGTGGCTTCTGTAAATCCCGTTATTGCTACCTAATTGTTTCCACTGTATGGAAAATTCAGTCTCTAGATCAGAGCTAACAATTTCTGGACACTTCAGGTCATTCTAATGCTGTCCCTTTTTGAGGAGTCAGCCCTTAAGTATCTTTTTTTCTTTTTTTTTTTTAATAGTGTCAGTACAGAGTTAGGGTGGTTTAAATAGCTGAGACCTGTTGATACAGGACAGGTGGCAAGTTCACAATTCCAAACTGATCAGTCATCTGCAAGCAGCTTTTCTTTTTTTTGTTTTAAATTAACCATTAAACTCATGATAGATGATGAATAATAGCTTTGCTGTGTGGAGTGTCCCAAGCATAGACTTGGGAATGTTTTATTCTGATTATTAACATTTCAGTAAGATCAAAAATAAAAGTTGCTACCTGTGATTAGTGGTCCTGTGGTACATAAAAAATTGTTTACTTGGTAACTTCTCCTGTTTATTTGAAAACATACATGAAAGACTTCTGTCCATGTGGCTAGAGAACTCTATATGCAATAGGAGTGGAGAGGTTAATAATTAAAATTGCTTCATGTTTCTAATATTTTTTTTAATTGCTTTGCCAAATCCAAACCACTGAGACAGTCAGACTGAGTACGTGGAACATAGTGATGGAGATACGAAAGGAGATTTAAATTCCTTTTAGTCGATATCCTGCCTCTGGTAGTGCATATCAACGACTTAATGTGGTCTTTAAAGATGTCTTGACCTTGAGATTACATTATTCAGGAATTTCCTAAGACTCCAGTGTTCACTTTTGAACTTTTCATCATTTTAATTTAGCTGGAGTATAATTTTTATCAGACTAAAAATGTACAGAAAATGTAACCAGAAACGAGCAAGTCAAGTTGTTGAAGTTATCTCTTGGTGACCAAGTCAGGATTGCTTCCTGGCAGGTGCTCTTGGCTTGGATGCATCTTGTGGGCATGTCCTTTCTTCATTCTGCGGCCCCTCATCTGTGCATTGTCTACACTGCCGACAAGTAATGAAAAAATTCCTGCTGTGAATACAACAAAGAGCAAGGCCCACTGAAATGTCCTCCTGAACCCCCTGAAGTATAAACACTAAGGAAACTTCTAGGATCTGGCCTCCGTGAGTAAGAATCACAAACTGCAAAGTCATGCCATGTTGATTAGATGCCTAGGGTACATTGCCAAGCATGAGGAATGTGGGGAAAATAGAAGCCAGACTGTTAAAAAGTCCATATTGGAAGTATATATCTCTTTAAGATGGCAATATTTGAATAGTATTTCAAATCAATAACCCTGGATGAATTCTGCTACTGCTAGCAAGGACCTGCTTACAGCCTGCTTTGACAGAGCTTCTTGTAGCTTCAATGTGATAGCAAAGGTTTGTGACAGTGGAAAGAGATGGCAAATCTGTACACAGTTAAATCCCACTAATACATGTTGTAGGTCTATGAAATTTTGCCCAGGAGTATTTACCACAGTATTAGAGGGGCAATGAATGATACAATGGTTTCACAAATTGTTGTGAAATGTGTGCAAAATTGTTAGGAGAATTTCAAGAATCCATTTCATCTTTATGTCAGGAACATAAAGTAAAAATAAATATAAATTTGAATTCTTATGCAGGGGGAACATTTATTAATTGCTGTGTTTGAGTCAATTATAGAATATTCATCTGAATTTTGTTTGGCGGGAAAAGAAGCAAAACCAGTTCATCAGCCCAAATTCTATTTTCTACTGTATTATTCTGGCCATTGATCATTTCCAGTAAGTTTCGGTTTTGTCATACTGAAGCCTGAGTTTTGTCATACTGAAGCCTGAATTATAACCTTGTTCTAGGTTTCGTTATAACTTCAATGTTTATCTTATCCAGTCAGGACAAAATTTTCTAAGTGGATTCAGGAGCTGTTTGAACAACTAGAGGTCGATTAGTTTAGGAGTTCTAGGAAACCAGGAATATAAATCTTGATGCCTGGGCAATGCCTACACAAATTTTCACTGTGATTTCCACTCCCTCCAGGAGTATGTTCTATGCAGAACTGTACTGTTCTGTCTCAGGCGTTTTCAGTTCCTCTAGCTATCAGGTATTTGCTTTCAACAGCAAATCATTCTCCCATGTTAGCTATGTGTTCTTCTTCCTGGGTCACAAGTTTATCTTGTATAATTTTGGATTCCTCCACTGAAAACAAAGGGTATTTCTCTGTAATCAGCTAAACAGTGCATTGCCAGAACTGTGACTTTTGTTCATTGAGAACAACGGGGAGCTTAGGGAGAATTTAAAGTGTAAAAGTAGGCAGTCTTTACAATAGTTACAAGAGCATGAGCTGGAGTAGTCAGGAAGATAAATGGGTATGAATAGTTTATTAATGTAGCAAGGCTCCTGGCAGAACTGGAATTTGAGACATTAGAAAAGAAAGTCCTGGAGAGAAAACTTAAGGAATAAATTACTGGTAACATTAGCCGATAAGGGATGAAAGTTTCAGAGAATGTAAGTATAGGACAGGCATAATTTTGATCTGTAGTACAAGCAGGTAAGAAAATCTGCAAGATCACTTTTAGTTGAGCAACGATTCATTTGTATGCTTTTTCTTTCTGCATGGAAATGATCTCATATCCCATTTAAACATAGCTTACTTCTTTGGGCTATGTTTAAAGAAAATACTGAAAAGGACAGTTATTGTGAATAAGTAAAAAAGAATACTGATCAGCTTCACAGTTATAACCGTGTATAAATCAAGTTTGAAACTGATGGCACTTACCATTTACCCGTGGCAAATGAGATATTAGGTCTGCTGTATTTTATATGTGACATTTGTGAAATGACATCACAGCAAAATGTAACCACAAAAGCTACCCTCTCTGGAGAAGTAAAAAATTAATTTCTCAATGAGAATAGTGAATCATGCTTGGATAACAGGGTCATCAACTCTTTTCAGTGCACAGCAGATATCATACTGAAGCCTGAGCAAATTCTGCACTAAGACCAGGAAAATCCTACAGTGCAATGAAAATCAAAGCTAACCACTGTGCTGCATAATATCCAGCACCAAAGCCATTTCTGTACCCTCCCACTCTTTCTCTCCTCAGGTCTCAACATTGATCACCTCTCTTTTACATTTGTGCATTCTCTTTCCTCCCTTTTTTCTTTCATCCTAGTCTTCTGCCCTGTGATATACACTGGTGGTGGGGATTTATGTGAATTAGTTTCTTAAACAACTTTCTTCATAACTGATATTTGTCCGCCCAGTGTTTGCTTTTGGCAGGTGGGTTTGCATATGCAGAATATCAAATAATTGGATTCTACTGGAGCTGAAACCTCTGCCTTTTCTAAGCTTTTTCTTCTGTGGAGGAATCTGGAAAGACATTTGGCATTTACAAAAGAAACAAAGAAACAATCAAAAAAAGAACTCCAAATGCAGAAGAATATTGCTCTAACTTTTCTCAGTAGGAATACCATTGATGGTGATATTGTGAATAAGTGCTTGTAAATCAAGCTTGTTAAAAACATTGGGGAAGAGATTCCTGTTTACTAGTTCCTTTGAAGAAATCCAGTTACATAGAAGTGACTATTCTGAAGGGTAAGTGGAAAGCCCAACTTCCGTGTGAGGTTTTAAAGACCCTTCACTTGCCAATGGAAGAAAAATTATTTTCGGTCACACAAACCAGTTCAACTGAAGAGACTCTACAAATGTGACAACATGTATTTGACATACACATGCATTTCAAGTATAACTTGCTTTCTATCATATATTTTAAAAGAAAAAAAGAGACATGATTTTGATTTTATAACAAAAGGAGATAATTAACATTATCTTCCCTCTTCATTCACCTGTTCTTTTTCCTTCACCAAAGCACAAATAAGCTACAATAAGGAAGTTCAGCAGTCAGGTATGTGTTTGTGGGTATAAGTATGTTTGTGTGCATGCCTGAACACATACTACTCTGGTCACACAAAGATTGCAGCTATGATTGCTGCTGCTACAGAAATTGGCACAGATGATTCCTGAAATGCTTCAAATGTATTTTAGGTACCTTTAATAATAAACCAAAGGAGGAAGAGTGCAGGGGAATAGAAGAAGCAGAGGCAAAGAAAATAAATAATCCTGTTGGCATTAAAAAAAAAAGAATCTTGAAAGAAGACAGGGATGCTCTAAAGACAAGAAATGTTGATACAGGAAATACAGCATAAAGAAGTGTCTATGACCAATGTGCTATCTCTTTGCTCTGTACTCATAGACCATCCATTAATGGTGATGCTAAGCTCCAGGCTCATTGCCATGGCTAGGATCCAATTTCAAGATCCATTAGCACTCCTTAACTCTTGAAGCTTCTTTAGATCAGCCACTGTTCATGATAAGGAAATTACACATTAATTTGCTCAATAGAATTTAAAATGAGACACACCAAGATTGCCCTTGGCAACAGACATGAACTGATCGATGCTAACTGTTCCCTAATTTCATTTATTGTTCAGTGTTGTTCCACTTTGTCTTGCAATCCATGGTATTCATAACTAAAAATAACAGAAAATCACAACCTCTCAGGCATTTCTAATATAAACAAAGCTCTAGGGTGTAATGGATCTACAAGCTAATTTAGAGGTTAACTTGTTGGAAAACAGCTTATAGGAAGAGATTCATGGCTGATGTTTAAGTAACTAAGGTGATGTGGGCAAATCACTGTCACTGTTTCACATCTGTTTAGCAGATATGACTGAATGACTGGGTGGTTGACCCATGTACTCAAAGGACTACTGTGGGTTTATATTTATTCAATGTTGGCACTGAATAACTTGTGGTGTGGGCAGTTTGGCTTTATTTAATGAACTACCGCTGTGAGTAGCTTAGATAAAAAGGGGTTTGTAATGTTATGTCCCAGGAAGACACAGAGGTACTGTGCTGGTATGTGAGAACAATGTTCCTCCTCAGACCTGGTAGCCTCCTGACATCTCCTTCTGCTCAAATTATAGACTGGTAAAAACACCAAAGCAAATCCCTACAAGAAAGGTGAAGCCTCACATACCTGTATTCCCTATTGCCTTAAAACTCCTCTGAGTCATTTTCTGTGGCATCTGGTGGTCATCTCTTGTGAAGAGAGAAGACAAAGCCCTTACAAAAGTAGCTATTGGCTTTCGAAAAGGCATTTTGTGCTCTACCTGCCAGCTGCAAAGTACATCTGGGGCTAAGGGCTTCAAATCTCTTATCCTTTCCTTCTTCCTGACAATAGCAGTGTTACCACTAATTAAAGATAATTCTAGAAATCTCCTCAGGCAGCCGTGGCCAGTTGGTGAGGTTTAATGGTCTGGGCTGTTACCCATTTTTTGCCCAGCTCCGTTGCTGGTGATGGCCAAGGTGCAACACACAGGGGCACAAGGTCTGATGTGCTGCCAGCAAGGCCCAGAAGAGGAGCTGTCAAGCCTGCTTCTAAAAATAAAGGGTGACGGGGTGTAGGTTCATGGGTGATTTTATGTAGAATAAGACAGCTCATTCTCTTTCTCAGTGAATCATGGACAGCTATTAAGCAGCAGTATATTCGCCTTTAATTAGCAGGAAGAAGAATATGTTTAGAGAGTGTAGGAAGGAATAGAACAGGGGAAAAAAAAAAGTGTAAGTTTTTCTCAATAACTTTTTCCCCTTAGAAAATCCCCAGAAAGATCACAGTGCTAATTTAAATATCTAGTACACTCTGCCCGATGCCCCATGTGAATGGAAGGAAGTTGCTTTTACAAAGCTTTGTTCAATGGAGATGTTTTTATATTTTGCATTTTAAAACTGTACTTCCATGTTAGTAATAAAACCACTTGTTTTGTGGGTTTTTTTTCAGTGCCTAAGATCATTTTGGAAATCATCCCTGCTGAGTCCCTTGCAGGCTGCCTACTCCTCTCATGTATAAAGTTCATACCTTTTGTGAAGGCAGTTTTAAATTCTGACAGACTGGCCTCCAAGCTGGCACTCTGAACGCTGGTGACCAACATGGGAACTAGCACTTTCCCAGCCGTCTGTGCAGAGCTGGTTTGAGCAGCCTCTTCTGGGACACACCAGCCGTGTTTCCAGCCATCCTGTTGGAGTGCCACCTTTCAGGATGCCTAGGGACCACACGGCTGCTCCACACCAGGAGGACTTCACTCAAAATAAAAATGACAACAATGCACTCTTTCCCACCTGGAGCTGTGCATAGCGGCGATCATGCTATTTCCTGCTCAGGCAAGCTCCGTTAGGACTTTTTAATAAAATTAAACATTTAAAATGCTCGAACTGGATGTGATTTGTCTTTTGGCCATCTGGAACCACAACCTGTCCAGATTAGATGCATGTATCCAGAGCATTCTTACTCCTGCCGTTGGCTCTGTGCCGCCTTGCTGATCCCAATGAGATTTACTGTACACATGGGCTGTTGCTTTTGTCTTTTTTTAACCCACCCACTTCCCTTCTGCACAACTCTGTGACTGAACCTTACAGACTCTGCCATTTGGTCTTATTCTTGACACACTGTATAACTGCTGCCCAGTCTCCTGTCCCTGCCTTTACAACATTGCCTCTTTAGCTGCATTGACCCACATATATATGTGCTCGCCTTTAACATTTCTGTCACCATTATTTATAAAGTATCCTTACAATTTGTGCACTGCCGTTGCAGTTATGCTTTCTGATGGAACTAATGCCTTCAATGCAAGTTTGCAAGTAGTGGGGTGAACTGGCTTTTGATGTAGAAATCTGTGTGGATTGTCCAGTCCAATGCCTATTAAAGAGTAACTTGTCCGTTTGTCCCTTCTGTGTTGCACCAGAGTCTCCTAAGATTTACCTAAATTTTCATTTTCACAAAACTGGGATACACTGCTTTACTCTTTGAAACAACAAGCACGTTGCCAAATTTGGTTGAAACTGTTCTCTAAAATGTAAAATTGGTGCGGGATTCACACTGGCCTTCTCAGGTTAAGGTCTTCCCTTGAGCCTAACTACAACAGGGCACAGTTTATTAGTCAGATATATGCTAAAACCAGTGCCAGTTCTGTATTATCTACACAAAAATCCCACTTGTTTTGTTTTGCAGAATGTAATAAATCATTCATCTGGTGGCCAGAAGAAGAGCAGAAGCAGGAATCCAACCTTAGACATCTGCCTTCTTGCCTTTGAGGTGAAAAGGAAAAGGAGTTCTCAGTGGTAAGTCTCTGCAAAAACTTAAATACTGACACTCAGCTCCCCTGTGTCATATGCTTTATCGCTTTTAAAGTTTAATTTGTTTGTTAATATTGCTCCTTCCATGAACCTTTCATTCTTATCTACTGTTAAAAAAAAATAAACTTCATACCAGAAACCCTGCATTCAGCATAGAGTAGCTATGAACCTTTCTTCTTTAGATTTCACAATATTTCATTGAAGTTGTCTTTGAAACTTACCTCCAAGTGAATTCTCTCATGCGGTTTTGTAGCAATAACAAACACTTTACCTGACACTCTATGTCCTTCAAATGTCCTTCAAGTTCTATTTCTCCAGAAAACCTGGTAATTTAGTAGAAGCTACTACTGTAAACTAACAATAGTCTGTGTCTTTTTTTTTCTACAAAATGTAGCAGCAACAGGAGCTAAGCACAGACAGTCCTACACATTTAATCTGAAACTTCAGTAGACCATATTTCTAGATGGTGTGTTCTTCTTCCACAGATATTGCAGTATTATGCTGCCAATATTCCCATTAAAGATCTGCTGGGATTTGGCAATAGCTACATTAAAAAAACTGCTGGAAGGGTCTCCAAGAGACAGTCCATCCCTCAAGACAAGATTAGCTATACGTGTTATCATTGCTGACAGATGGCTGTCTAGCATATTCCTAAAGACCTCTGTGGTGGAGAATCATAGAATCTTCATGGTTGGAAAGGACTTTTGAGATCATCGAGTCCAACCATACACACACAAAAAGCCCCTACAATCTGCCACTACAGCATGCCCTGAAGTGCCAAATCTACAGGTTTCTTAAACACTTCTAGGGATGGTGACTCAGCCACCTCCCTGGGCAGGCTGTTCCAGTGCCTGACCACTCTTCCGGTAAAGTAATTCTTCCTAATATCTAATCTAAACCTCCCCTGCCACAACTTCAAAAACAAAGTATTCAACATACTGTTTTTCTTAACTTTTCATAGTTTAGATTTTCATCTTCATTCTTTCTTGCCACAAATTATTCTATGGACATAGAACATACCTTCTCACCTTTTTACAGTAACATTTCATACGTGAAGGTTTTTACCATGCCCTTCCTAAGTCTTCTAAGTGGAAAGAAATTTCATCTCATTCAATTATTCCTCATATATTTTGTTTTCTAAACCTCTGGTCATTTACAGTGCTTTCCTTTAAGCCGCCCAATTCTTACCATGCTGTACACAGACCTGGGCACCAAACGCCAGCTCAGGTCTTCCCCTCTGACAGATGGAGCAGAAATAGTCCACTCACGTGCCTCGCCAGGTATACTCCTGTGTGATGATTACCTCTTCACAGTGTTGTACCTGGCTTGTGGTTCAATGCAGCTCTCTATCACCCCTTGCCTGTAGATTCTTTTCTAAAGGACGAATGTTCCTCATCCTTTTCTTCATCTGATAGTTTTTACTTAAGCACAGCTCCTTTCACTTGTCTGTAGTGAATTGCATCCCATTTTTTTCTAAAAGGCAGTCATGACCCTTTTCAATTCGAATGTTGTTTTCCAATCAACATGTAGTCCTTCCCACCTATGTAGCACCTGTAGATTTCTAATAATCATGCTGTTTATTCCATTAACCAGATTGTTAGTGAAACATTAAACAAAACTGAACGAGGAACAACACCCTGCATTCAGACCAGTCTTCCATTTCTGCACCAAATTAGTGGTAATTAATCCCTGAGCATTGTGATCCAGCCTGTTGTTCACCCTCTCTGTGGCAGAGTCTGTCCGGAGTAATATGGACCAGCGAGTTCCCCAGGGCTGTGCAGTCAAAGTGAAGGGTGACCCAGCTCTGGCCATGCCCTCACCCATGGGTCACAGTCCCATGGCGCTGGTAACAAATTGGTCCATTAACAGCCCCCAATGTGTCAAGTGATGAACCAGGGCCAGGGCCCAGCCAGGGGCTCCAGACAAGAGCAAAAAGAAATAGGGACAAAGATGGGTCTAGAGACTGTCACTGCTGGGACAGGGACTGATGGCCCTGGGGGGGCTGAAATGGCGTCCTGAGCAATGGAGGGGGGGTTCCCAGTTTGGCTGGGGACATCTCGACCTATCAGTTCCCACAGGGCCAACATGTCCATAAGACTATCCCATGAGAATATCAAAGATTTTACCGGAGCTGTGGTGTTTGACATCTACCATGATTTTGTTGCTTTCCCAAGACCAGTTATTGAAATTGGTTTGTTTGTTTGTTTTTCACTATGACTACTGGCAGCCAGTATTTTCTTAGGAGTGATCAATTTCCTTCTGCAAACAACACAGGAACTTAATCCTATTCTGATGTGAAGTAGGGACCTCATGTTACTTTTTGTGCCTCTTTCCTTTCAGACACCCACTCCTTTTTTTTTTTTTTCTTGGTACAATGCCATTAATACCAATAGAATACTAAATGCCTGTGAGCAGATAGTTTACAGACTTAATATTCTTTAGCTAGCTTCCGTCAGAGGAACTGACCACATCTTCAGGTGAAAGGTAAACCAAAGAGTGGACTCCTTTCTAATGTATCATCTGATGCATTTGAGTTAGTTACTATGGCAATCCCACCCATGTGATATTTAGTTTTGACTCACAGCTGCTGGAGTCTCTGGCATTGTTCCGGAATATTTTTTTTAACTATAATAAAAATGCTTAGACTATAAGCATCCTGCTTGAGGCATAAGCAGCAGCTTGAAAAGGAAAAGGTGCCTGCTGCTTAAGCCATATATTTTACTTTTAGGGTTTTTTTTAAGGGAAATGAACTAAATGGCATCTGCCTCATCTTACGATTTTCAACTTGGATTGCACAAAGTCCGTTTAAAAAAATTCTAAGTTGCTGCAGTAAAAGTGTATTAGTTTTTTCTTAGATTACAGACTTTGATGGCCTTCACACAAAGGCTTTTTCATACAGAATAAATTGAGCAAGCCTGTGTTTGAGCACAGAGAGTCATTCCGTTCTGTGTGTGCAGCTCCTAAGGCGATGGGAATTCTGTACCAGAATAGACTCAGAACGATCCTATCACCTGCAGTCTGCAGAGTCCACAAAGCTCTTCTGCTGTTTTTCAAAGCTCCCTCAGACTTCTGTTTAAGACCCTTGCTCAAAAAAATCTCCTCCTTTGATCCAGTTTGTATAGCTACCTTGTTTGCTCCTCTAGCCTATTCTACTCCAGTCTCTACCTGAATATCAGAAGACGGTCTTTCCCCCCACCCCCTATTTTTAATCATCTATGATTCTACCTTTGTTTTAATTTCATCCTTCTATTCTCTGTCTCATTGCTTTAGGGCATCCTGATCCTGAAATAGTCTAATTCAAAACATAAGGTGTATTCTTGTGGGAACAGCAGACCAAGAACTCCTAATCCAGCTGGTGATACCACCGTATTCTTAGAACATAAGAATAATTGTTGTGACATTGTGTGGAGAAAGATATCTAACGTGTCTGTAATAATCAGTTTAATCTTATTTGGAACCACTAATATAACTTATGCATCACCATATGGATACTGTGTGATGTATCACAAGGAAGTCATATCATTGTTTGTTATCTTCGCCATGCACTAGTTATCAGGATATTTTTTATTGTAAATTACTTCCACTCTCCAGCTATACTTTTGGTGTAATATCTACGAAAAATACTGACATTTTTGAGACACTGTGTTACTTTAGTTAACTAAAGCTAACTACTGTATTGCTGCGTGTTAGAGTGGAAACTTAACTGGATTCCTAGCATAACTGTTTATTTTACTTGTCTGAAGAAAAATGGTTATAATTCATCAGTTAATAGATCTTTTTTTAAATACACTTAATGTGCACATTGCAAGTTTGATTATGTAATCAGCAGCCTACTCATGTTCTGATGGTTTATTGATAGCTTAAAGCATTTTAAAGAATGTGATGAATTTTTTTCCTATTTTCTACTTCCACTAGGGAAATTTTAAAATCACAGTGAAAAGGACAGATTGACAAAAAGAAATTCACTTCCTCTGAAAATTCTGCTTGGAAGCTTGGGAAGGTGAATTCACTATGGAGCTAACATAACTTGAGAGTCCAACTTCTTTGATAAAATTACCTTAATGAGAGCATATACCTTTTAATACACGTTGCAAAATGGTACATGTTGGTACCTCCTGAAAAAAATTATTACCAGCTACTTGGTCAGGGTGCCAATACCTAGCCATCTTACTTGCTGTTCACTTCTACTACAGAAGTGGCAACTACATGTACTGAAAGAACCTGTCTGTTCTACCTCTCTATTAAATACTGCTCCTTTTTTGTATTATATTTTATCTCTCATTTCCATCATTCGTTTATGGTCAAACATTTTATCTTTGATGTAGTTCTGCCTCAGCTGTGCACGTAAGTGGGTTTAAGAAGTCTAATAACATCAGAATTTCATACACTGTTTACAGTAATCTAAATCTAAAGTGAAATCCCACTCTGTGTAATTTGTATATTAGTTTCAAATGCCTCACAAAGCATTTTCTCTTAAATATTTGGCCAAGTTTCTTACCCAGTCAACAGAAAGAGGTTGGTAAATCTAAAGCTTCCAGAAGGAAAATGTAATGCCTAATTTAGATGCTTAAACTTGGTCACTTATGTTCTATTGCTGAAGATCTTTAAAAATGAGCAATTCTTTCCGTTAATTAATTAAGCAAATAGTTTAGGAAGTGCTTAAGACACTTCCTAAATTTTTTAGGATTTACTCACAACTTAGGAACATTAATCAGGTGAATTTGATTCATTCAAGGAAATTTTTTTCCCTGCTTTTCAATGACTGTGCAATGCTACCTTCTCAGGTACAGAGCAAAGTTGAACTTTAGGAGCAATATTCTCTACTATCTTCTGTGTAATTTGTAATCTAACGTTCTCCTCTCCTTACATTTCAATACTGGTTTGCATTTACTATATATCTTAAGAGATTCTTTTCAATATTTTTTTTCGAGTTTTCCCCTTAGATCACTTTTCAGTTGAAGATACTCTCCACTACATAACAAACATCATTCTTTTGTTTCATAGGGGTATCTTCCTGAGCGGTTCTGAAACACATGATTTTTAACACTAGTCCTCAACTTTTCTTCTTAAAAGAAGTTACAATTTTAAGGTCTTTCAAGCTCTTTATTCTTCTCAAACTTCTCTTGGCCCGATTGCCCTTTAAAAACATTATCTATTATTTATCTCCTCTATCACTTAACTCATTTCATACCTGCTTACTTATGCTCCTCTGTGGCTCTTAGTAAGAACTTGACTCTTTAGCTGTTCCATATACTTTGCAGAAATAATAAGGTGGGTTTTTTAAAAAGGAGTGAATTTTAGCACACCCATGATTAGACCACAATTACAGAGTGGTAAGATTGAATTACAAAAAGAATTAAAAAAAGCTGTTTATGCTTGTAATAGAATATTACCTAGTACATTTTGTTATTTTAGAAAACACTTTTCTGAAGACCTTGACTTCTGATACCAACATGTCAAAGTTTGAGGTGTACTGCTGCTGATTTACTGGTAAGGTATTACTTTAAGTATATTTCTGTTTAATACAGTTATGATCCCACATTCCTTTGCATCTTCCTGTCAAGTCTTCTTTTTTTTTTTCTTTTTTTTTTTTTCTTTTAGTAGAAGCCAAGGAGTAATAGTCAGCAGCTTATAAATGACTGCTCAAATTATGCAAATTGCACTGTAGGTAGAAATTAGGTTTTTGCTTATAACTAGGGAGCTAGTAATAAGTACATGAATTAATTATGTTTAATATCAATTATGCTATTGGTGTAGGGAGGCTCCCCCGATTCCCCTCCAGATTCCAAGATACAGACACCCCAACACGTATTTTAGAAAGTTGGTTTTGTTACAGAAGCAGCATAGCTGCATTTATGTGGTTAGTCCAGACACTGTTTAGTCCAAACAAGTCTGATTTCTTCAGGTAAGTGTACTCTAAGTCACTGTTACTTACTGGCAGGTCTAGCTCTGAAACAACCTGCAATTGAGTTCTCTGCCTGTAAAACCCCCTCATCCCCTTAAAATATTGCAAAGGATTTCATATTAGAGTAATGGAATTCATGCAGGTAACACAAATAGATATAAAAAATAAAGTGGCGGGTTTTTTTTATTAAAATTCAGGTACATAAAGAAAAGCAACAACATAGTTTATTTTTTTAATGCAGCAGCCATTAGCACTTATGTATGCTGCTGCAGGTTCTATGACATTTGCTTTACTGAGCTGGAAAAGTGAGCTATCTTGCTTTAGAGTTGTTGGTGCTGCATGAACAAAAAGTAAACTTTGACGGTCCCAATGCATCGCAGTAAAATATCTAAATACGGACAAGAATAAACCCCATGTTCAGAGGTTTGCCAAGACACGTTGTATGTTGAAATTTCCAGTCCATTTGTGTGCCCACTCCATTTTAAGGAATATGCAGATTGAATGGCTGTAACACCCTTTCCCATCTGCTCATTACCTGTAGCCTCCCCATAACCAGTTCCATGCTCCCATGGATCCTTTTCTTCGATGAAGCGTATAACCACAGCCTTTAGACAGCAAAGACACAAAGATACATGCAAGAGCTTTGTTGGCACATTGCCTTTGCTTGGAAGGCCAAAGCCTGTTTCACACATTGCACGCTGCAGACATACAATGCAGCTGTGGAGCATAGCAGGAGTACTTCTTATCTCACCGTAGCGTCTGCTTGTTCTAGTTTGAATTCCAGCAGCAAAACCAATTCCCAACTGAGTTTGTACTTCACTATATACCAACCCTGAGAGGAATAACTAGACTGCAAGTTCAGCCTATTTGGCAAGGAAATGATGTCTTCTTGACAGACACCAAATTTGTGCAGATACTGGTTGAATATTTTGCTTCCTCTTCTTCTTTACTTAATCTATATAAGCAACTGGATACATTTGAGAAATTTTATGGAAAAAAAAATGCTTATATATTAAAAGCACTTACCCTTTTTTCTAAGATTTTTGAGGGTCTTAGTCATTGCTTAATTCTGTTTTGAGGAAGTATGTGGGCTCTGAGTAATATAAGGGACTACCTCTGAAACACCTGTTACTAAAAGTCTTTGAGGGCTCTTTAATACATTTTTAATGAGAAATGACTCATTGATTTTCATTCAAATTCTCAGTTGAATTGAAAATGTTGTTAAAATAATGACATTTTTTGCAGTGTGAATGAGGTCTCTAATGGACTTATCTGCCTTTTTGAATCTTGCCCCTCAGTCAAAAATAGTCATTCGCAAACGTTTTGCCAAATTCCCTACATGCCCAAGAGTTAAAAGACTTTTAATATTACAAAACCAATACAGGCCGCCAGAGCTCTTCTATTGTCCATATCTAAGCATCTAGGCACCCATCTTCCTACTTCAGTGTCAGGGGATTCAAGTTAAAATTCCTCATTTTGATCGCTGAAGAACAAAGAATTGAACAGAAGCACCTCCTGCATCTCCAGTTGGTGTTCTGGTCTCTTGTGTTGGAATAGATAACTTTAAACATGAGGTAATCCTAATAACGGAAGACTGGAAGTCACCTGTGAGCCTTCTCAGTGCTTGTACCACAAGCCCAAAGTTACAGTTCTTCATGTTTGTTCTCTGCTCAGGTGACTTTACTGTACAGTAGCCCAGCTTCAACAGGATGCACGTCAAAAGTGTGTCTGTCCCAGAGGACTGGCATCATGCTATATGGCCACGATTCATCTTTTTGCCATAGCTGTGTTGCTTGTAACGTCCTGTTGGAGGTTACTGTGTGCTCTCCTGAATTCACTTCCATTCAAGCACAGTGGTTTAGGAAAAGCCTATTTTATAAACTGTTTAAGTCAACTGTGTTCATTTAGTCTCATATGAGTTTAGAGAGTGATTTTCATCTTAAAGGAGTAAAGGCCATTGGAAGTATGGTAAACCATAGCTGTACTTCAACTTTGCCTTGACATGATTATTAGTTAAGAGTAATACAAGATTAGAAACAATCCATACTTCCTTCAAAGCCTTATAGCAGCTCTTGAAAAAGCTTAAATGCAAGAAATTAGGCAATGATCCATTTCTTAGCTTGACAGTTTCATCCTCCTCTGCAAACATCTAATCATATGGCCCCAGCTTTGACACTTCACTAGAACTAGTTCAGAACATTATAAGGGTTTTGATAAAGAACATGAGACTTAGAGATTGCTTTATTCCAGAGCTGTATAGTCCCTCACAAAATGGGAGCTTTGTATTTTTCCAAGCTTCTCTGTGCTGAGGAAAAAAAAAAAGAAAAAGAAAAAAGAAGAAAATTAAAAAATAATTTAAAAAAAAACCTGTGAAAAATTCTAGTTTAGTGCATAGACTGTATTTTGGAATGCTAATTCTCAAGTGCTAATTCAGCTTGTTATTAGTTTATTAGTCCAACACCAGCACTGAATAGGTGCACTTATATATATTTGTAAAAGAAGTACATAATATTTTTCCTTGGCTGTACAATTTTATATTACAATATCAAACATGAATGCTGGGGGATGGAGGAGATTAGATTGTAATGCAGCAGTATTTTGCCTTATTACTAATTCTGGTTACTGCTCTGATCTAAGCCCTACCTCTGCCCTCCAATTCATCAGTACGCTGCTGCTCAACTGCTGAGAAGAGGCGGCGATCTCGATAGTCAGACAGTTCTTAGTGACAATATTTCCCTTTTGGAGTACTGTTTTTCGTCTGCCTCTCTGGCTCGCTCAATAATCATACACAATAGCATCATGTAAAACATTTTAGTTTGGTTATCTTCTGTTCATATTGCAAAGCTCTGGGGAGAAGATTACCCATCTTTTATTGACTAAGTAGCAGAGTCCTTATATACCAGAGATTATTATTTGAATTCTTTCTCCAACAGCTCTGAAGTATATTACTCTCACTTGCAATCAGACATCCAGATTTCTGGGAGTTTTAATTTTTTTTTTTTAATTCCTTGCTGGAAAGCTGTTTCATGGCTCTTTATTATAAATTGCCAGATTGTACTTTCAAATTGAAAATACATAGGAATAATGTTAGGAAGCTAAAATGAATTCCAGCACAAAAATCCCCCACCTCTGCAGTTTCTCAAGGTTGGTGGATTTTTGTATAATAATCTTTTTTTAAAGTCATGTATTTTTTATGAGTCTGAGACACACCGATTCCAATAAGTCTTTGGGCTATAGAAATAGAAAAGAAACAGGATGTAATGTTGCATATCATAATATATGAAGCAATCATTCAAATGTAGCTTGCAGTAAGTCAATAAAGCTCTACTGTACTGAAGCAACTGAAGGGTAGGATATTCAGGCAAAAGATGTTTATTCAGTGCATGTGAAGACCATTTTTTTTTTTCTAGTTTTCAAAATGTGCCTGAAATGTGTTGCTAATTCCTCGCAACTAAACCAGTAACAATTTGGTAGGTGTGTTAATGGTCGTGGGAAAAGTAGAGCATGGACAGATTTTGCTTTTGCTTTTGCATTTCTTAGAACAACAGGTAAAGTCCCGTGAATCCAAAATTCTGCATTTCTTTAGTCTGCTTTGTGATGGTGAAAATTATTGCAGCTACAGGCGTGCTGTTCTGTGTGCTCTTGCCTGTTCTGAAGAATGGAGAAAGGGCTGGAGAACCTGTGCTTCACAGAATCTGGGGGCCTTTAGGCAGCTGAGACTGTGCTGCAGAGCCCTTAGAAAACCCTGTGTGCTAACTAATAAATGTTAATGGTTGCACAGTATAAACCACACATCCTGACAACCTTCCGAGGTACCATGGGTAGGTTAATATATTTTTTGTTATAGACATTAAAGGGTGTTATTTGGACAAAGCAGAATGAGATAGTCAAACTGAAGATCTATTCAGTGCAGGATGGGGAACATGAGGCCCAGGATGACTGTGCTGGTTGCATTTCCCAGAAACTATCCCCATGAGAAGGAACTTACATCTTCTTGTGACAATGAGCAATGCAGAGGAAGTTGGTTCCAGGGCTGGGATCTGGGTCTGGAAACAGAATTAGGAGGAAAAACTTTTCTTAGTGCAGGAGCAGGAACGAGACCTTGGCAAAGGCCACATTGTGTGTGCAGCAAGAATTGCGCCAGTTCATGCACTCAGTGGCAATCCTGGCATACAGATGACAGGTACCACATCCTCTTGTATGATGGACACCCTCTTGTCACAACCAAAGTCAGAAAATTAACTGGTTTTTTTTTGGAGGAGCTGCCTTTCATCCAGGAGTATCTGCTGGGTTGTGATGAAGAAACTATACTGATGCTGATATTAGGGCCAGTCCCTTGCACAACCTGGGGCACAGAAGTCTGCTTGGCAGGAAAAAGTCTCCATCTGCTGCTGCTGAAACTACTTCTTTTCGATGTATGGCAATGATCCATAAAGGCAGTTAGTATATTTTGTAGAAGGTGATGCTTAACCAAATCAGGAGAATGAGATTCTCAAACCTCCTTATCAAAGCTGTGACCCAAAAGCAATTAAGCAAGGTCCAATCACATCATTACAGCAAAGATTACACAAAAGCATCCAAATATTTTGAGGGAATGTGAGAAAAGTGATGAGGACGAACACTCTTTTCCCTCTCTCCTCTCCCTGGACCTACCTAATGATGTAGGAATCCAGCGTGGTTCAGAACAATAAGCATTTCGTGCTCACATCAACATGGCTGTGATGCAAAAAGGAAAAGGCAAAGAATTCATCTAAAATATCTTAGCTATTACATTTATTTGCCTGAAAGAGAGAAAAGTGGTTTCATTATGCTGCCCTCTAGGTTATAAGAGCAGCATTCATTCAGGGAGAAGGAGAGAAACAATGCTTTGTGATTTTTCTGATAAAGCCAGCATGAGTCAGATTTCAAACATTAAGTAAAAAATACTTATCTCATGCTGATCACAATCAGTCTCCAAAGTAAAAAAGACAATGGGAAATCAATATGCATCTCTACTCATTTGTATTCTCTGAGCAGAGAAAGAGGGACATGTAATTGAATAAATCACTTACTGTGTATTCTTCATTCAGCTTTCGTAGCCATAGTCTCTCCAGCAGTTACCATTATATAATCTACTTTACATTTCAGGGCTGCACAAAATTATGTATTGATAATTCATGGAGAAGTTTCAGGTTTTCCTCAAGGCAGAAACTTACTTCCAACTATTTCCTGCTTTCAGAGGTGCGATGCCCTTCTAGGGATCTCTGCAGGGAGTTTGCGCAGGATTAAGGCTCAAAAGGCAGAATTAACAATAAGACTTTCAGAAACTGAATTAATGGACTAACTGAAAATTAATTTTATACCAGTATAACATTTACTTCTCGTGAACTTAAAAACAGGCTAGAATGCTGTTCATTGTGTTACTTCTTTAGTGTAGAAAACAAACAAACCAATTGCTTTTATAAAATCCAACTTTATTACACACTCCATGGCTGTTTCAGAGAACATTCTGACAAACAGAATGCAAGGGACCAGGGGCAATTTAATTATAATTTTGTGCGTATGGAGGTTCACCAGATGGCAAATATCTTTGCTGCAAGAAGAAATCCTTGAAGACAGGGAATGTTCAAAGTTCAGATGGTACTTTTTATGTGTCTGATCTTAAGTAGAACTGGAGCTAATGATAAATGACCTGGTAAGACAGACTCAAAGGTGGATAAGACTTAGTCATAGGTTGGGCCTCTTAATTATCCTCATGTTTATGCTTCTGAGTAATGCATTGTTAATTCTAGCAAGGGTGTTCACACTTCAAGGGTGGCATATGAGTACATTTAGATAATGCCAATAATAACTTGTTTGTACAAGGCTGAGAATCCTCTAAACATCTGTCAGAAGTTTAGTTGTTTTTCTTCCGCTAGAGAAAAATACTTTCCTGGAATTACATGTTGTCTTGGATAATGCCATCCTATTTGCCATTACATCATCATAATAACTCTAGAGCTTGAGTCAGGGTATGGATTGTTAGAATCCCACCTGTGTTAAGTCTAGGTTCTCATTTAAGTTCCATGTAGCACTACAGGGTACCTATTTTTTGGGTTTATGCTGAATTTATTGGGTACCCTCATCTTTAGCTTGAGTGTTCCTGGTGCACTTAACTTTAATTGCTTACATTTGTCCAAAGCATCTCTTCTAGGAAATAAAGCACTAATATCCCAGCAGTGCTTCATGGGGATGTAGATAAAGACAGTCAGGAATCTGAACTCCATCACTTGTGAAGCTGCAAAGGGAATAGGTGCACAGGACTGTGATCAGCTTCATGTGATATCGGTTGTTGAAGGCACTACCCATTTTTTTTATGCAATAGGTTAGTCACTAAAGTATTTATTGGTCTATGTTCTTCTCATTCTGAATGTGATGGAAGCTGCAATGCAGTTATGCAGCGGGGTGTCCTAGTGACAGCCCTTGCCATCCCTCAGAAAGTTCTTTACAGCAGATGAGCAGATGAGGCATGCGGTGAGAAGATGGCAAAACTGTTTTACACAGTTTACTCCCTGGAAAATTTATTCTGAGCTAGTGATGATGTAATCTAAAATAACACACATTGCTGGATAAAATATAAAAATATATAGGTGGATAGTTATAGGAGGAGTTGCTGAAGAAATCTGGGTACCAAGCCCCTAGAGGAGGGATATGGTTTAGGCATCCCTGTGATCACTGAAGGTACACAACACCAGTTGTGTACCTGCTCCCTGCTCTTGCTTCATGTGACATTCTTAATCTTCCTTCTCCTTGCAGCCCCAAAGCTTTAGCACAGTTATAAGGGAGACAAGCAAATAAGTGAATGCACAAAGGGTAGGCAGAACTAGCAGATAATATATGAGCAGAGTTGTTCCTACTGAATTTCTAGTGTCTTGATTCAAATACTAACTCTTACTGTATCTTAAATTCTCAATTTTGTTTTATCCAGACCCAGCCACTAGTGAATTGTCCCTCTTTTCGTCCAGAGTCAGTCCTAGATGAAGCTCACTGGAGATGCATGACAGATGTCTGTGCATGAACTCACCCTTGCATTGCTGGAGACTGCAGTTCAGAAACTCCCACACTGTGTCTACTCACGTGAGTATGGGTCCAGAGGGAGTAGAGATGTGTTTAGTGGGGCATCAGTGGGGCTCACTAGCTCCAGACAGCACCATGCTATCATAATTGGGTTGTTTACAGGCCTAAACTGGTACAGTAGTGTGTTATTGTAGGTTATCACTAGTTTGCACTCCCTATGTTCAGATTGAAAACGCCAGAAAAGGTGTAGAAACAGGGTTTCATATTCATATCTATGAGCACATTTCAATATAGGAGAAAATAAGAAAATTATTCTGGCTACATTTACACGGTACTTAGAAAATATAAGTGATGTGTATTTAATTCAAACTGGTCCTGACACCAGTAACACCGAAAGCACAACAGAACAATCTTCAGCCCTGGCAGCACAAGGCTATCCGGAGCCAGGGATGTGGTCTCAGGGGCTGAACCTGTCCTGCTTTTTAGGCTTTTAGTCTCTGAGCTAAGTAAACTGAAGTAAGTACATACATATTTCTGTGGGCTGCAGCCACATGCCTGACTGCAGAGTGGATATATCTTGAAAAGTAGGAGGTCCTGCTACACTTACCAAGACATGGTGTTGCACTAGGAAGATAGTAATGTCAACTTTATGGTATTTGCTCTGAAAGCAATGCAGATCCAAAATGTATTTTAAAAATACATTTGTCATCATTTCATTGGTTGCCTGCAATGATTTAGTTAAATCAGTAAACAATTTAGAACTAGACCTCATAAAAATATATCCCTTGCTTAATCTTCTGGCTCGCTCCAGACAGAATACTTTCTGCTATACTCTAGACTCCTCTTTCCAAAGATCTTAAGGCTGAGTGACAAGAGATAAATTAGGTCTCCATCCACCCGAGAAGGAGTGGAGAATTATTATTTGTCTACTACAGCTAATCTTTTTACTAACTTCCACAGCCTGTATTCTTACTAACGGTCTGCCTGTAACCTTCCTCTGAGGAAACCCAGAAAGACCTACTGCCTTAGACCTTTCTCCTGTCCAGGTGAATGAAGGGTCAGTACCTAAGGTTCTGTAATAACTTGCTCACGTTACCACAGCAGAGTTAAGGGTACTTTTTAACTCATTCATGCTAGGAGACCTGTAGTGAGTAAAGCTGCAACGTCTTTATTACTGAGCTGCAGTCAATCAATTGTGGACTCAGTGATCCATTTATAGTGATACCACTGCATATCAACACACCAGTACCAGCATACAGGAGAAATAACTATAATACTGTCTGAAAAAGCCAGGCTTGCTGGCACATGATGTAAATGTTGGCAAGCTATATGACAGTGCTTGAAAAGAAGGCAATCTTCAAACAAAAGGCAACTTTCTTCTTCACTTTGAAATGCTTACAGGTAGTCTTAAACAGCTCGTTTTACTGCGCACTGTCTCCCTCTCTTTTTTAACTAGCAATCTTTTTTGAAATATAGTAAAGTTTCTTTTTTATTTTTAGCAGAACTGCAGAGCACTGGATGCTGGGGACAGCTGGAGTGTGTGGGATGTGGCATGCTATTTATTCTCCTCACTCTGAGAAAGCAGCAGATGGGTGACTACTTTATTAAATCAGAGTCCATGTATGGTATCTTCCAGATGTTGACCACATGATCTCCCCTGCTATGGCATGAAGAACCTATTCCTGTGTGCCCACTTTTTAAAATTCTGGTTCATAAGTGCTCATTCCACCAAATTGCTGAGCTGCTGATTCACATCTGTCTTGTTTTACTGATGGAAGAGGGGAGATGGGCTTTAAAAAAGAAGAAAACAACAACTGAGAGCTTTTCATATAATTTTAAGTACTTTCTGTTGCATTTATAAACATACAACAGAGCTTGCAGTCACTTCATTTCAAGTACTACGGTGTATGCTTTAATGGCACAGCATGCTTATAAATACATCAGCATTTAAAGGAGCAGCAACAGGACACCTGTAAGAAAGAGAAAGGGAGTGGACATTTTCAAGCCTTTATTAAGCAAAGGATATAGAGGACTAAACAGCCACTGGGTGGGCAGCTGATCAACAGTGGAGGAATAAATCTCAATGGCAGCTAGGAGGCATTCGTGGTTGGACTTCTAATAACCACAAGGCCAATACGGAGTCACGATCGGCCCCAACCAGGCCAAAACTGAACCTTGCCCAGCTGTTTTTGTTATCCATAATCAGCACATAGAGACCCCAGCAGAACTGCTCCATCTGCTTAGTTCATGGCATGAAGGCTGGAGTTATTCTGTACAAGTAATTATGTCTGGTTTTCTTTGCTGAGAAGAAAAAACAGGTGAACATTTCACAAGTGAAGGAAAATTGTTCCACTTTCTCTAGGATATGAAAAGTAAAGGTTTGAGAACTTACAATATTTCCAAAGAGTCAGACCAAGTGAGTCTAAGCAGCAGAGCTTCTTGTACCCTAGGTGGCTCCACATGGCACCGCACTGTGCAGTGCATTATGAGTGGTGTGTTCCTACTCAAACAAAGAAGTACCTGAGACCTGAGGTAGTTTGAATCTGACACAAGTCATTCTTTGCATGAGGGCTGCAGAGGAATGATAGGAAATAAAATGAATTCCCCCACCATCTTGTTCACCACCATGAGGAGCGAGCAGATATCCACGCTGGGGCCGTTAGAGCTCTGTCGTCTACAATGGTCAGACGATAAAGCCAGCGCTCTGTGAAGCAGGTACGAGCTATTTCCTGCTCCAGCTACACCGTGGGACAGAGCCATCCAACAAAACTTGTGGAAGTTTCTACACAAAGAAACAGGTACTCAGGGTGGGTGCAGACATGATTTTACAAGTACATCTGTTCTGTTTATTTTTGCTTCTTTGCAGTATTATCAACTTCTGCTCCATATGGATGATCCATATTGTGCCTTGGTGAAATGATACCACATTATGCTTTTATGCTTTTATCATCAAACACTACTCATGAAAAAATCACCAGGTTTGCCTAGGTTCATCTGTTCAATTTATTTTCCCAAAACTTTATTTTGAATAAAACACCTACGGTAAATGTGATTTATGTAAATGAATAAAACAAAACAGTTATATAAGCTTTTTGAATCATTCAGATCCTTTCTGTTGCTGTTAAACCATATGAAATACTCTAACAACGTGTTTTCTTTGGGCTATTTCATTTCTAAAGTCTTACGGCTAAATATATGAAATAATAGGATATGTACAAAAGCTTTCATTTTGATTTTATTTCCATTCTCTATGCCAATCTTTTCAGACAAAGCAGCTCTAATATTTCAAAGCAAGTTTTACTTATGAGTTTTTCCAGTCTCTTTCCAAATGCCTGTTGCAATCTTCTTTCCCTTCCCATCTTGGAAGTGGACTTTCTTTTCATCTTTTCCTTTTTCTTCTGTGTTTTCCCCCTCCAGACCTCAAGTCAGAGGAAACAGGCCAAAAAAAAAAAAAAAAATCTAATAGCTTTAAAGAAGCAGCTTGATAAATTTTTGGTCCTATGTTGCTAATCCCTCTGTGTCCTTTTTCCACCCCAAGCTCAACCTTGCAGTCCCCTGACAAGTCTTCCATTCCTAGCGACCCCAAGGCTATTCAGGGGAGTGAGGAGACAGATATTGCGTCACTGGTATTTGTTCTTGTTGCATTTGATATAAAAGCAAAATTTTAAAAATATACAGAAAAAAAAAGGAAAAAAGGAAAAAAGAGAAACTGAGTGAGGTCAGCTGTGCAGCCTTGGGCAGCTAGAATATCTTCTGCAGGTTCTGCTGAACCTTTTCCCCCCGTACAAGTCAGCACAGCCTGTGAGCTGCTCTAGGCCTGCTCCCTGAGCCCGTCTGAGGGCAAAGGATAATGCATGTGCCCCATCAAGTAACCCCTGTGTCAGGACCCTGAGGTTCTGCTCCACCTGGTCCATCCTGGCAATGGGCCCCACTAAGCCTCAGCCTGTCCCCATCCCAATGCCCAGGTCTGGAGCTGCCCCCAGTACCCTGGCTGCCCTGCACGGCCACCCCAGGGAGCGCGCCCCCCCCCCCCCCGCTGCCCCCTGCTCTGCCCTGACATTCGCTATGGCATCAAGCTGTGTCCCAAGGCTGCCTGAAAAAGAAGCAAGGCGAATTGAGATTTTCTTTCTCCATTTCTCAGAGAAGGCAGTGTCGGTCAGGCAAGCCCACTCACCCTCATGCTGCAGTTGCACTCTCAGTCCCAGCAGGTCCATAACCATGTCTTCTACTGCTGGTATGTCCATGTAAGGACACACCTGAATATAACGCGACAATAATCTGGACGCAAACTGACAAGAACCAGAGACTACTGGGACTTGGGATTTCAAAGATGCTCATTGCCTTGGAGCATCCAACCTTGCCCAGATGTTTCCCATCTTGATACATAAAGGTTCTTTCTCTCATTTTTGAGGGATGGCATCTTTTACTAAATAAACAACTCATATGACTCATGTTTATGTCACTCATGTCCATCTTCTACATAATGACTACTGCTCACTTCTTAACTACTCCTTTACAAACACCGGTCCACTGGTCTAGTCGATATTACTAGAAACACCGTCAGTGAAGAATGGGATAGTCAAACAGTTGCAGTTAAAGTCAGATTTACAGAAGACAGCAACAGGATGTTGTTCCTGTCCTAACATGTCTTCAGACTAATTCTAAATTAGCAGTCAGGCGATCCCAGCTTCAAATCCTTTTGGCTGGTTTAGACTTTAGGCCTATTTTCTCCCAGCAGCACAGCCCTGCCCACGGTGACTTTACTTCAGTGCTAGTTTTCTACACATAGAGATTGTACAGCTTTAGATACATCATTTCACTATCGTATGGTATGACATCAGCTATCATCAAGGCTGGATGAAGCCGCTCTTCATATGGTGGAATTATTCCCTGCAGAAAAGAAATAAGTTATACTTGTGCAACCAGTTTTTTGGAAGTATAAGTGTTTCTGCATTAAGGGCTATAGTGGTATAACTATTGCATTTTTTTTAATCACAGAAATCAACCAAGCCTGTATGTTGACAGGTTATGTTTCCCTGGGGCCTTCAGCTGCATTCGGATAAGGAAAATATTTTGTTCATCAGGTTCACGATGTCATTTAGAGGGACCAAAATCACTTCTATCCATAGAATAATGTTGACGATATATTTCATTGTTTTGGGGTGTATTTGCTGTCAGTGGCAGTGTATTGGTGGCTTGGGGAGAAAGGAAATGAATTTGAACATGTTTGGTGACAGAAGAAAAAAAAGAGAAATGACAGTATTGCTGTGTTTTTTTCCATCCACATTATTTTTGTATGATAGTATCGACAGTGTTTATCTTTAAGAAATGGAGTAACGAGTATGATTGTAAAGCAAAAAAATAATTAAGGATATAGAAATAGTATAATTAGGATCTTCCATTCACCTTGTCTCATTCTGCAATAGCAGGGAAATATTGTGTGACTTTCAAAGGCAGCACAAGCAGAGAACGGAGTAAGAAATAAACATTTCCCACAGAATATGTAAAGCCTGTGAAACTCTCTGACATATGGTATTGCAGAGGTTATCTGGATTTGGGAATGGAAGAAGCAATTCAGTAACAAAACCATCTACCATTTAAATATATATATATATATATAGACCATATTTGAATTTGGAAATATGTTCCCTTTAGCTTCATGGTATTGGACAGCTCATAACTAATACACCCAGAGGAATTATTTGTTAGAACTATAAGTTTTCCTGTCTTCTGAGGTGTCTACTAACTGCTTAACCAAACTAAGCAAGAAGGCAAATCATATTTAGTGAAAATCTATTGAATCAAATGGATCTATAAGAAACAATAGAACGGAACAGTGATGGAATGGAGTGATGGAGTGATAGAATGAAAAGGTGAAGAAAAGAAGGAATGGAAATAACAGCAGTGATTTACTAGGATGATTTCATAGCTGTTGGACACTATCAAAGTTGCATAGAGCTTTAAGCAGAAGTGAAGTCATAGGCATGAGTGCACTTGTATATTTCACTCTTCTAATACCAATGTTGAAGACTGTGTAGAGGTGCCAGGCAGATATGGCTGAAGGTGCTGCTTAATATTTACTCCAGTTGTTCAAGACTTCATTTTGGGGCATCTGTTTTTCGTTATGAAAAAGAGAGATCAATTATTCTGTTACTTATTTTTTTTTAATGCATCTGCTATCACAAAATAAGAGAGCTACTCTTAAATCTTACCTCCAAACTGCTTTGTTCTCCTGTAGGTTGGCTGGCTTGCTTGTATGGACAATGTGCTGCAAAGTAGTGTTTCTGCTGGTTTGGGACATTATGAAGGCTGGGAGGGATTAATTTTAACGTGATAAGTTTTGCTGGGACTTGACATAGGTGAAAAATCAGTCTTGTGGGGTCTGTATATTGCATGGGAAAAGCCTGAGAGGCCTTGAAACAGGTGGTTGACAGATGCATGGACAAGGATGATCATGAACAGACATTCAGTGGAGCTCCTTTGCCATAAGGATCTATATTACCTACTGCTGGTCAAGGTTGGCAGAGTATTATTTTCCTTACCTTTTCAAGGGAATGAACAGATGTGGTGTAGCTCTATACAGTTTCTTCCAGCCCAAAAAGGCAAATATCTTCCTTGTAGTTTGGGATGGTGTCCTGTTCTGCTGTTAAGAGCAACTTCTTTCTTGGGAAAAAAAAAAATACTGTCGGTACATAAAACTATTTCAGTTGTTAATCTATGATAAACTGCAGAAATGTTTATGTACATATTTATGCCCTTAATAGCTAAAGCTGTAGTATTTACTCTTCTGATGGCCCTATTTTTGTTTATATATATATAGGTGCATTCACTGATATTGAAAAGTACCTGTGTTTTGGCCAACAGAACCATGTGGAGACCGAAGAAAACAGAAAAATGCTGCTATCTTTTCTCTCCTCTCATCTTGCTCTTTTTCTGCTTCCTCTTCCTTCCTATGCCTCAGCCTAAATGTGACAGTCCTGTCACATTTAATCCACTGGACACAACTCCGATAACTTACTCCCTAATGCTAAAGCTACACCTTATACATTAGTGCACCTTTACATCATAGCTTTTCTTCAGCCCAGTATCCTAAAACACAGGTGAATTTCCTTTTAGTTATTCCGTCTTGCATTTGGGGAACAGGGATTTGGAGTGAAAGGTAGATTAATCCCATGTGTGGCAACTTTTGGGTATCCCACCCACCAGATCCCCACTCAAAAATGTCCTGTTAGAAGGCCTCTTCTCCAGCTGTAACCTACTGCATACTCTCCTCTGTCTCGAGTCCCAATAATACAGAGAAGAAGGTATTTGAGTGGTCTGAATCTGCCAGTGCTCTCTTCATGACATATTAGATTTCTTTCCCCATCACTTCATATAATTTTCCTTTTTTTCTACTGATTTTTCAATTTAATCTTTCATTCATACTTTCTTCCTTGCCTCTGATGACTCTTTTTTTGTTGTATTTTTACTGCAATTTTAATGGTCTTTTAGCCCTTCTGCTGTAACTCCTATGGAAATGTCTTCTTCTGTGCCTGAATACTGGAGGAAAGCCAATGTCACTCTTATCTTCAAGAAGGGCAAGAAGAAGCACCCAGGGAACTAGAGGCCAGCCAGCCTCACCTCGATCCCTGGGAAGGCGATGGAGCAGCTAATCCTGGAAAATATTTCCAGGCATAGTAAGGAATAGAAAATTACCAGGAGTAGTCAGCACGGCTTCACCAAGCTGAAGTCATGCTTGACCAACTAGATAAACTTTTACTTGAAATGACTGGCATGGTAGATGAGGGGAGAGCAGTGCATATTGTCTAACTGGAATTCAGAAAAGCCTTTGCCACACTGTCTTTCATAAGATCATCATAAAAAAGCTGTTAATGTATGGGTTGGGTGAGTAGACGGTGAGACAGATTGAAAACTGGATGAATGGCTGTGCCCGGAAGGTGGAGATCAGTATCATGAAGTCCAGTCAGAGGCCAGTAACTAGTGATGTACCCCAAAGTCCAGTCCTGTTTAACATTTTCATTAATGATCTGGATGATGGGACAGAGTGTACCTTCAGCAACTTTGCTGATGACACAAAACTGGGAGGAGTGACTGGACAGTCATGTGGCCACCCAGACAGACCTTGACAGGCTGGACAAATGGGCTGACAGGAACCTCATTAAGGTCAACAAGTGTAAGTGCAAAGTCCTGAACCTGGGGAGGAGCAACCTGATGCACCAGTATATGCTGGCGGCCACCCACCTGAAAAGTAGAGAAGGACTAGGGGGTCCTCGTGGACACCAAGTTGAACATGAGCCAGCAATGTACACTTGCTGCAGAGAAGGCGAATGGTATCTGGGGCTGGCAAAGCATTTCCAGCAGGTTGAGTGAGGTGATCCTTCCCTGTTATTGAGTGCTGGTGAGGCCACACCTGATTAGTGTGTTCAGTTCTGGGCTCCTAAGTACAAGGGAGACATGGATATAACAGATAGAGTTCAACAAAAGGCCACAAAGATAATTAAGGGACTGGAGCATCTCTTCTAGGAGGAGAGGATGAGAGAGCTGGGACTGTTTAGCCTAGAGAAGAGGTGGCTTGGGGGTGATCATCTTAATGTGTATAAATACCTGAGTTGTGTGCAAAGAGGATGGAGCTAGGATCATTTCAGTGGTGCCCAGGGACAGGACAAGAGGCAATGGGTGCAAACTGAAACACAGAAGGCTCTGTCTAAACTTTTTTACTGTGAGAGTGACTCAGAACTGGCACAAGTTGTCCAGACAGTTTGTGAAGGTTCCATCCTTGCACATAGCCAAAAGCCATCTGGACATAATCCTGAGTAACTGGCTCTAGGTAGGTGACTCCTGATTCCTTCCAGTCTCAACCATTCTGTGATTCTGTAAAAGAAAAATTCAGAGAAACGGAATTGGTAATCTTTTTTTTCATGATTTCTCATTGACATTGAATATTCATTAGGAAATTACAGTTTTCTCCTTATGCCTACCTTTATTTATTTAAAAAAAAATGATCAAGAGTAATTTTTGTAAAGCAGTATTTCCTTCTTGGATCATTGTACTGACTGTAGAGATTAGAACCTGCCATAGGATCCCAGACTTCCTTGAATTATACCATAGGAACATAACATCAAAGAATAAATCATGTTGGAAGGGTCCTAAGGTTTCTAGTCTAACCAGTTGCTCAAAGCAAGGTCAGCTATGAGACCAGACCAGGTTCCTCAAGGCTTGAAAACCTGCAAGAATGGAGACTGCACAAAATTTGGGCAACCTGCCCCAATGGTTGCCTGTCCTCATGATTTCTCTTCCATTTGAAGGAAACTCATCTCTCAGAAAACAGCCTGGTTTTAATTTAAAATGCTACAGAAATTTAAACTCTACCATAGGCCTTCATCAGTTGTTTCAAGGGTTAGTTACTTTTATTAGTAATAAAAGTTCTGCTTCATTTCACTTCTAAATTTGTCTCATTTTAATTGCCAGTTACTCCATCTTTTCATATTTCTGTCTACCAGTTTAATGAGCTCTTTGTTATCGTATTCTTTTTCTTCATCTATATTTACTCATAAATTCTGACCACTTCTCTCCCTTTGCTAAAGGAAACAGACTGATCTCTGTAGGTCTTTCATTGTAAGATCTTTTTTTCACTCTTTCATCTTTACAGCAATTCTTTAAATCTCCTCCAGTTTGTTACCTTTCTTGAACTGTAGACACCTGAAATTAATATAATTTTTCAGAAATAATCATATACCACTTCCAGTTATACACATAATAAAACTATTGTTCTACTCAATAGTTCCTGTTAAACACAATAACTTGGTAAACATCTCTGGTCGCATGTTATCTGGGAGCTAACATTCAGTTATAGATAACTTTCACCTTTAGTTGAAATGGAGAGTCCTTGGCTGGCTGCGTGCATTAAGCCTTCTTAAAAAGAAAGCCACAAGAACCTTAACAAAAATGTTTTCTTAAAATTCCAAAGAGTTTTCCGAGTTCTGAGACCTCATGTGGGCCTACATTTTGCACCACTGCAGTGCATAAGGCAAGTGATATGGTGCTGTTGTCTAACCATCACATGGGCTCGTAGTTAGGACTTCTGCAACAGGTAGGTTATTTTATTTTACCAGAGGGACAGTTAGGCAGGATCAGTGTATATTGCCGCTAGATGTCAGTACTGTTCCATGAAAATACGAACCAGACTGCATTTTGTGTGGCTGTAAATAAGGCAAAGTGCAAAAGGATGTTCTGAAAACCTATATTTGAGCTTTACCTCTAAAGATCCCCTTTCTCATTGGTCTGCAAATCGCATTCATATGAAATCCTGTCAGGCTTCACAGCTATGCAAGTCATCTTTCTCTGCATCTTTCTACTCAAATTCATCATTGCTTTATTCTACGGAGTCTTCTAAATTAGTCATCTTTTATCATGCTGCAAATATGCAGCATCAGCATCTCTTTGCTTAAATTGATTTACATTTAGAAGCCATTCACTAACTACATTTTATGTTTGCCAAATGGAAAAAGATGAGATTAGGATTGTTCTGCCACTTAGATTTTCCTTTCTCTGCAATACGAACCTTTCAGATCAATACAGCTGGACAATAAAGCAAGTAGAGGTCAAGTGTCTTTTTGATATAGGTATGTTGAAGAGGAGAATTTAAATCAGAAGAGAGACTTGCAGGCCAGTATTTCTTGGATGATAATAAGTGCTTGATATCTCATTCACCAAAAACCCTTGCTGATTTCTAAAAAGTGAACTCATCAGCCCATGGTTTTTTTCAGTCTCAGAGGAGATTTAATTTTATCTAATGTGTCCTCTGTATTCCTCGCATTGTAAGCCAGGGCCATGTGCGTGCGTGTGCGCGCACTTTTCCCCAACATCTCAAACACTTGACAGCTGGGTGAAGTTTTCCTTCCGCCCAGAGAAGGACTTTTTACATTTCATAATGGATTGCCAGTGCTGCCAGGGCTATTTTCTCTCCAGCTGTGAGAGTGGCTTTTTAAAATGACTCACAAAAGCTGCTAGCCAGCTGCTTCACCTCAGCCTTCACAAGGGCCCTGCATTCTAAACAGGGGTAGTGCTGACTTACTTTAGAAGGGCTCATTTATTTGGATGTTGCAGATGTATTCTGCGCACAACAGTTGATCCTAAAGAGACCCCCATTCAGGCAGGTGAGTCATGGGCTTACATCACCGCAGGTGTTGACTTCGCGTTAATGTGGTGAAGAGGAAACATCCCATGTGTTAGTCAGTCATCCTTGGACCCCTTCCAGAAAGCACACAAAGCAACGTATGCACGGTATGCTAATTTGCAGCTACTGTATGTACTATACATCTTAAGACATCTGTAAAAATTAGTGCTTACATAGGTATTAAAACAAGAATGTTTTTCATGATTCCCCGAAATGGAAAAAGTGGTAAACTTGTTGGTATTTATGTGGCAACTGGGCTTAAATCAAATCATAGAATTATAGTGATTAGGAATTGCAAAGACCTTGATGTCATTCAGTCTTCTTTTATACCAGCTCAGAAGTGTTCCTTGCAGCATTTTGCTAGCTTTTATGGGCTGAGGAAAATAAAAATTGTCGTCAATAGTCTGGGATCAGCTAGCATGCTCTGATTTGGTGTCAGCAAGACACGCTTTCAGATTTAGACTGGAGGTCAACGAGCAGTATTTTGCTTCTTGAAAATATAAACATTTCTACTACAAATGCTGAAATTTTTTAAAAGGCAGAGCTGCTTAAACTCTGCTTTCAACCAGTTCAAGAACTACTGTCTCATTATTATAAATCATTGTTCGTTAGGCACACTCTGCAAACCCCAACCCACATTCCCACTTTTCCCTCTTTTATTGGGATTGTAGATACATGTGGTTTGAGATGGCTGTGACTCACATGATTTAAACATAAACGACAGAGAAACCCAGGAGTGCCTACAAAAAGGGAGTCAGAGAATTACGGTATTCTGCCCGAGTTTCAATATCAGTTCAACAACACAGTGCAGTGTGGAATACAAACCCTTCACAGTCTCAAGAACCCCAACCGCGGCTCAAAAGCAATGCAACTATGGGAATGTTTGTCCAGACCAGTGCAGACAAGCCTGAGCTCCTTTGCTGCAAGCCGTCTGGACAGAGGCCAGTTCCAGTCTGGAATCCACGTAGCCATGCTATCCACCTGGCTAATGCGCCCTCCCTTGCACTACTCTGCTGAATAATTTCTCATGCTTTTGTAGCTCTTTAATTCACGTAGGAGGACATAACAACTTATACATAGTGCTGCTTTAACACCGGTAAATGTTTTCTGGACTGGAGCTATCTCTTGCCTGGCCCATGTGGGACACAAGCAGTGTAGGTTGGACCTTTCTGTACTTGTCCACATAGACTCTGGTAGTTAAAAATGCTGTAGGAACGTCTTCCACCTAAATTCCTTCCACCTAAATTGGGTCTTAGCTTCCTTAAACACCTTCCAAGTGTTTGATAAACCCATCCATATTATTTCCAGGACCAAAAAGCTCTGAAGGCACCGATATTTGTATTCTGAAAGTGCAGAGGGTGTTCAGCTGGGAAGGCAGTCTAGAAACCTGCCACCACTGCCACTGTGAAAATGAAGGCTATTCAGATTTTGCTCAAACTTGGGTAGACCCAAATCTTTCATCCATGCCAACGCAAAAGAACCCCTGTGCCTTCTCAAAGTCCCTTTAAGATTCATAAAGACATTTCATTTTCATAAAATGAAAAGAGCTTCTTATAGATAACTGACTACAGTGTTTCAGCTGCTAGCTTGGGGCTTTTTCACGATGTGAAAAGATCACTCAACACTGAAACACACTGCAACACCCAAACTTCAGACAGGTTATTTTTAATAAATTTTACAAACAAACTGTGGGCGTGACGCAGCAATTAGGATTCAATTCTGCAGGAGATCAGGTTAGAAGGACAGAATGGTTCCTTCTCACCCAAAATCTATGACTCCAAGCATATTTTTGTTTTAGCAAAAGAAGAGCAGGCTTTGAAATCTCCATTCCTATGTCACATTATTTAGGCCAGAAATGAGGAAAATTCATTTGTTTTGACTTCACAGAGAAAAGCAGGGTGAACTCAGGGGAAATAAATATGGTGAGAGAGAGAGAAGATTTTCACAGTTTTATTCTAAGAGTCAATAACCCTGATTGTTGGCATTTCTAGCTTTCACTATCCATTATTCTGACAACTAAACCTATTCGTTTCCACTGCTGGCAATTCTCTGTACAGTGTTTAGTACTGCTGTTAGCAAAGAATACAGAATATTTTTCAACTGTAGTGAAATCTTTATTGCCTCAGAATTCTAGCACTTATTAGGTGGGATTTTTCAGAACAAATTTTTCACTGTGGATTTGTACTGTGTTTCTGTTTCCATCAGCCTTTTCTTGTGGACAATAAAAACCAGCTCTGAAATCAATACCCTTTTCCTATGCCCCTAACACCTGTAAATTCATCATACGTACTTCTGACCCAAACTCCAATATGTGTCTACCATATTAATTGCTCTGAGTATAGTGGGTCTTAAACCTGACTGTGTTTACCATTTGTTTTTTTTCACAGTGCATTTTCATATCCCTTTTTATACCCTGTCTTTTCATATTCTGCTTGCTAGGAGACACCAAATATGTAAAGAGCTTAGCAGTCTCCCTTTTAAGAAAGAGAGGGATGTTTTCTTAGCGTTAATGAATGGCACTGAAATCCTGTTACACTGGGAAAGGCTTTGCTTTGTTTGTATTCTTTGTCTTTGGTGAGGTCCTCCTCTCCTCGTCATACGGTCCTTGCCCACTTCCCCGTAACCATCACAGGTATCCTCAGACTCCAGGAACGAGCACTGACGTCTAAAATCCAGAACAAGAATTACTGCATGGAAGTTTAATATAACCAACAACTGGACATGTGAGACAGCTAGGAGTAAAGAAAACATTCATGAGGAAGTGTTTAAATTGCTTTTCTGTTTGAGCACTTGCAGACTGTCCCACTGACATTTTCAGGTAGAACAACACAAATGATAACAATGAATCTATTTTCTCTTGTATAAAAGAACACGTGAGCTAAAGTCTCTGCCAGAGTTTTACAATTACAAGCCAAATAGACATTTTAATCATCTCTCCTCTTCAACCAAGATGCAGCTCTCTGTGCAAATATGAACATACTGATACACTCTGCAGTGCTTCGGTTTCACCTAGTTCTTGCCACAGGCCTTGTGTTAAATGCGGAGGGCCCCAACATGTTGGCATATGCAAACCATTTTCAACAAGTAGGGCATTTAAACACCCCAGGTTTCTAACAGAGAGCACCTGACCAAAATAATATTTCTGTTTTAAAACTGGGGACTGAAGGAAATCAAAGGTCTCCTACATCAAGTTGTTCCAGGCTGGTCACATCTTCAGATAACGTCTTCTTCAGAAGTTTTTGGTGAAGGTGCTACTTGTGATCTTCAGGGTACACAAGTTAGCTGAGGAGTAGCTAAACTCTCCAATTGGCCTCTAGAAAACATTGGTATGTCAGCCCTGGTAAGATATTTCAGGAGCAAATTCTGCACAACGTTACCTTGAATGTAACTGCAGCTGCACAACAAAACCAGCTTGAAGTGACTTCTTATCGCATATTGCTGCAGCATAAGACAACTTAAAAGATTTTTGTCCTCTTAGAGCAACTTATGACATCCCCAGAAAAGGGGATGGGGCTGTGAGAGAGAGACAGACTTATAATTATGGGGAAAAAAATCATGATGTAAGGCATTTCATAGCTTCCATAAACCTCTGTCTTTGTTACAATTACTGTTTATCTGTTAACTAACAACATCTGTTTATTCATAGTCTACACTGTATATCACACTCTTTCTGACCTTGTTTAAGTTCCCCCAAAAAACATTAGATGAAGGAATTTATGCTTCTTAAGCTTAAGTTAGAGATACTATTATAGGGGGACGAGATTATCATTTTATGTATTTCATTTCTCAATCTTGAATCAATTTTAAAGCTTCATTCCTGAATATATAGCTCCTTTTTTTCCAAAGGAAAACAAACAGTGTCCCACACCAGTGTCTGGAAGATTGTTTTAAGACATCAAACTCCCACTGACATGTAAATGAACAATTTTCATTTGCCTGGTGCAATGTATACAAAAGTGATTGATCTACATAAAAGAATGTGATTTCTAAATGTTTTCTATGGCCCCAGCTGTTCAATGCTCCAAACATGTGGAGAATATCAAGGACAAAAACTACGAAGTATGTGAATTTTTTTTACCAATACAATGATTGAATTGTATACCACAAGAGACTTCCTACTGGTGTATCAGGAAAAACTCATCTAAAGCCAATAAGATGGAATGGATCAATGGATATTTCATCATAGAAAACCCAGCTGCAAGATAACAAAATGGACTGCATTTAGTCCTTCATCTCTCAAATGTCTGACACTGAAAGTGGGCAGCTGTGACTTTTTGGTTGTGCTGTTTGTTTGTTTTGTGGCAGCCGATTGCCTTTGAGAATGTAGTAAATACTAGAGGTTTAATCACTTATTTGAGGGAAGGAGGGGGAGAGTTGTTTTCTTTTTTTTTCTCATTTTATTTCTGAATATACTTGGCACGTAGTATTTAATGTGACCTAACTATTGAAGAAAAAAAAAAAAAACCACCACGCTTTCAGTGCGGTTTGCTGAACACCCACACATTAAACACATTCTGTAGAATTTACAATAATAACTCATTCTGGTAAGAGGAGTAATGATTTCTAAAAAAAAATTTGAAGAACTTTCAAAGCTTGTATATTGCATTCTTAAATCAAAAGAAGATTCATCGTTGTATAGTTTTTCTTTTCCTTTAAAAGAAGATACTTAACACTTTCCTATCAAGCTCAAGAAGATTCTGTTGGTGGAAGCTTCAAGGCATGTGAAATGTTCTGGTGGGCATCCACAAGGCTCTGCAATGTGTCTGATACCATTCAACAGTTTTGTCAGCAATCTGGAAGCAAATGTAAAAATTATTCGATAAAAATTTTCCCATACCAGAAAGCTTGGCAGAAGAATATGGTGACAGTGTGTCCTTGGATCCTCCCATCCTGCCCAGGCCTGTTCAAACAATTGTTCTATGTAGCCATGTGTGAAGTGAAATGTCTCAGAGTCAGGAGCACGAATAAGTCCTTCAGCATCAGTCCTTGGTTGTGTCATCCCATGTAGCTTTCAGTACTTGAGTTCAGCGCCCACTACAAAGTTATCTCTTTCCTTTATCAGCAGTGAGCACTGTGTACCTGTGATCTGTGTCCAGAGGGATAAAAATCTACAATGACAATACAAAAAAACCTATATTACTATGTTCTTCACTGAAAAAAATCCACCATTTTGTCTACTCTTCCACAAAAATTCAACCTCTGTCCTTGAAAATCATGCCTCTATAAAACAGCGCATACTGGACTAGACATTAATTTCACATATGATAAAGTGGAAATCGGAATAAATACAGGATATACAGAATAAATACAGAGGCATAAGAAGACATAACAGAAAAACAACAGTTTTCTGAATTGCAGGTGACTTAACATTAAAATTAGGCTTGTATGTTTGTGAATGGAAATTACTAACTTTTGGAACAAGTTACTGAGGATAGCAACGGACTGTCAATTTCCTGATGTCCTCCCATGAAGACTGATGGCTACCTTTTTACAAGGAACACTTTCAGTGGACATAAATAATGCTTCAGCTAAGGACTAGGTGTTAGGCTCCAAGAAACTGAGAAGACCTTGGTGTTGTAAAATAAAATATATCGGAAGTCACACTACTGGGTATCATGGTTTCTCTTCCCTTAAGCTCTTTAAGTTCACTGGTCTACAAAGTCTCATTCAAATATTGATTGTTACAGCATCTTTCTGATGTAGATATTATTTCTCCCTTGCAGATCAATAGGGAAACAAGCAGAGAGTAAGATTTTTTCCAAATGTGTGTGCCAAAAGTCATATAGCATACTTTGCTATTTGAAGGAAAGAAAGTATTTCAGCTTCCCTATTAATCTAGCCACCGACATAGAAACAGCAATACTGATTTAAAAGGTAATCTCACTTTAAACTCAAATTTGAAAAATTTCCATTAAATTGATGGTATAAATGCCCACATTGAATCGATGGTAGAATTTGGAGTCCTCCCTCTTGGAATTGTGCTGTAGGTAGAATTATGTATATGCTATAAAAATATGTGTGGTGACTCTGATGCTTTCAGATGTTGCACTATGCACTGGAAGGGCTATCCTGTCCATGCACAAAAGGTCTGAAGTATGTTAAACACCCTGTCTTGGATTTTTTAATATCTGTGAACCTGGTCAGATGTGGAACTAAGTATCATGCTGGAATCGGGTTCATAATCTTGGGAAAACCTGAACAGATACACAAGCTCCTCTAATTGCCCACAGATGAAACTTCCAAGGGTGCATTTTTTGTAACCTTTTCCTACCTCCTCCTTATTTTATTCAATATGCTTTTAAATGTAAGGAATTTCATAACTGGATGTCCTATCCTCACTCTCGTCTCACCAGTTCTGTAAATAAAAATAAAATTATCATCCTGTATTTACTCTCTATACCTTTACCCTTTCCTAGAATTGAATAGATTCTGTTCATTCTATGTTTACTCTAGCATCTATATTTAAAATTAGAATATATTCACAAACATTTCTGGTATTCTTTCGTTATTCACAAAGGTCATGCTGTAAATACTGACCTCCTTTTTTAAATAGAAGGAGATTTGTTTGGTGTTATATTTCCTTCTGAATTTTAAATTGCTTGAACAATACATTATAAAAGCAAGACATATAAAGTCACTCATTTCACAGAATCTCCAAAGCTTTTATGAAAGTAAATCTTATAGCATACATTGGTTATGTATTATTTAAGTGCGTAATAGTATAATTCACCTATGTGAGGGTGACACATTTTATTTAGTAAAGTAGATTAACTCCTTATCTGAAGACAGCAACATTTCACACGTAGCTTATGGTAATTGATCTTCTTGCAAGTGAAAGTGCTCCCTAATTATTTTTCTTTTCCTGTCCTAGAGGGAGCGAAACTCAAGTTGTTTAATTTATGAAGTCATTTTTGTGTTAGGTTAATGCCAAACTGCATTACATTCAGCTAATTTGTTGCCAGGTGGAGTCCCTTATACTTTTTCACTACTGATAATAGAGCCAAACTCGTTGTCAATTCAGACTGGAGTGTCTATTCTGTCAACATGTTGCTGAAACACACCCTGAAGGGAGCGTTTTGTAGTTCACAGGAGCTTCATGTCAAGTATTAACATTTTGCAATACTGTATATTTGAAAGTTGTGCCTGAAAGCATGTTGATGAAGACTGTAATAGCCTTCAGAGAGAAGATCTGCATTTTCCAGATATGGGCCCTATGCAGAGATGGAGCAGGGGAGGTTTATGTAGATTGTGACAGCTCTGGTATAGTTTTACTGTGACCAGCACCTGATAAGATGCTTGAAATCCCCTACATCATACGATGTAAATGTTCAAAATTCTGATTTGAATCTTAAATACAATATGCGTGTGAGGAGGGAGCTTATAAAACAGAAGAATGTATGCATATCTAATGCAGAATTTCTGCCCTGACAGAAATGTTTGTTCCAGGTATTTCCAGAAGTTAGTGTTTTGGTTTGGGGCTTACTAGAGCTACCAAGCAGAACAAGAGGAACCAGAGACAAGTACCAACTATTCCTAAGAGATACTGTCTCTAGATTTTCAATTTTTCAATTAACTAATAATTCTATGTTTTCAAAAATGTGTTATCTAAAAAGTTCGTGTTCTCAAATGTATTCCTGGATGTGGCACTGTGATTGAGATGAACAAGGGGCGTCAGCAGCCAGCACCAGTAGCTATGCAGCCTGGCTGAGGCAAGATGCAGGAATGACTCCATCAAAACCCTGCATAGCTGTGTAATGGCACTAGAGCTCCGGCAAGTCAGCCCAGTCTCTCAGCAGACATTTGGCTGATGTATGCCCTAATATCTCTGTGTGCATATATATATTCTCTGAAGTGCGGAGTTCAAGAACTGACTGGATTAAGCGGAATCCTGTGATCTGCCAGCCTTCTGGCTTTGTCATTGTCTGTTAGCTCAGCTAGAGCTTGGAGTCAGTGTGCTCATGGTGTGCCTGGGTAGCAGCACTTTGAACACCTGGGCTGCTGTTGTGTCTTACCTGCCCTACTCTGTCCAGGCAGTGTGGGTAAGAACTGAGCCAAGGACTCTTCCCATCAGAGACCAGGCTAAATTGTTTGTCATATGAGGCTGGAACATTTAAAGATAGGTGGTGGATGCAATCTTTTTCTCGTGGCCTTCAGAAGCACTTTTCTCCGTTCATTAATAATGCAAGGGATTTTAGGTGCTTGTTTTCCAAGGCACCTGAAAGATAAGCACAGAGTAGGTGCCTAAATAAAGACGACAAGATCAATCCTCAGTGATAGTCCCAGAACTATGGAGTGTATCACAAACCTGTAGCAGGCACCTGTGTTCATACCTTTGTATTCCCACTTTCTGTGAAGGGTGACAGCATCCAGTTAATATGTAAAAATCTACTTCCAATAATTGCGTTGCTTTTTATTTGAAGACTGTTTTGTTGTTTGGGCGCTTTTTTCGGCTTTTTTTTTGGTGGTTTTTTTGTTTTTTTTTTTTTTAAATTTTCATTAAAGCAGGTGCAGTTATAATTTTATTTTAAATACAGATTTTATGGGACAAAAGTCATGTTTTCTTCAGATAGTCTGTTCCAGGCTGTCTTTTCCCATTACTTTTCCATGCTGCCACACTGCAGACTTTTTTGATAGTGTTATTAACCAGGTACTCGCATTACTTGCTCCCTCACCATATGTACCTATGTAGGTGTGCGTTCTCTCCTCTTCTCCCCACACACGTATATGTTTCAGGAAAATCTACCTTTTAATTGCTTTTGTTTACCAGAGTTTTGATTTAGCGTATGGCTTCCATTTCCAGGACATCCACACTGAAAAATCCAGACTGAAAACCTAAAACATTCTTTTTTTTTTCTTCATGACAGTCAAATAAAACAGACAGAAAAAAAAAGTTTCCAAAATTATTTGGATGTTAAGGGAGGGCATTCTGCTGTAAATTAGGGGACACTTGTAATTTTTTAATTAGGTCAGCTTCAGAAATTTAACCTTCGTAGCAATTAGCACACTGAAAAACATTGGATATTTGTATTTTTCCAATTTCTTTCTTTATTTCAGGATTTTATTGCTATTATCACACTTTTTATGCTCTCTTTGTTTTCCTTATGGCCAAGTCTGGAAAGAAGCTGCTGTCCTTCACAACCGTACCGGAGCAATGTTTGCAGTAAAACAATCATGAGCACTGAGGATGGGCACTGCGGGCCTGCCTGCTTCCTCGACAGTTTTAATGGAGGAACAAAAATGTATGGTTTTGATTTAGCACTGAATGTATCCGAGAATCAGGCACTGCTGTGGTAGGAGAGCTGTGCAATGGAATTTAAACTGTAATACAACAAGGGCTTATTCTGAAGCGTGTAGGATCACCTTATGTTCAGATTTGGTACACAAAGCTTCTCAGTTTCAAGATGATTACCTTTTTGTTTGTGCTTTTGTTTGAGAATTTCCAGACCCGCAACTGTTAAAGTGATACCTGTGTTTTAAAAAAAACCCAAACAAATCTAAGCTGGAAATGATGAGGGACCATTTACGCTTATGCCCACGGTCACGGTAGGCCACTCTTGAGGGAGGGAAAACAGGCTGGGAGGACGATCCTTACCTGAGCTCAGTGGGAGAGGATACGCTGATGCTTTCGAAGATGTCAAAGCTCCAGTTTCACCATGAACTCACATAAAGGACTTCGTCATGTCTGGGAGTAGGATTTCATCTACAGTCATGTAAGTATACAGCTCTAGGAGTTTTAAAACAGTTATCAATTACCTAGTATCATACTTCCAAGAAACTGTAAAGATACTTAACTTGCAGTGATCAATGATGGCATACAGTGCATTCACATAACTTGGGAGTTTCTGAAAACCATGGTTTTGATCTATTGCAAAGTAGTTATGTAAAGGAGTTTCTGAAAAACATGTTTTTGATCTGTTGTGATGTAATTACATAAAGGTATAAATAAGATATTGATGGCAAAAAGGACTATTACAGGATCTATATTAACCTTCTGCACAGCAGCAAAAGCGGTCATCTCATATCATGGACAGAGCCTTGTATATGACAAAAGCATATCTCTCAGATGCACCTTTTCTGCCTTTCCTCTTTCCGAGTTAAAAACATCTACATTACTGCATCAAGCCTCATTCACCCCTGAGAGTGGGTCTAGCTCTGTCCATAACCTGAGCTGAAGGATAACAAAAGGTGACGGCTATACTCTTTCTCCTGGTTAGTGTCCAAGGACTAATCACTTTCACTATTATAAATGTGTGTTTTCTTTCCAACCTAAATTCGTCTGCCTTTAAGTACAGACTTTGGTTTCTCTTATGTCTTTTTAGTTATATTAAGGAAGCCTGAAATATGCAATATTTTCTCCACATGAAAGTATTTAGACTATTCCACAGACAAATCAACACTTGATGCATTTGATGAGCTAAACAGATCAAGCTCCCTGAGTCTCCCACCATTTACTCCAGTCCTGTCATTATTCTATGGCTTCTTTCTTCACCTTCTCCAGTTTACAAGAGAATTTTAAAAATCCTTTCCTTTTTTTGTTGAAAGATTTTAGGATGGTAGAGAAAATATCTATTAGCATTAGCTTTGTCGGAAATGCATATATATATATAAATGCATACTCTAACAGTCATTGACTTTTAGTTACTTTTCATACATTTAACACGGCTGAATACAGGTCACTTCCTTAATTCAACAATGTCAGATTTTTACTAGTCTCTGTTTAGGGCTGTCAGACTGTAGTGTCTTATATATTTGAAGGAGAGAAGTATTTACAGCGCCAGGTAGCCGAAGCACATGTTACTTACCATGCTTTTGAATCTAGATGCTACAGTAATCCCAAAACCTAAGGTAAGCACCCGTAATTGTCAATATTAATTCAGCGTAGAGCCCATAAGGGGTTCCTGCTTCCTTATTGTGGTGGTTTGACCCCGTAAGTGGTTCATAACAGTATATACAGTAACTTGATCTACTTTATTTCTATTTCACATTCTGGGTAAGCCGCTGTTTTAGTCTGAAAATTGGCAAAGACAATGTGTCAAGTGAATCAGTGAATGAGTATGCTACTTGGGAGAGACAACTGGAGGATATTTTACAGGATACACTTGGTCAGTGGTCATATTCTTTAGCTTGCAGGTTTGGTTCTGTGTCTTGGTTCTCTCTGCAGTTCATCTGCACTGCATATATGTTAGTTGATATGTGGGCTTGTTTTTGAATAAATCAAGCAAGTTTTCTCTAAGAATCAAAGTTTTTTTTCTCTGAGAAGCAAAGCATGCTTCTCTCAGCCAAGTTCATCACTTGTCTGACAATACTATCTCAGCAGATCTTGACCATCACCACCCCACACGCACTCGCATGCTACGAATATCCTTGCCCTCATGCTACAAAAATTCCACTCTGGTGGACTCCAGATGCTTTGAAAGGAGAAAACCAAAATACAACAGCAACTACGTTTGTCTTGGGGAGATCTAGATGTAGTGCTATACACAAAGAATAAGCCCAGCCCACCCCAAACCCACAATGCTGTAGACAAAAATGCTCTGCATCTTCTGGCCTAAGATCCAAGGATTGTTCCTGGTTGTAGATACCTTTGGAACTGGTCATAATATCTGATTATATGTTGATTAAATGCACCTGTCTTAATGGACTTCTTAAATTATTAAGTTCATGGTGGTTCAATTCTCCATTCCTGGAGGCTTTCAACACTCTGCTAGACAAGGACATGACTGATCTGACCTAACTGCAATAATCCTGCTTCAGGCAAAGTGTTAGACAAGATTTCTTCCAAAGACTCCTTCCAGTCAACTTTTCTATGACTTCAAGATCCAAAGAGTCTTTGTGATACTCCAGCTGGACCTCCTGCAGAACAGGGAGCAGAAAGCTTCAAGCAGGATTTCCCTCTTTAAATTCAGAACATCTTCCTGAGTTGGGCTTTACTTTCTAAAAAAACAACAGTCTGTCTTGATTTAAACACATCAGGAGCAGAGAAATTCTTTTCTGAATGAGAAAATTACTTTAAAATTTAATTAGCCTCACAGTTCAAAATATGATTGCTATTTTTTTGTTCTGAATTAGGGGAAGTGTAGAGGAGTTATGTCCAGTCTTCCTTCCCCTCTCCCTCAGGAGCATGTCCTAGTGTGCTGGAAACAACTGTAAGGCTGACAGGTTTTGGCAATACTTACAGTGAGTTTTAAGATTTGACAAATTAGCATTTGTAGTAAATCCTGAAGTCCTCTGATAGAAGACACAGTACAAAGTGTGTAATTCTTACATCCTGGAGTCTATTAGTGTTGGTGTCACTGACTGCTGGTATGTCTCCAAGACCACTTTGACATAATAAAGGGAGATGAATATGAATGTTGTTTAGTTTGAACAACATTAACAAACTTTCTTCTAAGAAGGAATGCCTTTGGTTTGTGTGCTACAGCTAAGTTGTAAGTTAGCTATGGGTTTATTCTTTCAAAATAGAGAACACCGGCAACTGCGGTAAGTCTCAAGAAACTGCGAAGGGCTCATTACCTCCAAAAAGTCAAGCCAATCACATGCTCAATGAGTGTGAAAGTCTGGGATGATCTGATCCTATTTCCCCCAAAGAGATTCAGGGTTTCCCCATGGTTTTAGTGCTATGGTTCATACTAAAGTGATTGTACAAAAAAAAAAATCAAAATGGAATTACAAAGCTGAAATACAGTCAAGGTTATTTTAACATTGCATTTTTATCCATCTTATTACTTCGACTAAGTCTCAAGCTTGAAACAAACACAAACAACTTTCCTTCTTAACCCCTCACAAACTCTGGGTTTAGTCAAAAAATGCTTTAATGAAGTGGGTGCTGCAGTGTCTCAGTGACAATGGCAACCACGCATATAAACGAGTAAGGAAATTAGAAGGTCTCCACTTAGGATCAATTGTCTGTGTATTCAGACGTATGAGGACATAAATATGTGTCACAACCTCCAGCCAACTTTTCTTGAATTGAGAAACTATCTTCCACTCCATTTAACAATGTACTTGAGCCACATTTGAATTTTTATTCATTTCCTCCTGACTTCTAAAGCAGTGCAGGGAAGGTGGAAGAAAAAGAATGTTGTAAAAGCACCAACCTGATAGAATGTCACTAGGGAAAAATATAACGTGGAGCAGAGACAATAATAGCCTGTCTGTCCTTCAGCAATGGGCTACAATAAAAGTTGAGAGTCCTAAGTGAGAATAACCATTTAAGCCTAATCACCTTGACAAATAATGAGATTGAAAGGGGATGGGAGACAGAAAGACAAATCAAAGTTCCTGCTTATTGAAATGCTCCTTTTAACAACAGTATTTATTTCACCTAGGCTGGGTAAAGGCTGTGACTTACCATCGGCTGCCTCAGGAAAAGCATCAATTTGTAATGAATGCTTTTTTTTCGCCTGCTCACATTTTTAAGCGGATCTGCATAAAAATATGAAAACCCAGAAAACAATCCTCTACAAATTGAATTTCTTTAAAAGAAATAAAACATAAGTGAAAAAATAAATGAAACAGCACCATTATTTGGATTACATTTATCTTTAATCCACTTTGTCCTCTATATGAAATACAGTATGAAGACATCTGCCAATATTTTAAAGGCTTCTGCTTGTGTCTAAATTATGTTTTTAAATTAGACCCTAAAGCTGCATTCTAATGCATTACTTTCATTTACTGGAGTATGCATATACTATCATACTACTCCCATGACATTCTTTATTTAATCAGTCTGAGAGCTGTACAGACCCATATCTATTCCCACATAAATCTCTGCCAAATACTGCTGACTTTTAGTTTTAACCTCACTGGCAATGAATGACCTCCTTGGGAAAAAAATGTATGAAATGGACAAATATTTTAGGGGAAGAAGCAATCTTTTTGGATAATCAGAGGAAGGTATGCAAATCTGACTGGTTCAGAATGGAGGTGGTGTCCTTGTGGTGAATAGGAACTGCTGCAGTAAACAACTTTAGCCTTTCCTATTAAAGGTTAGGGGGAGTGATTGATATGTTTGACAAAGAAATGTAAGGTCAGGAGCAATAAAGGCAATCTGTTCTTTATACAAAAAGTACATGAAAAGCAGTACATATACTGGGTATTCTCTAGTTGGTTTTGGTGCACCTGCTATTTCAGAATAATAAATGGAGCTGAGTCCCATTGCAGCTTGTGCAGGTAGGAAGCATCACTGTTAACTCACTCTGTAGCAAATAACTGGAACCACAGAAGATAGCCATAGAAAAGACCTTGAGATATTATCTAGCTTTTTCTCTATTTGAACACAAGAACAGATATACCTGAACTGTTCCTGACAGCTGTTTTTCTGACTTGTCTTTCAAAACCTCCAGAGATGGAACTTTGGTGGCTTTCTGAGACAGTCTGTTCTGGTATATCACAATCTCCTGCACTTAGGTTCTTCACAAATTTTCTGGTTTTACTAGACCATTTCAAAGCAGTTTATATCATTTAAACTAGACTATTATGACTGACTTTTTTTTTCACACAAAAGATTCCCTCTAATTATAGAATATTCCTCACTTCTTAAGTCACATTTAGACTGTGGAAGAGAGGTGTACCCAAGGTAGGTCCAATACCACCAATGGAATATGAAAAAGTACTTCATCAGCAGGGATTTAGGTAACCCACATACATGTCCAGGACCATGGAAGAGCCTACACAGCTCTTCAACTCCCACTGTTGTTGTCCTCCTGCAGTGCAGTCATAAAATCACAACTGCATATCAGGATATTCAGCTGACCCTTCCATTTCTACAGTGAATATACAATAATTGTGACCAAGGGCTAAACCTCGTGTCTTGGTTTAATGACCCCAAGCTGAAACTGGTACATCTTTTTCAACAATTTAGCAAATTGACCTAAGTAATGACTGACCTCATCTTCAGGACTGGGTGCTCCCAGCTGAGACCAGGGTCTGCCTGTGTGTTAAATGCTTCTCTCTGAAGACTCTCTCCTCCCAAAGGGGCCTGACCCTGAGGGAGGTAAGTGGTGCAGAGAGGAGTTTCTCACACAGCTAGCAAAGTTTTCAGCTAAAAGACAGCTACTAGTAATAAATTTCCCAGCTGGCTGTACTGCCTCTTAGAAACAGAGGAAAGGAAGAGCTCTCTTGCAATTGGGCTCTGGTGTCAGCCAGAAAGCAGCAGCTCATGTGCTGGAAGAAGGCTAGATGCAACCTTCTGTAACCACTCCTCAGTCGCAGCTCACCGTTCTATCCGTATTCCATATCAGACACGGATGAGAGGCTACCTTATTTCTGACTCTCACAGTCATCTGACCACAGCTGCGGCCACAGCGATTTGCCTGAAAGATGCAATAGTTTGGGTCTGTGGTGAGCTGGGGCATAGGCTTGGACTCAGGGAAGGTATCACAGAGGGACATGAGGAAGGGATCATCATAGCTTACGGCACCACCATGCTGTTCCAGGAAACCTTAACCCCTCCTTCTGCCTTCAGTTTTCCCTTTTCTTTCTTTCCCACTGTGCACACATTCAATCCTGTCTCTTTAAATCCTTCACTTCATGATTTTTTTTCTTCTTCAGAGGGTAAATCTACCCAAAGGCCTTAACATAAATGCCTGTCCTCTGGACTGAACCCCTCTTTACAGCTTTACACATCCCACAGAAATAGAATTATTTATTTCAGTAGGTTTATCCTCTAAAGCTAGGATTTTCCAGTTTAGATTCAGCTCTCAGGAGAAAAACTTGCAGCACGAGCCATTATATATATCCAGGCAATGACTCTCAGCTGCCAGAAAATTGCAGGCCGATGGGACATTGCTGTAATCTCTGATTCCAACTGGTCCATGCATTTCCAGTGGCCGTGCATAAAGAGTCACAGAACTGTTCATTAAGTTTGTTGTGAAACCAAGTGTTTAATATCTGTAATTCCAAAGGATCAATAGGAAGTTAAATTGAGTGAAACTAGTTTTGAACTAGTGCGGTTTCAGAGAAACAGCAGCATCACATATCTCAAAAGAACTCACATTTTAATGTAGCACCATGAGTTTGAAACTATTTCTACTGTTTTGGGCTGATGAGGGTTTTTCATTGTTGTTGTTGATTTGTTTTTTAATGAAAAGCTTTGCTGTGCATGTTAAGAAACTGCTGTAAAAAAAGATGCAATGTTCACAAGTAGAAGCATTTCTGTTACTGATAGGTTATCAACCAAAACCATATTATTTAAAATGGCTTGTCAACAAGAAGGCTGATTTTGTTTGCTTTTGTACACCTCACTTGCATTTTCATGTTATTATAATGCAAGTACAAAACCATGTTGGGAATGCATTTGTCTTTAGTAATAGTTTTTTGGTTATTATGATTTCTTCTGTCTGTTTTATTATAAATTACCTCGTTCACTGATTAAAATCTAGGAAATAGTGACTGCACTTTTGGGGTTTTCTGTGCAGTTGCTAGTTCAGTGGTATCTCTCTCATCCTTGACAGGGCACCAGGTCCCCTTCAGGCCTCCCCCCACCCCAACCATGGCCCAGGATCCCATGCCAGCCCCCCAGGGGTGTCAGTCCCTGCCCCAGCAATGCCACAGCGGGGCTGGTCTCCAGTCCTCTACAGCCCAGTCCTGCACAGCCATGGGTCCCATGGGCTTATGTCCCCATCCCCATGCAGCTGCTGGTACCCAGGGCAAGAGTTGCCCTTGACTACCCCCAGCTGTCCTGCTGCTGTCTGGGGTGGTGGGTCAGGCCTTGGCCGTGTGAATAATTTGGAGTAATAGGCTACTGTCAGGCTACGATACATTTTCTTCCGCCTGAGTGAAGGTAAAAACGTTTAGCCCAGGGCAGGCTCCTTGGCTCAGGAACTAGCAGAGAAGTGTCTCGATGGCAGAGGCAGGCTGTCAAGAGGCAGGCTGCATCAAACAGCTGTTTTCTGTGTTCTCCAGAATTTCAAGTGAATAGAATTCATGGGATTTTCAGGTATGCTGGTGCTGCTGAGCTAAAGTGTAGTTTATGAGAAACGATAAAGCATTTTGAACGGTCTTAAAAAGGAAAATTATAGAGATGGTAATACAGAAGAAACGCCTAAGTTTCTTTGGAAATTTCTTAGAAATTTTCTACTTGAAAATTATCGTCCTTCTATAGCAATTTAGGACAATGGTTTAGTTCTCTATTATCTCAGTTGGATTTTCAAAAAAAAAACCAAACTGTTGAAAGCTCGAGACTACTTAATGGCCTCGTTTCTTAAAAGTACTTATGTAGTTGCCTTGAAGGCTGAAAGAAGAATCCTTGAGAATGCTGTCTGAAATAGACTGTAAGGAATATGTCATTGCTAGCATGAGAAAAGATCCACTCCATTCCATTCTAGGTGGAATGAATACGTGCCTGCTGTTCAGAAAAAAGGGGTAGGAGTTGGGGTGCATGAGTTTCACACCATGCCTCACTTACCTAGCAAATTAGAACTTGTTAAGCTGTTACTCCATCAGCTGCTACCTTCATAAAATTACTTTCTTGAAGGAGGATCCTGAAACTTTAGGAGGACATGACAAGAATGTATCATGGCTTTTTTCTGTTTTAATGGGTTTTACCCTGTGAGTAGCCAAAAAACTCTAGAAAAAAAATATGGTATCCCAATCAACTCTCTGAAGTTACACTTGCTCGCATGGGACAGGTCTGCACTCTGGAATGTAGCACAGCAGAGCAGCTTTAGCAGCAAGGTAGCATCCATATTGCACAACAGAAAGAAGAACAGAGCGAAAGCAATAATGCTGTTTTCTCCAGTTAACACAAGGATTAGGAAAAGTACACTTTTCGCTTCCATTCCTCTTCATTTTATTTTTCTGTTGATCTGTGAAAGAAAAGAACAAATAAAAAACAAATCTACATTTGCTATAAACCAGTGATGGACTTGGGATTTCTGCCTTCTGGTCTGTGGTGGTTTGTATGAGAAAAGGCCGGGCAAAGGGTGTTCTAACAGAGTCGTCATGCAGAGTGGAAGACAGCAGCAGGACTTCTGAAAGGAATATGGAGCCGAGTGGTTGCATCACCCTCTGTTTCACTAATCATAAAATGCAGCAAAAACATTAAAGAAATTTCTAAGGCTGTACTCTGGGAGCTTGCAGAATACAATTTCTTTTCAACAGTCTCTGCCCTGCACTTTGCTGCCAGCCTAGACATGATCCCGTCTAAGTTACAAACCACAAGAGCTGTGATTAACTAGTGATATGCTCCTCTGAGACAGTTTTCCCCAAAATAGTCAAGATCATTCCACAGCATATATTTTTTTTTCTAGCAGTCTCTTTGTTCTCCATTGCCACGCTGTATAATTGTATGATTGTATACTGGTGAAATAGAAGCAATTTCCCATGATAAAAATATAATTGTATAATGTAATAGATGTTAATAAATATTATTAACATAGAATAATAGATTTTGAAGTCCAAAAGGATCTGGTCTTATTTACTCTGAGCTCCTGTGTAAGATATGTCACATAGTCCCCAATTTGCCACAGCAGAGCTCTAAGTCCAGTACTGCCAACCCAAATTCAACAGCTGAACAAATAACTAACTTTTTTGGTTTCTTTTTTTGAGAAAAAGCAAGAGGTATGGAAAATTACTTTGATATTGGCTGTTTTTCTCATTCTGTAAACAGCACATGGCCACGCAGTGTCCAGTACAGTATGTACAGCAATATGGAAGTGTTTTCTTGGCAACAACAAGAAAGTAAAGCAAGAGATGTCCAAAGGAACATAAGCGGAAGGCTGGTTGCTGATGGGCAAGATAAGTCTCCCCACCGAACTAGCCTACTTTGTCATTCCAACTGTTCAAAACCTGACATTTTCCAAGATGTAATTAATATTCACTTTGAAGATGCTTTTAATGAGCTATGGATGCTAAGTTAGTCTCTAACAGCTTTCCAGTTGTAAGTAATGATTCATTCGGAGAGTAACAGATTCAGCTTTGGAATGTCCCATCTTACTGCCCAGTCTTGCTATGCTCCTGCCAGCAAAACTCAATGTCTGTAGTGGTCGACCAAGCCATGTGGCACTGGTACTGTGTAGTCTCTTGATATTAACCTGGCATTTAGCCCCCTTATTTCAATATTCCTCATTTCATGTTGCTATTAAGGTAGACTATTATTCCACTATTATACAGCACTGAAGAACTGTTCAGTCCAGCCATTAATATGCATAGCTAAATGTTCTACTTACTTCATGCATTTTCAAGTGTCAGGGAAAGAAAAGGCATTGAGGATTTGATTCCATTTGTATCCCATATGTACAAATGTGTTCAGTTTACGGCCCTGGAGAAAAACTTTCCAGCTTCCAGAAGTGCATACATAGCCTGGAATGTGAAAATCTGGTTGTTTTCTTTCCCTTATATTATCTTTGATAATAAAGATTGTACAGTCGCATAGCTGGCATTTTTACTAGTGACTCATAAGGAAGAATAGAATCCAATTTTCTTGTCCTTAACTATCTTGGCTCTGATGCTGTAGTAAACAGAAAGCAGTTATTGTCAGACAAGTATGTAGATATGAATCAAGAATAGAGAGGACCACAGAACATCTCAGGAAAAAGAAAAAAAAAAAGCTGTTCTGTGAGCAGAACAACTAATGAAGCCGTGTCTGTTACAGGCTTCTTACAGACCTCCCAGCACATTTCTTCTTTGCCTTTCCCCTAAATCCTCTCCTTGTCTGTTTGGCCGGATCCATGTTAATTCTGATTGAAACTGATTCACAGAGAATCACAGAATCACAGAATCTTCATGGTTGGAAAGGACCCTTAAGATCATTGAGTCCAACCAAACAACCTACAATCTCTGCCACTAGAGCATGCCCTGAAATGCCACATCTAGACGTTTCTTAAACACCTCTAGGGATGGTGACTCAACCACCTCCCTGGGCAGGCTGTTCCAGTGCCTGACCACTCTTTCAGTAAAGTAATTCTTCCTAATATCTAACCTAAACCTCCCCTGCCACAACTTCAGACCATTTCCTCTGGTCCTGTCATTATTCATTTGGGAGGAGAGGCCAACACCCACCTCTCTCCAACCTCCTTTCAGGTAGTTGTAGAGGACAATGAGGTCTCCCCTCAGCCTCCTCTTCTCCAAGCTAAACATGCCCAGCTCCCTCAGCCTCTCCTCAGGTGACCTGGTCTCCAGACCCCTCACCAGCCTGGTAGGTCTCCTCTGGACACGCTCCAGCACTTCAATGTCCCTCTTGTACAGCGAGGCCCAGAACTGAACACAGCACTCGAGGTGAGGCCTCACCAGTGCCAAGTACGGAGGCACCATCACTTCCCTGCTCCTGCTGGCCACGCTATTCCTGATACAAGCCAGAATGCTGTTGGCCTTCTTGGCCACCTGGGCACACTGCTGGCTCATGGCCGATTAACAGGTTCCTTCATTTAGGGGAAGTGAAGAAAGTAACGGCTCCAGAGAGAGACAGACAAACAGATAGAAAATGCCATTATAGAACCTTCATTTCCTTGGGAAATGTCTGGAAGCGTCTGGAGGCCCTAACCCATATCCCAGTCCTGCTCCGTTGGGCTGTGTTAGGGCAATAGAAGGAAGCAGCTCCTTCTGCCTGGTTATGTCCTGCATGTTGACAAGAGGCACGCACAGCTAGAAAATTTATCATGGGTCATGGTCACCTTACTATAAGGCTTTGTTTTGTGTTTTCCCCTTAAAATATAGGCTCCAATGCACTTGCAGCTCTTAGTCTTGAAGCAAGTATTAATTCAGAAGTTCCTAAAGCGTGTTTTATGCAGAAGGGCAGAATAGATGATCCAGTGATTTCTTACAGTTTTAAAATCTCTCATCTGAAAAATTGCATATAATCATGCAAATAGCTTTCCTATTCCAACTAGCTCTTTGTAAAACAGTCATCATTCATTTGTTCTCAAATATGCATTATTAGTTATGAAATTTACACTTATCAGTTCCATTTTCTCTTACCGCTTTTAAAGAGAACACCAGTGTTTGCTATTTTCTATTTGTGCAAAATCATATTTGCGAAGGATATAACCGCATGAGGTAGATACTGTAGGCTGACAAATGCTGAGTATCAGAGTTTGGTCAAGTTATGGTAAGAAAGGGCTCCATATATACAATATTTCAGAACTAATATGTTCAAAATCCTTTTGGCCTGCAATTTACCTCAAGAACCTCAATTAAGAGCACTGCATCCCTGCAGTCACTGTCAAATGGATCTCTGTTCAGGATGATGGTCCTCATATTTCTTGAAGGCATAGAAATCCCCACTGTAATTTTCCTTCTTTGCTGTTTCTTCTATTTCAAGTCAGCTCCCATTAATATCTCACCAAATAAAACTTTTCCAAACACCCTGCCCCGTATTGACAGACAATATATAGAAAAGGCCCACAACAACAGCTAAGTCGTATATGCAGTTTGCGAGATACTCATAGCTAACTTTTTCTCCCCTCCACAAAGGATTCAAACTTGCATATATGCATCAAAAAGTTTTAATGGTTACCTGTTTTAAATTCTTAGATCTGTTAATGGACTGGAAAACTTGATTGTTAAAATGTCTCTGTCATACTCCTTGTGCCTGTGTTTGGGTAGGTCTACATCCCATGGACTCAGGTTTGTGAAGCAGCCCTTAAACAGAAATCAAATAGCCGAGCCGAAAATGTCCAACACACAGCCTAAGTCCAGCATTCTGCATCTGTGTTTTACTTTGACTTCCCTGTTCGTTGCAATTCTACCTCTGCACATCTCCAGAAATCTCCAAGTTTCTCAGCTCTGCCCCAGCCCTTTCAAGCACAGATAAACCAAGGGCTCAGCTGCCCCCATTGCCTGACTGGCCTGTGATTCCACATGTGCTCTTAAGCTTATTTAACATATGTGGACAGGATTGATTCAAATTGAAACTGTAGGCACTGTCTCTCAAGAAATTGTAACAGTAAAATAATGGATTTTGCTTCCAAAAGGATATCAGTATGAATGCTACACTTTTTGTACTTTTTTCCACATGGAACTCAGCCCTTTTCCACACTGTGCGTCTACCTTAAGTTCCAGAAGAAAAGCTTGCATTTCATTTTTCCTACTACTAGATCTAGAGTTAGTTAAAGTGATCCAAGGCTCCAGATCAGCACTGACCCTAAAGTCACCTTTAATTTACACAGTGGATACTGCGATGATCATGACAAGCACCTTTTTACTTATGTGCCGAATTTTACATTGGCACTTTCCTGTCAGTTCTGCATTGTCTGTGACTTTCTGCACAGCATGCAATTCATCCAAAGCAGAAATATTCAGGAACAAATCATTTCAGGCTCAGCAACCTAAAAATATCTATTAGAAATATCTCCAGAAATATTAATAACTAGACAAGAACAGTTGATCCTCATTGTCTTAGACTGCAGTATCTGTTGAGACATCTTACAACACACTTCCTGCCTTGTGATTTCATCCCAGGAATTTCTCTCATGCTAAAAACAACTTCCAAATATTTCAGCCTACTAAGCAAAGCATTAATTGTACTTCTGACATTACCTTATATTTAATTTTTTCCGTTTACGTTAGGTAATCTGTAGAAAGGCTAGACTGGTGACTCCCTGCAATTCTTGATTTTAAATTCCACAATATTGTTTTAACCTTTATCCTACTGGTAAGGAAATAACACTTACAACCTCTCTCTACGCCTACTCTGTCCACTTCATGCTGTCCTATGGGCTTGGATAAGGATGGAGGCCGGGCAAAGACTTGCCTAGAAACAAGCTATTAAGATGAGATGTGTTCTACAAATGTACCCTAATTTAAGCAGTAGAAGATCACGTGCATGCTAGATAATTAATTTGGGGATTTAACAGATCAAAGGTCAAAATCACAACAAAATCAGCTGGTTTCTTTATATCACCACTTATGAGGCAGAAGGTTGGGGTTATGTATTGTGAGCACCCTCCAGTTAAACTGTTGTGCTAGCACAAAACATTACTGCATTAGGCTGTAGCCTGTAATCAATCCCAGCTGGAAGCTCATATCAACATTACTGTTCTTCTTGCCAGTTCCCTGTTAATCCTTTAAAAGGGTAGGTAAAAACAGGACTAGTGTCTTATATTACATAGGTTGATTTATAGAACCCAGCTATTCAAACATTTTATTCTACACAGTTTACAGGCCAAATAATTTTATTTCTGAAATGTCTAATTGGTTAATTTAGACCATACAAAATAAATGACAAAAGGCTCCAGCAGAAATTCCATCCCATAGTCTCATTTTGGAGTATTTTCTTCCCATTTGTAAGGTCGGGCCTCCCTCTGTTCACTATAGCAATGCTTTGTTGGGCTGAGGAGTGAGCTTTTATATACATATGGAATTCTTAGAAATTCTGTCATTGAGCCAGGTATTTCAAAATGTATGTTTTTCCAGAAACCTCTATCGGATAGCATGCGTATCAATGCTGCTTCTCTCCCTTTTGAGAGCTGACATAGGATGGATAGACGGCCCAGACTCTGCAGCTTTAGCTGTCCTGAGAATGGCAGTAACACCCTGATGTGTCTCCCATTTTCCAAGCCAGTCAGTCGCGTCATTATGAAGCCAAAAATCCTATAAGGGACTGTCCCCTGGGTGAAAACAGATGAATTGACACTGAAAAAAACAATACAATCCTAGCCAGAAAACAACTTGAAAAGCTAGCTAGACCTTTGTACTTTTTTTTTTTTTTTTTGGCTTAAAACTTTCTCTTTCTCCTCCCTCCTGTCCCATAATCTTCAAAGCAGTTTGGATCCTTGGAGTCCAGTTGACTCATCATTAATCCTAGATAAGTTAGTAGCCTGTCTGATGAAAAAGTCCTTTTGTTCTGAGAGTTACTGACAAACTCTGTCCCCTCTTCACCAAAGAAGCTAGGGCCATAGTAATCCCATGTATTGGTTTGTCCCTAATTGAATTCTCAAAACAGACTGTCACTAACCCTGAGTGTGCAGTTGTGTTTCTAGCTAGCAGTAAATGCAGCTGCCTGGGCTCAGAGGAGCTGGGAACGCATTGCTTTGCATCCCCTCTTTCTGTCTGCTGTTGTTCCCTTACTTTCGTTCTGAGCTTCAGTATCATGTCACAGAATCACAGAATGGCAGGGGTTGGAAGGGACCTCTGGAGATCATCTAGTCCAACCCCCCTGCCACAGCAGGGTCACCTACAGCAGGTTGCACAGGAACGCGTCCAGGTGGGTTTTGAATGTCTCCAGAGTTGAAGACTCCACCACCTCTCTGGGCAGCCTGTTCCAGTGCTCTGACACTCTCAAAGTAAAGAAGTTCCTCCTCATGTTTAGTTGGAACTTCCTATGCTCAAGTTTGTGCCCGTTACCTCTTGTCCTGTCCTCAGGCACCACTGAGAAAAGACTGGCCCCATCCTCCCGACACCCACCCTTTAAGTATTTATAAGTGTTGATAAGGTCCCCCCTCAGCTGTATTTTTTCCATACTGAAAAGACCCAAGTCCCTCAATCTTTCCTCAAAAGAGAGGTGTTCCAGTCCCCTAATCATCTTTGTAGCCCTATGCATATCTAGCCAGGAGCCAGTCTTTTGGGTGAAATAGCAGGCTCTTCAGGCTCCAGATACCTCCTAGATACACTAAAACTTGCTAAAAGATGTTGCCAATTTTACTAAATAAGTTCTTCAGAAAAAAATGCTGCCTTAAATGAGGGTAAAACCAGAAAAAAGCGACAAAAATCACCAAAACCATAAAATACTTCTAGTCTTAAGGAGATTGCTTTGGAAAAATGCTGCAGCAAACAGGGTGCAGTTCCAGGACACTATTTGTACAGTTAGGGAGATTACAGACTGTGCCAGACTGCCTTTATGCGCAGTTGAGGGCCATGTTTCTTTTATGACTACTACTTATTTCCCATCTACAGTGAGCTGTGGTTCAAAGAGTGATTCTGGTTGGTGTTTTTCTTTTTTATTTTGAAGCTTTTTTCTAGCAGAGATGAAAGATTCAAGTAGATCAAAGTTTAAGGTAAAGTCTGAATTCCATAAAGCAGATTTCAGTGCTTTAGCCAGTTGAGGAAACTGTCCTTTGATAGTCACAATAGATAGCCAGAGGCTTGTGGAAAGGACTTTGAGAGTTTTTTGATTCAAATCTCTGGTGGATTTCCTAGTGGAAAGAAACTTAATTACATTAGATTCAAGTGTGATATACTATCTACTTCATTGATTTTTTATTTTTAATTTTTTTGAAAACCACCACATCATATTAGAATCTAATACATCTTTGGTAAACAGCTTTCCTGCCATAGACAAATGGAATGAAAAACTAATTAAACCAATAGTCAGTGCTACCTTGATTTTCAACTCTTGAACTTTTACACATCTCCCTGACATTTGAATCCCTGTTATATCTTTGACCTTAATCTTGCAACTAGTTTGTTCTTCTGAACTTGTAACAATAGGTCCAGGGAGGTAGAGAATTTTCTTCCATTTATAGAAAATCCTGTTATGGGGGTTCTTTAACTGGATTTATATCATCATTTTGTATAGAGTGACATTTCCTTTTCTGCATTCTCATTGTTTGCCTTAAGAAAATCTTTGGTTTAGTTATTAATCTCTCAGTTGGCTTTTAACTATGAAATGACACCTCAGAGCTCTGAGCCATTTTTTCTTTGTGAATTAAGTGAACATTTATTACTGAAATTTCACACAAAATTAAAACACAAAAAAGATATAGTGCCCTAGGTGTAGAAGAAAAATAAATAAATCAACAGGAAGGAAGGAAGGAAGGAAGGAAGGAAGGAAGGAAGGAAGGAAGGAAGGAAGGAAGGAAGGAAGGAAGGAAGAAAGAAAGAAAGAAAGAAAGAAAGAAAGAAAGAAAGAAAGAAAGAAAGAAAGAAAGAAAGAAAGAAAGAAAGAAAGGAAAAAAGAAAAAGAAAGGAAGGAAAAAAGAAAAAGAAAGAAAGAAAGAAAGAAAGAAAGAAAGAAAGAAAGAAAGAAAGAAAGAAAGAAAGAAAGAAAGAAAGAAAGAAAGAAAGAAAGAAAGAAAGAAAGAAAGAAAGAAAGAAAGAAAGAAAGAAAAGAAAGAAAATTCACTTTAGCAGAAGGTCATAATATGCATCAATGGATGTCAAATTTACAGTGACCATGACTGACATTTCTTTGGTATACACGAGGCTCCCATATTTATGTCAGAATTTCTTGGATAGAGATAGGTGCACATGCACAAAGCATTGTGTCTGATGTGTTTGGGGTTTATCCAACACACTGGGCATTGCTTTATGGGGAGCCTGTGTTTGTTCTGTTCATCCAAATATGTTCCATATGCATTGGACAGGTAACCTACACAGTGTTGTGCAATGATTCCAATACACCCAGAATATGCAATTTGGTTACACAGGCACTGTGTATATGAACAGCAAATAAACCATAGGCACCTCTTTGTCCTGGATGTCGTCCAATCCCTGCGTGTCCAGCAGAGCTGACCTCAACAGGCACTATGATCCACTGCCCAAGGATTTATAGCCACTGCACTGACTGGGCTGTTGTGTTACACCAGGAATTTCCTAGAAAAATAACAAAAGTTCTCTTTTCTGCCTGGATAAAATGTATTGGTGGGAAAAGAGGTGTTTAGAGAAATGCCACAGGCCTAGTAACACTATATTCCAATGGACAACTGTTCCTTCTCATGACAAAAAAATCATAGAATTTTCTAAAATCCTTTCCTAACTGATCAGGACTGGTTTAAATCATTGGTTCTCTCTGTAACTAATAGAGTAAAGGAGCTCTGCCAGGCTTCTAGATAGAATCTGAAGTCTGTGCTTAGATGTTTTATAAGTTATGTTTTATGTATTTTCATTTTGGTAATCTACTTATTATTAAAAGCTCATATTGTTTAAGAAAGCTCCAAATTACTAGCAAGATAATTTATTTTGGGACAAGGTAACTGTGTGATGTTTCCTAACCACATCCTCTGTCCTGGAGCAAGTAATATTTGTGAGGATTACTATGACAAGCAGTTGCATTTTGGAAGAGAAAAATGTAGTACCTGTTTTAAAGACATGCCAGCAAGTACTATCATGGAAGTAGAAATGTGAAATGGTCAAAAGGTAAAAATGTCACCAGTGTCAATGACTGCAGAATTCGAAATATTGTTTTCGGTGTCTTCAGGTGCAATAGATTCCTAATCTGTGAATCTGAAGTACTGAAAGCAATATAAAGAAAATCAAATATTTATAGAACTGGTTTCTGGACTCGCTTCTCCTTAGGTGGGCAGATAATAATGCTGATATGTTCCAGTATCCTTATTCTTTATTTAGTTCTCCAGGAGCCTTGCAGTATAAAGAAGTATGAAAATATAAATTATAAGAACTTCATACAATAAAATTATTAAACATAAGAAACAAGTCACTCCCTAAGTGTACTTCTCTTTTGTCCTCAGTATACACTGACTTTATACAGTCCCTGGTATTTATTACATTGAGATTCTGGAAAAGACCTTAGATAAATAAAGTTGTGACCCTGTGAAGATAAACTGGCCCATAGCCTGCTAAGTCCAAGTGGACTATTACATTAATTTTAATGGAAGGAATAGGCTCAGGGAGTCAAGGACGTTAACATGAGCCTGTTATGTTAAGACATGGTTTTAGGCAAGGTTTAAAACCTCCAAGAGTCATTTGCAAAACATACATCTTCACAAAATAGGTGCTTCTTGATTTTTGCAAGGATAATGTTACCTTACTTACATTGTGCACTTTCAGCTCAGGTTATCTATTGCAAGCAAATAAAGCTTTCTGTCTGTTAAATGTGTTCTATCTTAATGTTTTTAATTAAAGAAAATGTAATTTGGGAATACCCATTTATGAAATACAAGCTTCACAGGCCCCATAGGTCTTCTTCCTTCACTCCTAACCGGAGTTTTTAGCAAATCCTTCTTATGAACTTGGTGCTTCTACTGACAAAAACATAAAGCCCTAAACTTTCATCTTCCAAAACACCTTCATTTTTTATTTTGTGAGGGTTGCACAGGCTTGTCTAATAATAAAATTTAGCCTTTGTATTTGGATGGGAAAATGGCTGAAAGTTACATGTAAGAAAAAAGTCTTCTACGAACTATTCTCAAAAGCTAAACACTTTCAAGATGTGATAGGCACTTGTATGTCAAAGTTTATTCATTTTATGGGATTGTTCTGAGGACTGGATATGTTGCTTATGCAATCTCCCAGAAATCTTGGAAAGGCTCATTTTAAAAGCTGAAAACCTTTGTACAAGTTTTTGCATACAAAGAATTCTAAGTGCTTAATATGAAAACATGAAAGTGTCCATTGAACCATGAGCTCATAGAAAGGATGGATTTAGGCTGTTTGCGATGCTTCAGCTAAAATTTCTTATTGGGTGAGGTGTCCACATGCTTTATAGTGCTCAAAAAGGAAGTGCTTTACTTTAAGTGATATTTTTTTCAAGACCATTTATTTACCAATTTGTCAGTCACCTGTGGCATCATGTGGCAGCTTCACAGCAAGTATGTTTTCCTAAAGCCACAGTCATTATTACTGCTAGAAAAAAAAAGAGATAGACCCTGTCTCACAAATAATGCAAAAATTCTGAGGCTATCATTTTTCTGCAAGAGGCAGAACTCAGTCTTTTTAATGGGTTTAATGAATCAGCCTAAGGACAGTCAACAGGTAAGAACAAGTGCTTGAACTTGTATTTGCCGTAAACCACTCTTCACATTGGTACCTAGGCCAATAGTCACATCGGTATGAACCCTCTCCCTTGGCCAATCTTCCTAGTGAAGTTTCACCAAAACTAGTAAATTTCTAGTACAAGTTTTGCGTTGAGTGAGATGGTATTTTAGCAGTGCAGCAATAAAAAGGAGGAAAAATACTGTTCGACACTTTTTGTTGTTCTCTGATCCTTACTTATCTGGTAAAAAAAAAATAGCAAGTAGTGGATTGCAATAGCTAGATACAAAAATGCTTACAGTGATTCCACTGGAGATTATTTTAAAGAGAGGAGTGCAGGCATTCAGAGGAGATGAGACACAGGGAGCAGAGCACCTAGAAGGAATGTCAGCAAATTTCACATTATCAACAGGCTTACAATGGCACATTATCAGGAACAGAGGAGAGATACTCACGAATATAACAAAAATAAACCTTTTTGTTTATCTTTTTACTGTCCTACAGAATTTAAATTCATATCAAATTCATTTCTGCTATATAATTTGGTCATACAGTTCAGCAAGTGTGCAGTTCTCTAGGTAATTGAATAAATACAGCCCGTTCTCTTCACTTTTGGTTTTTGATTCTGTGGGCTCCAACACTGATAGCTCTGATTAGAGCTTTCTGTGGTATTGGTCACTGAAACATGCAGGAACTTAATACCCTTGAGAGAACTATCTCTCTGTGCAATTTGGTTGCAATTAGTAACACATTCAGAAGTTATTAGGGAGGCACTGACTAGGAGACAGGCAGATTCCCTTTCACGCCGCCTCCTCTCCCACACACAAAATATCCTCTTTAATTTTGGAAACTGGAGTGATATTCCTTAACTGCACCTTGTCAGAGAAATTTCTGGGGTTTGGCTTTAATCCTGTTAAATTCCCTGTAAGTTTTCTCTTAGGCAGCTTTTAAGACTTTTTTATATTTTCAAAGCAAACTCTAGATACCTTTTAATTAAGTCTTATATAATTCTTATACAATATACAAGTCTTATACAATATACATACAAGTTAAATGTCATTATTCCTTATCTGCATATTTGAGAAACAGAGATTGAGAGGACAACGTTTAGGACTGGCTTCTAAAAGGCAGGAGACTGCATATATGCTGGGACTTCATTGCAAATACCTATTGGCGTCAGTCTGTCTTGTGTTCCCCAGCATTCCTTGGAAACAGACCACTTAAACACATACAGCTGTATCCAGGCAAGCGCTGGAGATGGGCAAATATAATCCTACATGGTCATAGGCTGCAACATATCACCAAAACTAATTTTTTTCAAGGGATAAATCGTATATTGGTTGCAGATCTCCTCTCCTGCCTATTCATATTCAAACCAAGTCTGAGCACGAGCGAGAAAGGGCAATGTCCATGTCGTGCTGTTGGTAGAACTTCTGCTTCTCATCTAAGTTTTGCATGAGAACATAAATTATTATACTGAAAACTCTTATTGTTTGTGCGATTGTTTTGTGTTTCACATACTGTAAAGAATCTGAATTACCATCTTTAATGCCATAAGAACTGTTCACTTGCAAATTATGCATGATATTTTGCACAGCTAGAAGAAATTTGCCTTTTTGGCATCATGAAATATTGAGTGGCCACAGATGTGTGACATGGTAACAACCAGCAGTTCTCCGGAGGACATGATTTTCTAATGTCATTTGAAATTGCCTGATTCCATATTGGAATTTCCAACTTGAAAACCTTCATCTCTCACGTGCTATTTTCTGAATGGCAAAATACCTGTTTAAAACAAATTTTCTGTTTTGATAAACACAGCACAAACTTAAAATTCTGGCCACTGCATGCACGGACTTTCCTAAAGTTATTGCTACCCATGTCACTACAAAAACGTGATAGCATCTTTAACTGTTCAATCCAAGCTGGGTTGTGGGGGGTTCTTACTATTGTCAGAACATGAGAACAATTAAGCCTTGTGGAAGCACAAAGGAAGAACGCAAACCACTGCTGCTGCCACTTGCAGGAAAACAGGCTTGTCATTTACTGTAGAAAACCAATGATTAGACTACAATAGCAGCAGCAGCTTAGTGATTTGCTTAATTTTTTTAGCAAGCAGAACTCAGCACCTGGACAATGAATTTTCCACCTAATCATCATCACAGAGAGGATGTTCAGTTTGACAGGGCAAAGATACCTCTACAAGGAATTACAGGTTTTCATCTTAAGAATGTGCAACGGGTGCTAATTTACTATTTAGGGCATTCAGTGGCTGAGTTTCAAAGCACAAAACTAAGTCTTAAGTATTCATTTATTGCTTCATAAATTAATCAGAAAATTGTTTTACACTTAAAAAAGACAATGTGCAATCACTTTTAAGACTTATGTGATGTGTGAGTTGCAGCCCTTTGAAGACTCTGCAGTTTCATTTCCTCCTTGTAAAATGATACATGTTATGAAGTTTTGTATTTCTTAGCCAAATATTTTAATTGTGCAAGAGGCAGGCTACTTCTGTGACTGAAAGACTCATCAGTCTGCCAACATTTTTTTTGAAAGTGATCTTTTTAAAGTGAAAATTATTCACCTCCACATTTGATATCATGAACATATTGCTATGTACCTGTATCATTACCATGTAACCATATAATCCTGGGAAACATCCTCCTAATTGGTTCTTTTGTTACCAATTAGACAAAAGGGTGCCTTTTGTCTTAGGGCTTCTTACACCAATGATCTGATGAAAATGGGCTGTTCATATGCATAATACTTGCCACCAGTTGCAGTAACTAGTCTCATCTAGAATCACATGCAGACAGTCAAATACCTGATGCTGCAAATTACAATTGCTGAGAAAAACAAGAGGAGAATTTATTATTTTTTTTTTTTGCTGGTCTGACAGCTGAAGAGATTGGATATGCTGTACAGAATATATCTTATTTGTGACTTTTCAAATTATGATGAGCAAATAGCACAACATCTCTCAGAGAGTAGCTGGAACAATACCAAGAATACATTGTTTTGGATCTTATAAAGTATGCCAAGATCCAACACTGATTTCTGAAAATGCATGACTGTTCATTTCAATCTTTTTCATATAATCATTTTATCATGTTCATTATCACAAGCACATCACGCACATTAGCTAATTGAAATTAGATCACACTGGTGAAGCAGGAAAACATTATTATTTAATTTTAGTGATCTAGACTTCTCCAAGATCATATAGTTAAACCACTGAAGAAATATCAGGAGCGTGTTTCTTGATTGCATCCATTTTCAACCAGGCACTTCAGAACATTGCACAGGACCTGGTTTTGGATTCTGCATCCAGAGACAAGTGTTACACCAGCTAAGCTCCGACATGTTCCTGAAGAACTCAAGGTTCTCCCTGTGCTTGCAGGCTGAATTTAAATTTCCTGGAGTTATTAGCTTGTCAGACATCTAAATGCTCTGGTAAAGGCTCCCTCCTATCTGCAGTATGTCTCATCTAGGGATTGTCACAAGAAGATAGTTTTGGGATGACCAACATCAACTTTATATCAGCGGAAATCTTCCACCGACTGAAATGGAGTCCTCCTGCTGCTGCCTGCAGAGCAGGATGCTGTTCATGTCTCACAGCTTTCCAGCCTCCCTGTAACACCAAGGCAAAGATGAGACTTTGACACTTATTGTAAAGTAATGTAGACACGAGGAATGGGAGGGCACAGAAACAGCTCTGGGGTATTTATAGGGGAAAAGTTAGTTAACGCCATTTTTGACCTCGGAACTCTCTGAACTATATCACATATACTGTGTATATGATTTGGTTTTAGGTGCAAATCCTTTGAAGTTCACCGTTCAGCTTTAGCATTGAAAACTAAGAGTAAAAGGCCAGCACATATTTAGGCAGTAGTTAAATTTAATGAAGCCTTTCAGTTAAAGAAGTTTTTATCCATACTTCTTAATGTATTTGAAACACTAAATTTTTGCTAATACTTTAATATATTGCTGTAAGTGATTGCTGGAAAATAGTCTTTACCTTTCTTTACTTTCCTTTTATTTAATTCCTCTTTACTATCCTTTAATGTATTAGATTGCAGTCCTGTTCCCTAGGCTATGTTTTCAGACCCTTTGTCTTCTTCAAGCAGTTTTTTCATCTGGTGGAATCATTTTCAGGTTATTTCATTTCTGCATTACCATTTTAGTAATTTTGGAGAGGATCTTTGTAAATCACCTGGATATTGCACCGGTTCCCTCAGAGGAGACTATTGCACAGTCCACTAGAATTTACTCTTCAGAATTGCATATAGATATCTCAAATACACATCCCCTTTTCTTACTTTTAATCCAATTATTGCTGCTTGTGAAGCCTAAAAAAGTCTTGTTCCTCCTTGTTTTTCTGTATTGCACTTCGATGAATATGCTTGTCATGTCTTTTTCTGTCACTGATGGCTATTCTCTGAAGAACTTATTTAATTTTTCTTCTTTCCTGCTCTTCCCTTATTTTTTAGTATATATTAATTTTCTTCACTTTGTTGTCACATTTTTCCACTCCTGAGATTAGTAAAATATTGTATTTTAGCTTTATATTCATAAGCACCTTAAAGTAAAAATTTGCATTTTTTCTGTCTTGAGGAGGCCTTGAGGTGTAGGGGGAAGTTGATTGTTTCATGTATGCTTTTCTGCAGTGCCTTAAACTATGTTGGTTTATCATTGCCATTTTCTATGGGAATTTTGCCATGGCTCGTCATGCATACCCTTCTACAAGTATCGCTTTCTTCTTGTTTGTCCCCTAGGATTTCTGTGCATTACACTGGGGTTGATTTTTTTCATAAACAATATTGTTGTAGATTTCATGTCTTTTAAGATCCTAATTCCTACAGTTAATTCATTTTGTTGTTTATGTGCATGAGTGTCTATGTCTACTTGACTAAATGTCATCGCTAATAATTTTGGAAGTCATTGTTCAGTTTGAACAAAAATTGGCAGAAGGCTGAAAGCTCAAAAATATGAAGTTATTACAAGTTTCATGAAAAATGTCTAGGTAAAGGAAAAAGATTCTGTTATCATTCCTAACTGAGAGAAAAAGGCTGCTATGTTAAGCCAGAAAACACACACAGAAGAGAGATGTTACAAAGACCTTCATCAAAGGAAGATCTTTTCCACATTACTCACCTCCCTGGACAACAGAAAATCCAGCCACAAGATACAAAACTATGGTAGTCCAAATTCTCTGCTCATAAAATCATGTGCTTTAGGATAAACTAACTTCATTGTTTCCAGTTCCTGATTTTTGTCTGCTTATCTTCCTGTATTTTGGCTCTCTGTGAGCTCTGTTACTTGCTCTAAATTGTCTGTATATCTGGTATGAACGACATAAAGATGAGAAATGGTAAGGTGTAGGTACCCTTATTTTCAGTGAAGACAGTAAATACTCAGGAGACTCAGCACATCTAGAAGTCTACGTGAAGAGTAAATTCAACTAAAAAAAAAAGCCATGAATTTTAAAATGCCTGAATCTCAGAAAGTGGAGGACACGCTTTTTGTGGGTTATACTGCCTGAAGAGTTAGTTCTACACATTGCTCAGTCTGAAGAAACAGCGTTTTTCATCTGTGTTTTTTTTTGTTTGACAAGCCAGTGATATCAAAACTGAATTCAAAAGGCACTTTGAAAGAACTACTTTTTCAAGTAGGTGTAGGAAATGGGGCAAATTGTATATGCCTTGCACCAGCATGAATCACAGGAACAGTATTTCCACCTCTGCTAGAATAAAGCATTGCTTTATTATCCTTACAGGCACATCAAATCCTTCTGCTTCTAATCTTCTAGAAATGCTTAAGAAAATCTTTCACAGTGATGTTTTCATTGGCATTCATCTTCAAAGGTTCAATTTCAGTGCTGAAATAATTCCTGATATTTTTTTTTTTCCTATTAGTTATATGACAAGCTCTCTGGTCCTTTCATTCTATTTGCACCACTTCCAGATTGCTGGGTACCTGGCTTGTAGCAGAGGTACCCCATCACAGCTGCAGCGTAAGTGCATAGTGCTAAGGCACGATTACTGACTTTGAACACTGAAACAATTACCAAAATAAATATGGACTATTCTCCAACAGAATTATTTTACTCTTTTTTTATTTTTTTTTGTGGACAAATGTAAAACAAAGAAAGAAGAAGCTTTTTCAAAAGATAAATATATTTGTATACACATATATATGTATTTATGTGTGTATACACTTTTCAGAAAATAATGCACAAAAACATGTCTATTTATAGGCCAGTTCTGCTAAGTCTGTACATGCTAGGATAGAACAGCTCTCCTAAACGCTGTGTGAGTTACATTGCAAGCACCTGATTTCCATGAACAACCAATTTAGCAAACGACCATTTATTTTCCAATATAGAATGTAAGATTGTAAAAGAAAAAAGAAAAAAAAAAGAGATTGCAAAAAGAGACATTTTCTTTCCAAGCTTTTCTATGCTTCAGGTTTAGGCAGATAAATGCTGGCATCCTGCCCAGCTTCCAAGACTGAGTTGTTAGCTGTGCACCAAACCTCATTATAGTATGCACCCTTGGTCTATCTGCTTATTGACTAAAGGAGGAGTCAAAGCCCATCCTTTACTTAGTGATTAGCAGTTACCTGGGAACTGTCAGGCTTGGAGTCAAAACCCTCTTCAGCCTGAGCAGATTTGTATATGCGGCTCCCAAATTCCCTGACCACCAGACCAGCATTTTCTGCCTGGGGTCCCCGTGTTCCTTTCCCTCAAACCACCACAGCAGAGGAGATTGGTGCGTGAGAGATGTGGGGCATAAAGAGGGAGGGCAGGAAGGAAACTGACGGTAGCCACTGGTCAGGGAAACCTCCTCCTTCTGGGAGTCTCAGGGGAAGTGGGCGATCAGCTTGCCGATTAAGACTTTAGATGTCAGTGTCTGAAGGAGAGCTAGGATCATGTAACCCTAGGGAGTGATCTTCTTGATCCTAGGGTAGGTTTTTGGTCAACTATACTAGGGGTCCTGCTGACTATGTTAACTACAACTCCATCAGCTTTAGGGAAAGATTGCTTATAGACACCTACGTGATGGCACCTAAATGCAGACATCTTAATCTGAGATCTGAACTCCACTATTTCTGTTTTCTTTGAAAAGTATAGTATAGAAAACATTTCAAGGACTAAGATCAGGAGCTGCATTCTGCTCCCTCTCCTGGGAAGGTGTCATTCTTCTGCTTCTTCCATGTCCACCTCGTTGTCAACAGAGAGGGTGTTGCACTTCTTCCATTCCCCAAATATCTCATACTGAAGTGATTAGGGCACTTTCCTGAGATGTAAGTGTTATGGGTTAAAACCCCCAACTGGTGAAGAAGAGTTTGCAACCCAAATTTCCTCTTTCCAGTGTTCTCTAGCTACTCAGTTATTGCAAGAAAGAAACAGATCACTGCTCCACCTTTGAAAAAAGGCTCTTCTGGGTCTACTGCTAGTTGAAGATTAATATATTTCCAATGCAGTTCATAACTGTGACTGAATGACCTAGATTTCCAAACAAAGATATTTGGCTAGTAGCTGTTTCCATAAATTTATTTAACTGTCAGTATTCACTATGTAACTGGTGTTGATACTTTTCCATGTCAGCTGATACTGCTGAGCTAAAATTCAAGGCCTATGAGAATGTTTTGGATTCATGTTGATTCTGACATATTTTTTATTTCCATTAGATCATAAATAAGTTTAATTTTATCATCTCTAGGATGCAGAACGTTTTGTCTCAGGAGGCTTCTGATTCTTTAATTCAGGGCCTTATTCTCTCTGCTGGATAGCTGCATTTGATGTTTGGAGACCTGTAAGTCACCATCTACCCTGAACTCTGCAGCTACAATGCCAGCCCCCATGCTACCAAATCTGTAATAACATGCTGGAGATCTTTGGGGCTGTACCCATCATATCAGAGTAAGGATTCTTCTACCTTAAAAGGCTCTTTTACCTACACCATATCCATGATTGCCTGCGTATGTTTCTGAAGACACAAAACCAAAGTTAGAATTTAGGTAGCTATGCAAGGTGTGGCTTGTGTTTAGCAACCATGGAGGTGAGATGTGAGATCATAGAAATACAGTTTTCTTGGTGCTGACTGGCGAAAGGCAGGAAAGCACTTTAAGACTACAGAATTTAACTTCTTAAAGGTGTGTTAGAAGTGGTACACAGACACTTTCAATTCAATTAACTTCTGAGACAACCTAATAGATATCAAACAGAAATATGGATGTTCTTGCTTTTTTGTCCAGACAAGGATGAATCTAATTTTCTTTAGTCATTAGAATGGTCTGGGTAGCAGCACTGAGTCTCTGTGGAGCTAAAACAACACTGCACTGCCACGAAGAAGAATTAGAGGATGGTTAAATTTGAAATGTCATTACCAGCCAATAGAGACGATATCCCTTTACTTTCTAAACTGTCTGATTTCCCACTTAAAAATTTATATCGAATACATTAGAGTATGCTGACCTTTGTAATGAATGTGCAATGCATGCTGTAAGCAGATCAGAAAGAAAAGAAAATGTCAATAGAAAGTAAAAAATATGGATGAAATTAGTTTAATTACAGTGGAATTCCTACTGGATTATATTATACTCACAGTAATACTAAAAGAGTTCACCATGATTAATGTTATTAAAGTGTGTGCCAAACGAAATAACGATTGTTCTCCTTTCATAGGAAAAAAAAGTTTCCACTTACAGTGTAGTAAAATAAAATATTTCACTTTTGCTATGTAGGTACATTAACATCTGTAATTAAATGAATCAGATGCAAGGGCACACATAAAGTTTTCTAAAGATGGTTTCTCCCTGTTCGACTCCATCTCTGACCCTCTCTTTTCTTCTGCCTCAAATTCTTTCTTTGCATAGGACCTCTTAGTCTTTTTACAACACATTCAGGATTAAAAACCCCCTTTGATCTCTTCAGTTCGTTTTTGACCCTGGTCTCTTGTTACAGATATAGAAGTTTCTCTCTTCTTCATTTTAATCCTCCCCAAATTCTGACCTATTTCAAAGGTCCAGTAGTCTTCTTTCCATGATTTCCTTTCATCTCTAACTTATTGCATATGAAGTTTACAATCACAACTGGAAGTCCTCTTGCTTATTGTATTCTCATGCCTCATCAATACAAATGCATCCCTTGCAGTCTATTGAGTCTCCTAATAGTTAAAAAGTGATTATTTTTAGCAAAACTTTGTAGTAAGTACTTCAGTTTCATTCTCCCAGACCCGTGTGCTACATAGGACACTATCACCACCAATTCTATTTTTCTTGAATTCTTTTTTTTTTTTTTTTCTACAGATCTCTCCTTGTTCTTCTCTTTTCTCTCTTGTTGGATTTTTTGTTTGTTTTACTATATCTGCTGTATTCTTGTTTCTCCCTAATTTTCTTCAGGTAACCCCAAGATACTGTCTCTCATTCCTTTTTCTTGCCCTTTTTTGTGTCACTGAGGGAACAGAAATTCTAGCAGCATCACTGTTATGTTGTTTCACAGATCTGCACTTGTGCTCTGGAGTTCTTTTTTAGCTGAACTAAAATCTCACTCTGAGTCTGTCCAGACCTCCTTCTCTGCTCCACATTTTCTCCTTTAGCTTTGTGCATCAAGACTGCACCCAAATAATAAGCCTAAAATACAGCATTTACAACCCATATACGAAGGTAAAACTTGTGTTTCAAATGCGATGACGTCTTTTATTTTGAAACTAGCACATGCAGTTTTAGCACACCTTGCTGTATTCAGAATGATGCTGCTCTTGGATCATCACTTTGTTTCTATTACTTCTCTTTTTCTGTCCATTCATTTGCTGTTCCGTGAAACAGCTCAAGAAACAAGTTGCTTATCTTACATATAAAGCCGACCATTTCTAAATCACCCTACCACCTCCTGGTGTTAAAAGACCATACTTGCCTTCAGTTCCTAAGTCTCACATTTTATTTCAGGCTTAATTTTTACACTTATACTATTATAAAAACTCCCTTAACACTTAATTATCCTCCTTCAAATCCAACCTTAAAACTTTCATATACAAAGATGTGTGACAACAGAATGACCAAAAGTGACAGGAGAGCACTCTCTATCGACTGACAATTGTGTATTGTTATTTCCCTGCACACTTTACTTATATATGTAAACTTATATGTTAACTGCTAGCCCAGTTTATGCTTAAGCCTTTCTAAGCTCTTTTCATTAGAAACCTCTTCTTGTGTTGTGTTTGTTCACCTTCTATAAAAAAAAGAGATTGTAGATCATAACCAAGCTCATAGCTAATATAGCAATACAAGTATAAATAGTGTTTCTGAGGAGTTTGTTTTATATATATTTCATATGTCTGTAGTGCAATGAAAAGATAGATGGCCCAGTTACTTTAAACGAGTTCACCTCACCTAACTTCAGCTACATCTGCGGTAGATTTCTTTCACAGTCAATAGGGAAAATAGGCACTTCTAGAATGTGATTCACTTCCTCTTAATATGGATGTCAAAACCTGGTATACAGCAAGAATGAAATCCTACACTGCTAATGTTCAATTGGACTCTTGCCACCAGCTTGAATAGGGCCAGAATTTATCCCCAAATATGCTAAGAGCTTTTTCAAAGATATGTTCAAATCAACTTTCCAAATTCCACACAGCACACCAAAATCTTGAGCCAAACCCAGCAGATCCAAAATCAATATGACTTTTCCAATATGCTAACTTCTAAAGTTGAAAATTTTGAAATTTCCACTTAGAACATGACATGAAGTAACAGTGACATGTTGAATAAATAACTAGCTATGATACAATTACATATTTTAATCAGAGACAGGATTTTGGATTCCTTCTGTGGAAAAACTAGATACCAGTAAGCAACCAAGCCACAACCTCAAAATAAAAATTGGTGATTATTACCAATCAAATCCTAATCAAATTTAGTAATAAGAATATATATTAGAACAAGAACAACTAAAACAAACCAACATTTTTAACATCTAGTTATCCATATTTCAAGACTTAATCTGATTGAGAGATTAGATTTTGCATGTACTCTAGAGAATTGTTCATTAAACAATTAAAATGATGAAAAACAATAAATCACAGAATCACAGAATCTTCATGGTTGGAAAGGACCCTTAAGATCATCGAGTCCAACCAAACAACCTATAATCTCTGCCACTAGAGCACGCCCTGAAATGCCACATCTAGACGTTTCTTAAACACCTCTAGGGATGGTGACTCAACCACCTCCCTGGGCAGGCTGTTCCAGTGGCTGACCACTCTTTCAGTAAAGGAATTCTTCCTAATATCTAATCTAAACCTCCCCTGCCACAACTTCAGACCATTTCCTCTGGTCCTGTCATTATTCACTTGGGAGAAGAGGCCAACACCCACCTCTCTCCAACCTCCTTTCAGGTAGTTGTAGAGGGCAATGAGGTCTCCCCTCAGCCTCCTCTTCTCCAAGCTAAACATGCCCAGCTCCCTCAGCCTCTCCTCAGGTGTCCTGGTCTCCAGACCCCTCACCAGCCTGGTAGGTCTCCTCTGGACACGCTCCAGCACTTCAATGTCCCTCTTGGACAGAGGGGCCCAGAACTGAACACAGCACTCAAGGTGAGGCCTCACCAGTGCCAAGTACGGAGGCACCATCACTTCCCTGCTCCTGCTGGCCACGCTATTCCTAATACAAGCCAGAATGCTGTTGGCCTTCTTGGCCACCTGGGCACACTGCTGGCTCATGTTAAGCTGGCCGTCCACCAGCACGCCCAGGTCGTTTTCTGCCGGGCAGCTTTCCAGCCACTCTTCCCCAAGCCTGTAGCGTTGCTTGGAGTTGTTGTGACCGAAATGCAGGACCCTGCACTTGGCCTTATTAAACCTCATACAGTTGGCCTTGGCCCATCGATCCAGCCTGTCCAGGTCCCTCTGTAGAGCCTTCCTACCCTCAAGCAGATCAACACTCTCACCTAGTTTGGTGTCATCTGCAGACTTACTGAGGGTGCACTCAATCCCCTCATCCAGATCCTTGATAAAGATATTAAACAAAACTGGCCCCGAAACTGCGCCCTGAGGGACACCACTGATGACCGGCCGCCAAGAGGATTTCACCCCATTAATCACAACTCTCTGGCCACGGACATCCAGCCAGTTTTTTACCCAGCGAAGAGTACACTTGTCTATGCCATGATTCACCAGCTTCTCCAGGAGAATGCTATGGGGGACAATGTCAAAGGCCTCACCAAAGTCCAGATGGACAACGTCCACAGCCTTCCCCGCATCCAGAAGGTGGGTCACATGGTCATAGAAAGAGATCAGGTTGGTTAAGCAGGACCTCCCCTTCCTAAATCCATGCTGGCTGGCCCTGATCCCTTGCCTGCCCTGCACTTGCTGTGAAAAAATGCCAAAACAAATCTTAAATCTTAAACAATGCTAAGATTTTTTAAATATTTTTTTTTTTTAAACTCACTTCCCCAACTTCCAATAACTCAGTTTAAGACCTCTATTTTTCATATTTAATATCGATGAAGAGAAAATTCTTAGTAGAAAGGCTAGAGGCTGGAAAAGTCATCAAGGTACAGCTAATGTTTTTATCTCATGCCAGTTTCTTCCTCAGAAAATAATTAGAGAGAAATCCAAGAACAATTTATGGAATGTTATTATTAAAAAATAAAATAAAAAAATAATAATTGTTATTGTTATTATCATTATTATTATTATTACCATGTTGTCACAATATCTCTGGACTGGTTCCTGTGAAACCCCACTTCAAATATTAAAACCACTTCCAAATATACTGTTATGATCCCTAAATGAGGAGTAAAACTTGAAATGTAATATTTGAGGTTAAAACATTATTTTTTCATAATTTACTAATTTATACATGCTTTAATTTCTACATAAATCTTATGCTACTCAGGACAGGACCACAACACTGTTTATGAAAATAGGTGTCAGATTGTACTGGTTTTGGCTGAGATAGAGTTAATTTTCTTCAGAGTAGCTAGGAGTGGGCCATGGTTTGGATTTGTGACCAAAACAGTGTTGGTAACACACAGGTGTTCTAGCTATTGCTGAGCAGTGCTCACAGAGAGTCAAGGCCTTTTCTGGTCCTCACACCGCCCCACCAGCAACTAGGCTTGGGGTGCACAAGAGGTTGGAAGGGGACACGGCTGGGACAGCTGACCCCAACTGATCAAAGCGATATGCCGCACCATATGATGTCATGCTCTTCAATGAAAGCTGGGGGAAGATGGAGGAAGGGGGGACATTCAGAGTTACGGCATCTGTTTTCACAAGTAACCATTATGTGTGATGAAGCCCTGCTTTCCTGGAGATGGCTTCAGCCCCTTGCCTGTGATGGGAAGCGGTGAATGAATTCCTTGTTTTGCTTTGCTTGAGTGCACAGCTTTTGCTTTACCTGTTAAACTGTCTTTGTTTCAACCCAAGAGTTGTCTTAACTTTATCCTTCCAATTCTTTCCCCCATCTCATCGGCGGGGACTGAGTGAGTGGCTGTGTGGGTCTGAGCTGCCTGCCAGGCTTAAACCACAATACATATGAAGATATAGATGTGTCATGCTTTACCTATGTTGCAACGATAATATTCAGTAATATTAATCTCTTTTTTCTGCTTTACACGGTTTAGAGTAAAGGGGTAAAACAAACAGGAAACCCATGGAGAAGTAAAGAATCTGACATTAAATGCTTGTGTAATAGGCATGGTATATTCGTCTAAGAAATCAGGAAAATCTATGAAGAATAACACCAGTAAAGTACTTATGCAAAAAAAGGAGAGCAGTAATCAATTTAAAAGATCTTTCTTCAAAGTACCACCCTATTTCATAAACATTAAAAAGAGTAAGGAACACTGCCTACGGTGTTGGAAATTTGCTGAACAAAAGAGATACTCATTAAAAAAAACCCTGAACATAAAATATATTAAATCTCATTGACAAAGGGGGATGGGGAAATATTCAACAACTGGCAAAAGTATAAAAACAAGTTCAAATGAGAACCATAAGTCCCACAACGGTCTAGTGGAAAAAGAGGACGGGACCACAAGTCGGCTAAATACTGATTCAACTCGCAGGCTATCAGTTGGCACTGAGTGATATATGAAATCCCAAAGATTGCCAAAATCCAAACCAGCATAATATTTAAACTATAAAGGGGCCCTGCTGACCCATTACAAAGTTTTCCTTATTTTTTAAATTATAGGTTGGCCTCTTAGACGTGCTTTGGCCAAGCTCTCAAAAGAAGGGATTTAAGCCTTTTTTATTTGGAATCATCATTTGCTTGAAGTTCATGCTTCTCTCTCCAAAGCCTAAGCAGGGGCTGTATGGTCAGTGCATGGCAGCAGCATAGAGCAGACAGGTTGGGTACACTGTTACCTTCCAGATATTTTGAGCCACGCTGTCTGTGCAAAGGAACCGTGAATCTGAACCGACTTGCAAGTTTAACCAGGTTTGCAGCTGCTTTGCATTGTTGAAGTGGCACAAAAAAGCAAAACTGGACCAGGGAGTCTGTCCCTGGGAGCGGAAATTCAAAGGACATTGATTAAAACTTAAACATACTGGTTAAACTTGGAAAAAGATGTTATTGCAATATTTGTGTTAAACGTCAGCTGAAAACAAACACCTTTTTTTTTGGTTTCCTAATGGATGAGAGAACAATTCTCAAAGACTATAAATTGTCATTTAAGAGACTGAGGTTTTATTATCATGCCCATATTTTTAATATTTCAATTATGTCAAGGAGCAGAAGGATCAAAATTCTGAGATGTGGCAATTTGTGTGGTATTTGCGGTCTTGCCATACCTCAAAATTCTGGAAATAGCAGAAAACAGTTTGAACTCTCAAGATTTATAGTCCAATCTCTAGACTTCCCAGGCTAGCTAACTATGTTAGAGACAAGCCCAAATTAATCCTCAGTTCTGGACATCTGCAAACCACAGATCAAAATCAGTATCCATGGTCTGCAGTTCTGTGCTTTTGTAGTTTGGATGAATTATCTGAATCAAACATCCAAAGCGTCAACAACAGGGAAAAATCAATCAGAAACATATGCCATTTTAAAGCTCTTCTTCCAGCTGCTTAGGGGAATAGAAGGCTGGCTCCTTCCACAAATCCCTTAGGCCTTCTGATCCACCCCGAAAAGCAGCGAGTAGAAGGGAACAAGATGGAAATAGCAGTGGAAGCTCTTCTTACTATCCTCTTACACACTTACATTTTAGGATAGTGTTGTCTTTAAGTGGTGACAAGTACTATCTGTCCCTTCTATGTCCATACGGCATGACATAGTTCTGCACATTATTTTTTTTTTTTAATGAGACTAAATGCTTTAATTTAGAACCTCAAAATGTACCTGCTTAAGTCTCAGAACTGGAAAGAAAGGGGTTAACATTTAGAAATACTGCTTTATTGGAAATTCTGGTGGGAAAAAGTTTGGGTTTTTTTTCAGAAAATAAAATACAAAATTTTGAGCAGAGATATAAGAAATATTAGTATAGATGTTTATATATGTACACATTTGGTTTGTACAATTTTTTTAAATTAAGTTGAGCTCTGGAGATCTGATCCAGCTATGATTTCAGCTGCGGCCTGTAGGTCTCCCTCACTGACAGTTTCTAATTTAGGTGGCTCATCTAAGGGCTTAAAATGAAGTCACATTAATCCATATGATGTAGCCCCACATGCAGCCTGTGCCACTATGGGACAATGAGAAGGTTTAGGTTCAGCAAGCCTTGAACTCTCTCAATGCCAAGGACGCCTGGGGCTACAAAGCCGTGACTCTAAAAAGTCTTTAACCCAAGGCAGTCTCCATAGAAAGTCCTGGACATCTGCAGGCAAAAGTAAACTGGAAAGAGACCAGTCAGGTTTCTGAGAGAAGCCAGCTGGAAGCTTGTTGGCATCACTGTATGTCCATTAAACATGAAAATCTACTTTACTAGAATATGCCTGACCTAGTCTGTGCAATGCTGCCACATTAGGCTTACGATTACCAAAGTGCTTTGGACTACTACACGATCACTGAATTTTATAGGAGCTGCTTGTAAGGAAGACTAAAGAAAAAACCATTTGGCTTCATTGTATCCCCCAAACTCGAAGTTGTTTTCAGTATAACTAGCCTTACCCAGTACAAGAACAGGCATTCGCAGTTGCATGTACTGCCGAGTGTTCCCTAGAAAAAACAAGACAGTTGGGAAACGAGGAAAATGTTTGTAAGAAGACAGATACTTTCTTTTAAATTGTCACATCATAAAGTCTCAAACTGTTACAGAGGATATAGAAGCAGCATGCATAAACCTTAGATAATTTTCACAGACCCTCTGAAGAGGAACGAGAAGCCATTCAAAATGCTATGTTTCTTGCACAGGAATTTTGTGATATTCTTCAAAGTACTTTGCCAGGTTTTGTTGCACCTCTGTATTTTTGTTTTTCCTTTCCCTTAATTTCTAAAGATATTAACACCAGAGTGGAGTCAGATACCAATGTAAAATCATGACTGTAACCCAACTTTATGAAGAGAGGAATTTGTAAAAATAAAACCAAGGAGTGGATTTAAAGCAGGTATATCTCCTCTGACTACTTTTACATCTTGTATCATTTTATGTCCACAAAGATACACGTACACTTAATTTGCTGAGTGGACAGAGTATTCTGTTTTTCATATGGCTGGCATATATTTCTTTAATCTTCATCTAGATGACAAGCTCAGAGTAAGTCAGTTGCAAGAGAATTAAACAAATGTTAATATGAGGAACAGCCTTGGAGTTGCTGCAGAATAGAGAATAGATATAGAATAACCAGGCTGAACACCAGGTTATAGAATAACCAGGCTGAACACCCCTGGATGTTTGTGTTATCCCAAGCCAACTTGTTTGCACTTTCGATCCTTCAATAGCCTATCTGTAAAAAAGGGATAATACTCCTTTTTAGCACCTTCTCTGTTCTCTTTTGGATGGAGAGATATCCTTTTCGTGTGTGCTTGCATGCTGTCTCTCACAACAGTAGCTGATTAGTAGTTAATACTCAGGAAAAAACAAACAAACAAACAAACAAAAAACAACATATATGCTAGTTGGACAATGAATTTTCACCCAAACCAAAACTTTCTGTGATAACATGATGATTTCTTTTGTCATTACTGTACCTCATTGCCAGAACCCAGTTTCTGGAGAGAGAGACAAACAGAAACTGCGTAGGGCACTCGTCTGGAATGCGGAGTTCACATCCACTTCGTTGAAAATAAGGATCTGCACTTAGGTCTCCATGGCAGGAAAGTGTTTTTTTTAGAGTCATGGACTGTTATCCCATCTTCTGCAACTGGTATCATGTAATTAAATATTCTGTGGATAAGAAACATCCAATTCACCATAACTAATTTCAGGAACTTAAATGAGGTTCCCTAATTAATAACTTAGGTATCCTAAATACTTAGTAGAAAGACATAAGCCTCTGGGACTGTTTTCAGCTTTTTTTTATTTTCTTTTTGGAATATGGAGTTAATCCTGAATCTTTTGCATCATCAAGGCACAGTCTAACCATATTTCTTTTGTGAGAAATTCACCCGTTCTTATGACCAATTAGCAAAGTTTCATTTGCAATCCAGCAAAAAAGCAAATACAATATTGACATTTCAGATATTTACAAAGAATATAAAAAAGTTTTCATTACTGCAAGGAATAAATAAGCAAATCGTCAGGAAAGTGAAGTCAACTTTGTATGTCTTTGATCTGACCTTTCTGGATAGCTCAAAAGAATACATAGAGTTAAATAACTCTCTCTTCCCAGAACATGATCTTTCTAAAAATAATGCTTCAGCTGCATCCAGAAACACTAAAATAAGGTTTATATGGTATCATTGGGGACCATCTCTTGCCATAGGAGTCACATACCATTTTCCAAGTAGAATAGCATCCTGTAAAAATGGTGCAGCAAAATCATTGTAATGACGTACGAATGCAACAGGTCCTTAAACAAAGGCTGAAATTAAATTTAGCCTCAGTAATTTTTTATATCTACAAGAGATTTACAAATGTAAGTAAATATTGCAACTACTTTATTATTTATTCTGCTTTTAAAAGGCCTAAGCCAATGAAATGGTGTAGTAATTTTTAGTTCTTATTTGGAGAACTAAGAATTGGAGGGGAGGTGCTTATTCACTTGAGAATTAGGAGAGTTATTTTCTACATGTCAAACACAGTAGACAGCACAGTTATAGTACAGAATTTCATTAACACTAGGAGTTCTTGTAAAAGCACATATAGTCATGAAGGGTGACATATACTTAAACCATTTTGATACTCTAAAATGTAGGGCGGTGATGCATTTATGTATATATGTGTATATTTTGCATACATATATTATGAAGAAAAATGGCAAGGCTGGCATTCAGAGAGACCTAGCCAGGTTGGAGGAGTGGGACAACAGGAGCCTTATGAAATTCAGCGAGGACAAATGCAAAGTCCTGCATCTGGGAAGGAAGAAATCTTGGCAGTAATACAGGCTGGGGCTGCCTGGCAGGGATGCGTCTTGCCAGGGAGCAGTGTGGGCCAGCAGCAACCCCAAGGCCAGGGAGCTGGAGCCGAGGGTGGCCCAGGGCTGGCTGTGCCCCCACCCACAGGGCACAGTTCCATGGGGCTGGTAACAAGGTCCATTGACAGCCCCCAACACAGCAACTGATGAACTGGGGCCAGGGCACAGCCAGGGACTCCAGCCAGGAGCAAAAGGAGATGGGTTTAGAGACAGGGATGGAAACCAGCACTGCTGTGGTCTGACTGCAGGGACTGATAGCTCCAGACTGGGCTGAAATGGGGTGCTGAGCAGGGAGGGAGGTGGGGGTCCCAGAGGAGGCTAGACAGGGCAATTAAGCTCTTGATGTACACAGAGCCCTGAAACAACTATGTTAACAGGACCTGGGGATGCTGCTGGACACAAGGTGGACATAGGCGAGATGTATGCCCTGGCAGCAAAGATGACCAACAACATCCTGGGCTGTATAAGCAGAAGCACAGCTTGTACCAAAAGGTTATCCTGCTCTGCTCATTACTTGTTGGACCACATCTAGACACTGCATATGCTTTTGGGCCCCTAATACAAGAAAGATATGCTAAAACTGGAGTGAGTTCAGTGTAGGCTACCAAGATGGCCAGGGTTGGTACGCTTGCCCTGTGAGTGAGTCTGAGAGTACTGGGCTTGCGCATCATGCATCCTCGAAAAGAAACACCTTCAGCAGCACCTAACAGCAGCCCACCAGTACCTGCTACGAGGTTATCAAGAAGACCTGAGGTGCATGGTGGAAGGCTAAGAAGCAATGAGTGCCAGTTGAAATAAAAGAGATTCAGTCTGGATATAGGAAAACCTTTTCACCACAAGGACAGCCAAGCAGTCAAACAGGTTGTATGGAAAGGTTGTGCAGCCTCCATTTTGGAGATTTTAAATACCTGAGTAGATAGATCCCAGTGCCACCTGGTCTGATCTCATAACTTACTCTGCTTTGAGCAGGAGATTGCACTGGAGACCTCTTGAAATTCATTCCAAACTGAATCATCATATGATCCAAGTTGGTCCAATAAAGACAAACAGGCACCAAGAACCGTTCGTGTCCCTGGAATAAATTCAAGCTGAGCTACTTTTTTCAACAGGCCAAAATATTTACTGGACAACAGAGGCAATTCCACCTGTTCAGAATTCTGCGTTTGCAAGACTGAATTTTTGTTAGAGATCTCACTCTTTAGACGGATAATGTAAAACTACAGTTCATCATATTGTTGCTGTTTATCCTTTTTGTATGATCTCCTAAATCACTCATTACTGAAATGCTGGGTCACTAAGTTTAAATTAGAAAGTGAAAGTCACAGCAGACATCCTCCTCAACTTCTGCATTAATTTTTGCTTTGATATACTGCAGGCTAAGCAATGAAATCAAGTCCATTCACTTGTCTCCTTACCCTCAGGCTAGAGGTAGCAGGTGTTAGACACATCAAGAACAGCAGTCATTTCTCAGACACAAGGAGAAGAAGTTGACATTGAGCTTGGTTCTGATTTGATTGTCCATGGTAATGCAAATCAATGCTAGTTCCACAACTGTGTACTTCAGAAAAGCATAAAATCTTAGAAATGCTGTGCAATAAAAGCACATCGAAAGTACTTTTAGAATTGCATTATGTGCATATTATCTATAATTAAAATAATTAGAAAATATAAATTAGAGAAAGAAGCTTCAAAGAGCATATGAAAGCCTGCATGTCAACTTATCATTAAAATATACAGTCAAAAGTTGGACTGGAAGATTTGGTGTGGTTAAAATATGGATTTTCTTTTGGATGTTTCATTATTGACTGTTCACATTCTCTGACTTGAGCCAAATTCCACAGAAAGGATAGTGTTTAGTCTGACTACTTATCTAATAACCTTCTAATATCAATGAATAGAGATGGACACCTTCAAAGAACAATTTATTTCACCTACCTGTACACCTATCTTAGGAAGGGCCAGTCAGTCTTCTGAAGGTCCTATGCTTGTCTTCAGTGCCCTAAGAAGAATGTCCAGGAGACTGTCTTAAAACAGATGCTCAATTCTTAGATAAATTCTCCTGTTCTTCACTTCCAAATATCGATTCTACAATGTGTTGAAAGTAACCTACTTTTCAAATGTTTTTTTGATACTTAAAGCATTTCAGTCTTTTCTCTTGTATTGCTTCCTTTCCAACTTTGGTGTCATAATTATGGTTAAATTACACTTTCATCCTCATTTAAAAAACTTGTATCTCCAGCTAGATTCTTCCCTATTCTGCAATTCATTGGTCTTGCTTGTAACAATTACTTTTGGTCATTGTTTCTGAATTGCTATTATGTTTTTCCCTATCTGGTATTTAAGCTATTTGCTTATTACATGGCACATTTTCAAATGTCTGTGTACAATTCTGCATACATTTTCAGTGTATGTATACAATGAAGCGGGATATTTGATTTCTGTAGTATCACTTACTTTGTGCAAATGGATATTATGAGGATGACAATGAAAGCACCTTTCTGAAGTTTCAGATGATTCCTGAGGTTTGAATTGATAGTCAAGAGGTGGGTCTCACCTGCACTGTGCTGTTAGAGAAATGCATTTCTTCAGTGATGCTTCAGACTTGAGAAGTCTCCAGAGATGTGCTCATCTTCCAGGGGAAACAGTGAATATATTTAAGATGGTAACAACATGCACGTTTTAAGACAAAGGCTGACAACCAAATGCACAAAAGCGATGAAACGAAGGAGAATGCTCTGCTTGCGAGCCTGTTAACAGGACAGTTTAGTACATATCCGTTGCTGTAAGGGCAGTTAGGACATATTTATGTCTACACCATCTGCTGTCCTATGCCTATAACCCTCCAAAGCAAACCTCCTGTTTGACATGAGATTCAATATAATTAAAACCTATACCTAATAACTGGTGACTGACATCTGATATTTCACATTGATGCTGTGATGTATGCTGCCTGCTGGTGGAGGAAAATAAGAGCTCCTGAGTTCTTTTTCTTAATGCAGATTAATGGCAAGGATAGCTAATTAGTAAACATGCTTCACAATGTTATCCTGTAGAAAATGCAGACTTACTCTAAAGCCCTAGGCTGTGATATATGGGGTCAAGGCTGTGATATATGGGATCAATAATTATTAATCACTTACTATTCTGTCCGGTCCATACCCTGTAGATATTTAAAGGTGTTTGGTCATTCACAGCATTTAAATTCTTCCTAGTCTTCTTAGAAAAGACTCCAAACTGTCCAGCACGGTATGCACTGCTCACTCAGCTGTAAAATGATCAGCTTGCCTTGGAATTCATCGCTGCTGCTCCTTGCCATCCGACCCAACACCCTTTCCAGCTGGAACAGCTTACTATCACCATGGAAAATCAAGTGCCCGTTCCCTCAACACCAGATGTCAGTCATCCTCTAAAATCCATCTAGCCTAGAGGGGACGTACATTTAATTCCCCAGTGCCCCACAGGACAAGCTGCAAAATGCCAAATGGCAGAGCCTTCCCCAAATTCTCAGCCTAAAATCAGGCCCATTGTCCTCTTGCAGAAGGTAGAAGCAGAGTAAGTTCTGCTCAGTCATGTCTGCTGTCTGCCTCACACACCATTTTCGTCCACACTGAAAGCTTCAGCTGAATCCCATTAGGAAGAAAAGAGAACTGGGGTGGGCAACATTTCTAATTTCTAACATGTCGAATTTCTTTCAATTTGACAACAATATGGCTATAATTTTAGCTGAGACATGTCAGGAGATTACTGAATATATGCAAATTAAAAAAAAAAAGAAAACAAAAATGATGTGGCAAATTACATGCTTTACTTTCAAACGTATAGCAGACTCTCATGGAGACAATGCAGTCCTTCAATGTATTACCTTTTTTTTTTAAAAAAAAGAACTGAAAGGAAAGGATTACAAGTTGGGTTTTCTAATATTTGTGACATTTATTCCATCAAAATGAAACTAATATTTACTCATGTGTATTTCTATTGCATTTTGCTTTCTGTATTAATAAGTTTGCTTGAATTAATCTGAATATTCTACATAATTTGCATTTGAGCACATGAACTGAATTAACCTCATTAATGAGAATTTTGCCTATGGCACCCCTTTTACAAATGCTTTTCTCATTGAGAACCTTGCTGGGAAGACAGCTTGATTGTGATTATATTGCCAATCAACTTGTTATTGCAACTCTCCATTTTGTTTTAGATGTTTTCATATCTGATGGCTAAATTGCCCTGAAAATTTACAATAGGAAGCATTTGAGTCATAAGTTCTTGACAACATTTGAACTCAGTACGGCCAGTTTGCTGTGATCAATGCAATAAATACTAGCCACTCATGTTTTCTCGAAAGCTTCTTATTATGTTCATTGCAGGGGACAATCGCTATGGCAAACACTACCAAAAGTTAGACATTAAATATTTTATGAAGCTGATACGAGACCAGCTCTACTCCCCATTTTGATTCATGTGATTTCAATATCTTTAGCTGGATTAGGCCACTTACCTATTCAATATTAGAAGCATATTTTAGGCTCCTAATGTCACTAATTATTTATTTCTATGGACAATTTGATAAGTGATACTGATTTCTCTTGCTTATCATTATACAGAAAATATATTATATGTTATATTATTAACACAAGTTACAGACAAATAATGCCTCAGCAAAGCAACTCGCTTTCAGAAGAAACCAACTGTTCTAGTAGTTTTCCCATTTTTGTTAAGATCTTGGTAGAAGAAACAGAGATAACTGAAACCAAACATGTCATTTTAGGTGACAAATTTACCATTCTGTAATTGTTTATATAATGGTTTGATTTCCTCTCTGACGCTTTACTATAAGTTTCTGAGGGTTCACATATCTATTCTTGACTGCAGGGAATCAATTATTAGCCATTAGTCACCTTGCGACTGTTAGGGTGGTAGAAATATGCATGTAATTTGCTACCTAGGAAAATGGAGGCAGAAAGGACAGTTTGCTGAAGTTATACACTAAAACCGACAACATGACATGGCAAAAGAAAACTTGGGGCATTAGAAACAAGCTGTGTAAAATTTTGCTGGTTCAAATTCAGCTCAGGTTGTTGTCATCTGACAGCTATTATCATCCGACAGCTGTTTGATAGCTGATGTGAAGCAAGCAGGCAGACTCTATCCAAGTTTCACCATTAACCTCAATGGCAGCAGATTAATCTCCAAGTGATACTACGATTTAAAACAGCAAAACCAAATCATCAATATTTACCCTTTTAGAAGTTCCTACGCAGAGGCCAATAGACTAATTATCATTTCACCTAAGCTGCCTTTCTCTCCTTCAATAGCATCCTAGTGAAGCTGTGGCGTGAATACCGAAGAACTTCCAGATTGTGCTCTGCTAGCAAACTTTCCATCCCTGTGAAGGTTGCAAGACTGGCTTCTTTAATATCACAGAGAAAACCATATCATGGCAGACATTTGATAACTTGCTATGAATCTCAATCACATTCCCATTATGGTGTTTTAAAACTGATTTCCATGAGGACAGGATCGACCCCATACCTAAAAACAGTCAGAGGGCAACACAACGCTACCAGGGCAGAAAGATAGCGGATGTCAATTAAAAAGATAAAAATAGAAACCTTTTGGAACAATTCCTATAAAATTAAATAAATTCCTATAAAATGAAGTAACTTGCCTGGATTCTTTGGCAGGGCAAAATTTGTTTAGCTCATCTTGTAATCTCTGCTGGTACTGTTAAAATGAAACTGCATTTTACAGGGCCAAATGCTTAAAATTCAAATAGCAAAGCTACACAGTCCTGTAGTATGTTACAAAGCCATCATTTCGACACTACAAGGAAACTGGATACACAAATATCAAGTCCAGAATGTACTTAGCTGTTGTACAAATATTTCTACACAATGTTCAAACCATGTCCAATAAAAGATGAACCATTTTAATGAAATTATTTTTAATACAATTTATTGGGTTACAACAAGTTTTTCTCCTTTGGATGATGTTATCATATAGCATAGAACATGTAGAGTAAGTAAATTAATTGATTAGTTCTTTGGTGGCTCCTTGTTGGACCTTCTTTTTAGAAATGCAGATTCAAACAACTACATGTGCTTACACCAGCTGAAAATTTCTTTTAGTATCTGAGTGAGCACCGGTTATGTTTTATTAGAAAGTTTCTGTAACCAGCATATAATAGCCTTGAATATACCTGAAAAAGAGGGCGCTGCTAGTCTTACTATTAGGTCACAGGACCAAGGATTGGGAGAGGTAGATTTATTGTTGCCAAAGCAAAAGCATTTCTCTGTGCCTTGGCTTCCATAAGTGCATAGTGAAGGTGTACTCAGGGTACAGCGTAGCAAAGCTAATCTGTGGTCTCAACACTGCAGTCTCATCACATCAGTGATACGGCTCAGTTGCTTCTCAGTCTTTGCCAATTCCAAAATCTCCACATGTGACCTTGATGTGTCTTTTCCAAGTGCTTTAAGTTCTCTGGATGAAAAGTTCAGTGCAAGATTTAGGTGGCATTACCATATCTCTTCTGCCAAGCTACCTATAAGTCTTAATTCAAAAGCTGCTTTATCAGCCTGCTCACTCTCCTCTTTGTAATAAACTTCATCCTGATAACATTATTAAGCAAATATTATGAACTGGCTTTCATCAGACCTTGTTAACTAGATCCTGAAAGTAATAATAACCTGATGTGTAACCTTGCAGCCACTACAGCTGGAGAAACATTGTACAGGAAAGATGCAGAGCTGTGGAGCTCATATGACAAGGGAATACACCATTCTCTGTAGCTCTGAATCATTTTGTTTTACTTGACTTTAAAAGTCCTTTCTGGGAAAAAGAGACTTTGTGAAATGCTTGTGCCATACAGCGGGTGCTATTCAGAAAATAGAGAAAAGCTGTAAAAAAAATTTTGGTGCTTCTTTTTAGTTTCCTCCAATAAAGTGCAACAGTGCATACTCACCCTTGGTGAGCTGAGGGTTAATAGCAGCTGACAGGTACATTTTCTCATCAGATAAAACTGTAGACCATTTTAACCCTGGCATGAGCGACAACAAAGCAGCTGAGGGAAACACAGTTGTAGCCCTGCGGGATCAAAGCTCAGCATTCTCCTTATAACCAAAGCTGACCTGCTGCTTCCTTTCTTCCATCCGGATTGTGTACTTTGTATACATTAGTATGTATTCTTCTTTTCCCTTCTTCATTGTCTCCCATAATACACTGGCTTCCTGTTGGCTAGGCTTCTTTTTACCACCTTGTTTTTGCACTTGATCAAAGTAATCTTCCATCATCTGAAAGTTTTCTTTCTAATTATTATTACCAGGAATTCCTCCTGCTGGACCAACAGTAGACTGCTTGCCTTCCAGCAAAGATATTTGAAGCTTTACCTGATTAATCTTTAACGTATTAGGAACACCTGCTGTAAAATATTTAAAGGTATTTTTTGGATATTCTGCCATCTTCAGAGAATTAGGCACGTTATATGTCCAAAAGCTGGTAAAACAATCACTTCCTCTTGTTATAAATGTTGAGCCAGAGAGAGAGGAAAAGAGAAAGAGCAAGGGTGAAAGTTCTTCTGGGTTGAGAGGAGAGTGAAATCTTTACTCCAGAAATACTGGATGGGCACCTCAGCTCATACTTCAGGCTACCTAAAGTTAGTTGTCCTCTAAAAGTGCCTCTTCTCTTCACCAGCTGTCAGTGAGCCCATCAGTTTCCTACCTTAGCTGCCTCAGTTAGGATCTTAAAGTCAAATGTGAGGAATTCAAACCTTAGAACCCAAAATAGCCAGTGAATCTTTGAATTTGGAGGTCAGTGACGAGTGGTGTTCCCCAGGGGTCAGCACTGGGTCCAGTCCTCTTCAATATATTCATCAATGACCTGGATGAGGGGACAGAGTGCACGCTCAGCAAGTTTGCTGATGACACAAAGCTGGGGGGGGTGGCTGACACACCGAAGGCTGTGCCGCCATACAGAGAGACCTGGACAGGCTGGAGATTTGGGCAGAGAGGAACCTTATGAAATTCAACAAGGGCAAGTGTAGGGTGCTGCACCTGGGGAGGAATAACCCCATGCACCAGTACAGGTTGGGGGCTGACCTGCTGGAGAGCAGCTCAGTGGAAAGAGACCTGGGAGTCCTGGTGGACAACAGGATGACCGTGAGTCAGCAATGTGCCCTCGTGGCCAAAAAGGCCAATGGCATCCTGGGGTGCATCAAGAAGAGTGTGGCCAGCAGGTGGAGGGAGGTCATCCTCCCTCCACCTGCTGGCCACGCTCTTCTTGATGCAGGTGGAGGGAGGTCATCCTTCCCCTCTACTCTGCCTTGGTGAGGCCGCACCTGGAGTACTGTGTCCAGTTCTGGGCTCCCTGGTTCAAGAAGGACAGGGAACTGCTGGAGAGGGTACAGCAGAGAGCTACCAAGATGATTAGGGGACTGGAACACCTCTCTTGTGAGGAAAGGCTGAGGGATTTGGGTCTTCTTAGTCTGGAAAAAAGACGGCTGAGGGGGGACCTTATCAACACTTATAAATACTTAAAGGGTGGGTGTCGGGAGGATGGGGCCAGGCTCTTTTCAGTGATGCCCAGCGACAGGACAAGAGGTAATGGGCACAAACTTGAGCATAGGAAGTTCCATTTCAACATGAGGAGGAACTTCCTTACTTTGAGGGTGGCAAAGCACTGGAACAGGCTGCCCAGAGAGGTGGTGGAGTCTCCATCTCTGGAGACATTCAAAACCCACCTGGACGCGTTCCTGTGCAACCTGCTCTAGGTGACCCTGCTCTGGCAGGGGGGTTGGACTAGATGATCTCCAGAGGTCCCTTCCAACCCTATGGTTCTATGATTCTATGATTCTAGGAAAGATTATTTACAGAGGGAAAAAAAAAAACAAAACACCAAAACCACAAAACCCTGCAAAATAAATTAAGGTGAGATTTGACAGTGCACTTACTAGTCTGTGTTGTCTCTTTGCATGACTACATCCCAGTAAAGTCAAGGTATATAATTTCCCTTTCAAAGTGTAACAAATTTATTTACATTTATCGTACATGACGAGCACCCAGATGGGAAGGTGGAGAGGAGCAGCTAACCCCAGTTTGCCCTGTGGTAACAGCCCTATGAACAGAAAGCATAAAATCGTGGATCTATTCTGTAGAAATCAAGTCACAGAGACATTCAGCAGTATGCAGGCTGCTTGCCACTGAGCTCAGACTTGAAGTCCCAAGTCTTTTGTGAAGACCTCAAGATTTAGACATGAGCACAGTCAGCAACAATGACAGTGAATTCAGACTAAAGAACTTGGGGGGGGGGAGGGTGCGTGTATGTTTGTTCTCTAAACATAGTTATTAACATATTTACTAGTGTGCGAACATTCCAGTGGCAACCTCAGTGTTGTAGACTCAGTGTACCTATCTTATCAGGGGCCAGAGGGACTCATCCCAAGTCAGCCAAACTGGAAAGCTTGTGGACGGGTTGGTGGATGGCTTCCTTCTGGCCTACATGTCTTCTCTATCATCTCATGGCACAGCTCACTCTTGCATGCAGCCATAAGACAGCTGGAGGCAGCTGGAAGCAACTTCCATAGTGAAAAATCACTATATTTGTATATGTACGTCACCTGTGCATGATCAACCTGAAAAAAAGGGCAATGGGCTTTCTAAGAGTTTGTATGAGAAAGTGATTAGGCCTTGAAAAAAACCACACTTACAGTGCTTCTTTTATAGTAATTTTATGTGTTTAATAGAACAAAGAAAGATTCCCGTAGATTCACCAACTAAACAGAAATGTGCTGTGCTCATGATGTAAGTTCTGGTGGTTTACAATGAATTGGCGATGCTGTTTTTTTCCTGGATGTTTAACTATATAAGTAGCAAAATGAAGAAAACAAATTTCTTCACTCTCTGCTGCATTTATGTAGCTTTAATACAGTCCCACTGATAACACTGAGAGAAAAGCAATTCCTGAGTTAACAAGTCCAGTTTGCTTGGAATAGAAAAAGAAGATGCATTATCTGATTTGCTCTTTTACTCCTTCCCTCACCCTGCATTTTACAATCTTCAATATTAATAGCACTTACGTGACACTCTTGTAAGAGAGATAATGGAATGGATGACAGAATGAATGGCAGTTTATAAAACCATTAGTTTTCCTGGCCTTTCCACCTAATGTCGAAGGTGAACACTCCTTTAATGTCAGAATATTAAAGTTGTCATTTAAAAGTAATACAATTTGGTTGTCACATGCTTAGCTCTGTGGAGAGTCATTTGCACTGGCAAGAAAAGTGTCCATCTATTACTAAATGAAGACAATCATGTTTTGAATTCACTTTACCCAAAGGTGAAAGTGCAAGGCTCTGCAAAATCACATACCACACTGTCATGCAGCAGAAACACCTTTTCAGTTGGGAAAGTACTGTTGGTTTGCAAAGGTCACGTTTACAGTTCAGTTACAGAGAAAATTATAGACAATCATATCTGTACCAGATATTTTTGGGGGGGAGGGCTGCTCTTTTTGTTCTCTCAGCGTCTTTAATAAACACCTCCCAAAACTGGGTGAGAGGATGTGGTTTCCATCAGAAACCTTTAGAAGATAATCAACAAGAGTAGAAAAACACACCTACGCAGTCACAGGTGTTTTCAGATCCTCCAGCCAACGGTGAATGGGTAGCCCAAATGTATTAATGTTCTCTCCTTTCTATCTCCCTGTGAACTAAGTTTAACTAGATATTTGAGCTCTTTGGTTGCTGGTTTTTTTAACTGAACGAATGCACAATGCTGAAGATATACGTGTATGTAAAAGACTATAGTTTCAGTTGGACCAGAGGATGTTTACTTCTCACCTTCCAGCTATCACGGCTTAAATTAATACTCTTACATAAAAATGCAATAATCCAAAAAGCTTGGTGACAGACTGACATTTTGTGTAGCTCATGCTGGTTTTGTTCCAAACTGAAGAGATATATATATACACACACATGTATGGGATCTCCTGAAGATAATCTAAATGTTTTCTACACTTATCTTTGGCTAAGATTTTCTTATATCAATAATCATGTCCTAAAAACTGTAGTCTTTATCTCTAGATGGTAAGTTTGAGGCTACTTAGAGTCCTAATATTCAAAGGTGAGATGCACTTTCTGTTTTTTGGAAAATATCTGTTTTTCCCAAACTATGCTCCTGAAAAATATCTCTATCTGAAATGCCGCTCTATTTAGAAAGTTGTCTGGATGCATTAGTACATTTGAGCTGTTCCATGCTCTCTTAAGACATTGAAGACTTAATAAAGTGGCTGTACCCACACAGTTTAGTCAAAAGCACAGCTGCTTGGCATCAGTCAAGTGGAATGATGAAAACTAGTCCAGGACCTGAACCGGGTAAAGGAAGGATTAAGTGTTATCATCAAAGTGGTACAGCACCCTGTGGTCACGCAATGCTGATTTCTTAAGGATCACAGTAGTATAGGCAGAGTTTCTTTGTGGAGAAAAATGGGGGAGAAAAAAAAGGAGATTCCAGCAAGTAGCAGAGGGGGACTATCTTGGGTCAGCCATACGGACACAGAGTGCTGGAGGAGGTGTAAGGGAACAGTACAAAAGGGCAGGGCACATGCAATGGGGGAGAATGGGAGCCCGTGGAGAAACCTCAGGGGAAAAATCCAGGGGTCAGTGCACAAAGTGCAGTTCCAAGCTTCAAACCTCCCCTCTGTGCTTTGGGTTATTTCATTATAAGTGGTTTCTGTAGGTGAGGGAAGGAGGACGGCAGAGAAAAGTGCATGCATCTAGAGTAAAACCCTGTTCTGTTCAATCTTAGGCAGTTATGGCAGGGATGCTAATGGGTTCAAGATTTCTTCCTTGATACCTTGGAAAGAGTATTTCTAATTTGTGGATACCATAGAGGGTGGAATACGTGGACCAGAGGAAGTCCTTGAGCCACAAATTGTTGAAGGCTGAGTGAGCATTCAAAGAAAGGGAAAAACTGTTCTCTTGTTCTTATACTTTATCCTAAGCATCCACTTCTGAAGACTGTAGGCTGTTCTAGAAGGACTGAGTGTGACCAAGTATAGATGTGCTTATGTTATATTTAGTGATGCTCCAAACCAGAAGGAACTGTTCGTCTTAACACTAGACAATGTCACCTTGAGAAAAGCTGTAGTGTGCCAGCAGACCGAGTTTCTATTATCAGGTTTTGTGTCTTTTTTTTCTCACAATTGCACGTGTTGTGTTTCTTCCTGATCTATATGAAATCTATGCTGTTCGGGGAAAGCATTGTTCCACAGTAGTGTGAATACTGGTATTCTTTGCCATCTCAGCTGTGACTCTGATGCTACATAACAAAAAGAGAATGTAAGAAAAAAAAAAAAGTGAATTAGAATTAAGTATCATGATGAATTTTCAAGGAGAAACTCCTTCATTTCTACAACATGCATCAAGTCATCACACCCTTTTTGCAGCCCCAGCCATCTCAGTACATGTGGCTTACTAGTCAATTCCCATTCGTTTGTTTCTAAAAGAGGAATATGTTGTTTGGCTTAGATGAGAGTGAACTTTAATTTTCTTTAATAATTTTTTAGCAACTCCATGGCTAAAATAACTATAAACCTTTCATACACTAAAAAAAACATGTACAGGGCTGCAAAAATCTGTCAGTGCATTTGCAGGAGGAACAAACAGCATCTAATGTAAGTATAATGGAATTTGGAGTGACACCCAGGCTGTGAGCAGCCTTATGTTGTCATGCCTGGTGTGCAGAATATCAAAAACTCTTTTAAGAACTCAAGTTTGCTTTTCATCAGGATGTTTCTCTTTATGTTCTTCTGTGCGCGATTCATGAACCACCAGCGCTAAAAAGGACATTTGTTTTGCCAGTGCAGCTCTGCCGCTATTCTGGACTTGCACTGGTCCTCTAAATCTCACCTCCAAACACAATGTGTCAGATAGAGGTCTCTAGTATTTAATGTTACATTACCTCCCAGAAGCTCTTCCTGAATCAAGAAGAATCTTTACAGTCAATATTGCTTATAAGCAGAGTAGGTGACAGTTGTTATCCTGGAAACGTCGTGATATTGGACAAAAAAAGCAGAGGGGAAAAGTGATTTTTTTATGTAGATCAGTGCACTCTGTGAGTCCTCAAGCCTCTAATACAGCCCTCATCTTATTAAGCTTATTTTGCAGGGAAATCAGCTACTAGTTACAACAAATCTTAACAGCTTACTTAAGCAATAATAAACTCCCTGCCATGAAACTAATAAACTGGCATTATATATGAAAGGCCCCCTCTTTGCTTCAGATACAGATGCAGTTTAAGGGTGAACCTGTTTTACAATATTGACAAAAGCTGTAAAAAATTATTGCCCATTTAAGGGGTTTGTCGCTCAAGATCAAAATTGGATAAAATCCAACTCAAATTTCTGTGAAACAAAGAGAATTTCTGGATTTTAATATACAGCCAGGTAAAGCCATGGCTCTCGGCTGAATTTCTTTTAGTATTGGTAAGTTTGTTTGAACTGAATGTTGAAGTGGTTGAATTGTGCCTACTTCTGAGAGTAATGAATGTCTCACTGCATTTTTAGGGATTATGTTTTCTGAGAATGTCTTCTGTCTGGCTCTTAATCTACTGTGGTTTTTTGAGATATTGGACCTCAGAAATGGCCACACTTGGGGGCAGAAGGCAACTTCATTCTTCCAGGTTTTGAATTTTTTAAGGATATCTTGCTTTTCAATTTAAAAATTGTAACTTTATGGCATTTTCAAAGCAAGTGACATGCTATGATATTTAGTTATGAGGATCTACATGTGAACAGTCCACAATTATTTAAATAAAGCCTATTAAACTAGGGGAGAGAAATTAATCTCTCTGCAAAAGTGCAGGAAATCAACCCACTGCCAAAGTAGCCATGTTTTAAGGAGGCAGGTCAAATGATACTAAATTTTTGACTAGTATTTTATAGATGGCTGACTTTATCCTAAATGTGCAAAGGAAAGGTGGAAAAATATCATTTAGACTGTTTCTATGATCACCACCTAGAATTAGGAATTTGGCTGCCAGAGTTCAGCCACCAATTAGGGAAGATAAATAGAACCATCGACATAATAACAAGTACATGGGGACAAAGATGAAATAAAAGAGCGGAAGTTGGCTACATTTTGTAGTGGAGGCTATAAAAGGCTACAGTATGATCTGAAAAGGAGTTGGATCTGCCAACCTTGCTGTTTTTCACTGAGATTCATCTTTTTACTGTTCTGTTTCTCATTGACACATTAGCTGCTGCACCAATACATCACATGCACACGGCTAAGTCAATCCTGAATTAGATGAGCCATGGAAAACCATAGAACCTGCCAACAGAGAAGAGATTTAGCCAAATATTTCTAAGTAAAGCCTGAGTATGCTCAAACTGCCAAAGAGCAGCATTTGCAAAGACAGCGGGGAGGTAGACGGACCCACTCTGCACTGATCTAATCAACTGATCTTAAACCTTTGCTTGTCTGACACTTCTTGCTCATAATACCATGGAATGAAGATTGTAAAGGAATGAGCTGTGTTAAAAAAATGAACTTCTTTAATGATTAAAGGAACTAAAATGAAAGATAGAAGGCCTTTGAGGCAGATTTTGCATTTTGGATGGTTACAGAATAAGCCCCAGTATTACATCGGGTCTAAGTAAAGACGCTCTTCTAAACAAAACAAAAAAAGTAATTGTTTTTCTCATCCTGTCCTACACAAATGCTTCACCCATTTTTACTGCCAGCATAAGGTAAATGTGATATGACATGTAACTTTTTTTGATCAACCACAAAGAAGTTTTCCAGCATCTATGGAGCTCAGCTAGTAAGCACAATTTATAAAACAATGAATGACTAACCCCTGTAACCATTTTAATGACCCTAAAATAAAGTGCTTAGAGCAACATCTGTCTCAGCAGCTGGGTTCTCTGCATGAGTGGGCAGAGCGACACATTGGGACAAATTCTGTTCTCCCTTTTGACAGAAACAATTGCAGCAGATCATTTTTATCGTAATCAATTTAGGTACAGTTTCTTGGAAACCATCTGTGTAGTGTTCATAGATTGTGCTTAAGAATTTAAATGTGTGTATTTTTGGTTGCTTGATGTAGCATCTGCTAATGACCACATAAGTTCCACTTTTTATGCATAAAGCTGTTTCCTTGTAAAGGGATTAGTAGAATGACTACTTGATTTTATCCTTTTAACTACCCAATAAGCTGTCGCAGCTTGAATGACATCCGCCACAGAGTGTAAGTTACAGAATTAATTGCATTTTTGAGCTGGAGTTGAAGCCATAAGGATAACAAAGCATTAGCAAAACATTTTATTACATTTCTCTCTCAAGTTAGTAATTTAAAATTAATACAGGTTTTGTGTGAGCATTTTAAATTAAAGAGGAAAAAATGCCTTTTTAGATAACAGATACGTTTTCAATTCCTTGCTGGTTTTCATGTCATCCTTTATAAGCTTTTTTAATTTAGTAACATTCTAAACAAGTGGAATAGCTAAAGAGCAAAACCATAATTTATTTCCCAGGGTTATTTGAGAATTGTCTGAAAAGACAATGGTTTTGAAAATGCTGGGAATGTATTGGGGAGGGCATTCTTCTTGAAAGGAATATGAAACATCAAACTTTTGTTAAAGACCAACGATGAGAGTCAGGTATGATTCTTTTTCTAGTTTCACACAATATTTAGTATCTTATTAAGCCATTATTATTAATGCTTTTATGATTTCATATAAATGTAGCACATAAAGTCCATACACCAACCCTCCACTGTGCTAATGGGTGCAGAGATGGGCCCTGTAACTGCACATCGGAGACTGGGATTCAAAGAACGCTTGCTTAGAGAAGAAATACCAAATAAAAACTCAGAGGAATTAAACAAAACACTTTATAAGATAGATATTTACAATTTGCTTGTTTAAAAGGTGTTTGCAGATGGGGCTCTGGGATGCTCTTTCCCAAACTGGAAATACAGGGCTACTTTTCAAAATAATTAAAGAAAAAACACCTTTCCTCAAGGACTGGGGAAAACTATTCCAAACAGTTCTATGGAAATTTCCAACAGCTAGGCAGCCAGGTGAGTGCACAACACAGGAGCTGATGTATACGTGTGTGTTTGTGACACACATCAGTTGTTTTATATTCAAAGTCCAAAACAAGGATAAGCTACCAGTTAATTTACCCCATGGTGATGAATGGACAATATCTCTGAAAAGAATCTATATGTTTCAAGGAAATATGTTCTCCTCTGCTTGTGAGAATTTATCGGATTCAATTCAGTTATGAACAAGGAAAAGGATCCAAAGTATTGTTATGCTCCCAAAACTATCTAAGACTCAGAAAGCAGGAGAGGCATGATAATAAAACATTAGCAAAAGAAGGTTTTAAGGCTGCATCAGAGATGAAGGAATGATTTAATGTATTTATTAATTATCCAGAAATGGGGTCAAGTAGCAAGATAGTAACATTTGCAGATAACATGAATTTATTTAGGTTTTATTCACATCCAGAGGGACGGCGAAGAATTTCAGAAAGGATAAGCCACGCTAAACTAATACAGTGGCAGATTAGCACACTTGATTAAATTTGAAGGCAGCTGATTGAAAATGTATAAAAGGAGGGAAAACAGACAATGTGCAATTAAACTTCATAAATCAGTCATAACAGATACCACTAAGGCCAGGAGTTTAGCAGAAGTCAGTGGGGAACTGGACATTTATATAAATACTGAGAATATGCCGAGTTGTAATAGTGAATGCTAAAAATAGATGATGGAAAGGAATGTAAACCTCATGTTCAGGGTTTTAAGCCAACTTCCAACTATTAGGAATGAAGACAAGAGAATTTCATAAGTGAGTGGATGACTTCTTGCTGGCAACTGTGACCTGTTGGGTTCTCCTCTGGATGCAGGGCCATGGAGAGAAGACACAGAGCAAATGGTGCCTCAAGTCTGATGCAGCCTGGAGAGCCTTATGTTCCTCTGAACCACCACTCCCTGTGCTGCATTGTGTCCCAAAATGAGCCTTCTTCTTGGGATTTGGAGATATTCAATCTATGCTGTAATGGTTCCTAGACAAACTGGATTTGCAATACGTTTGTAGAAAAATTTTCAAGTTCCAAGGAGCTTATGGAGTGAGGCCACAGTGTGTATCTTATAGGAAGAGGATTAGGGTAGTGATTCCCAAATTAAGTATGTGCCTTATAGGATTTTTGTGTGATCAAGAGCCAGGCCAAACATGCAAACACAGCCCAGAACAAGCTCAGAAAGGCTCTGTGGATTAATCCACTTCCACAGCCCAACAGGCCACTTCAGAAAAAAATATTTTGATAATTATAAGTGTCTGTAGTAGCAGAAAGCTCATATAGTCTAAGATCCTAATGACCCCACCTTCTACAGACAGTTTTAATTTTTAGGTGAGTATTCATTACTATATTCCTCTAAAGGTTGCTTTTTTTTTTTCTTTTCAATTCTTTTTTATCTTCAACATAAAAAGAAAATACAGATATAACGCTAACCATTAGCAGCAGAGGAGTCTGATGGTATGGTCAAACAACTGGTTTCATAGCAAGCCATCTAGCCTGTGGGAATTACCTGTGTACAAGGGAGCTTACACTTACCCTTCAATAAAAGGTGGTTAATCTGTTGTACCTTTGCTCTGCTGTAAGATTTTGCACTGAAGCACCCACTGAAGCAACCATGGAAGCCGATGGGCTTTAAAATTATACCATAACTTACCTTGCTGTAACTATTTTCATGTGCCAGTGCCCTAACTCTGTCCAGAAATGAGTGAAAAGCTTTTTGTAACTGTGATCTGTATCATGGAAATAAAGTCAATCTCCTATCAGATTTCTGGGGTAGCACAGGATATGAATTTGATACGTTCCTTATCTGAGCTGCTTTATTCATCTCTGCTGCATAATTAGTGCCCTTTGTGTGAGGAACACAAGGCTATCATATAAAATATTCCCTTGTTAAAAGATATAAAATGGTAACCAGCTGCAGAAATGTCTCAGAACCATCTTCTGTTGGTAAATGGTTAGACCAAATGCTACTACCATTTTCAACATTACCTCCTATACATGCCGAATGCATAAAAACACACCGCGGTACAGAATCATTTACCATATTTCTCTCACATTTTTCCACTGTGGTTTAGAGGGAGACTTTTTTTTTCTCCCAAATGATGCCATTCAGCCTTACAGCCCTGAAAGATTTAATCACAGTCTGCTATCATTAGCTGGTGTTTCCAGTTTATTCAAAATACCACAGGGTGGATGCTAGTACTGTACAGCAGCGCATCTTTCTTCCATTCCCTGCAAGCATATCAATCTATTGCTCAACAAACAAGGAACTGTGCCAAAAGAAACCCTGTTAAAAGATGGGTGCACAGCAGTGGTAGGTAAAGGACATCATTTGAAGTTAAACAAAGCAGTAGTGTACTCAAGAGGATAAATGATTTGTTTTAATAATAATAGCTCTATGCACAGATTAGAAACCTAATTTGGCATGAATCAACAATAATGCTAAAACCATTCTCATGATCTCTCATTTGGTTTTCCATATGAACAGTGCCTTGAAAACAATGAATAATGACCTGTGTTTTACACGTTAATACATGTTTTAGTGGCACATTTATCCAAACAATGGTAATTTTTATTAGATCACCTCCACAAGCTCTTGATGGATCTTATAAAACCTATTTTCTCTGTGTTTTTAAGAGATGATTTTACAGTTCACAGTGTGTTGCTTAGGTTCTGTGCTGTTTGTATTACATACATACAGCTACGAGGAATGAGCTCTCACAAGAAAGCTTCCTTGCCTTTCCCAGTGGTATCTGGATGATTTCTTCCAAGAGAAAATTAACAAACGCTGTACAATTTGAGCTTCTCCTTCCTTTCCTTTTCCCTTCAACTACAGTACTTATGTTTTTCTGTCACAGATAGAGGTTTGTTGTCTGCTCTCCTCAACTTTTGCTACTTTGCCGCCTCGCATTTCCATTTCTATGGTTCTGCCTGATCCCATTTTCTGCACTCCAGCATGGCTACTCTCGCCCTTCACTACTTTATCATAGTCTCTCTCCTACTACCTGGTACTTCTTCCCCTACACAATAAAAACATTCTCCAGTTTCTCCTTGATTAATAAATTTTAATGCATATAAAAATAAATTTTAAAAACTGTCAAGTGAACTCCCCTGCTTCTCCAACTGTTTCTCACTGCCTTCTTTCATTTTTAAAATTGCAGAATATATTCTTAACATTAATTGTGAAGATTTGTTCTCACTATGTTTTTTCATCTCCAGCTCCCTTTCTCCTCTTTCTCTCCCCTTGCTTCCTGCACTCTATGGGATCTGCTCTTAGCAAAGTTTCTAGTGCTTTTCACCTTTTAGTCAAAACTCCACTGGAGTGTTTTGTCCTCACCCTGACCCTGACCCAGTGTCAGCCCTTACCTTTCTCCTGCCTGATAATTCTCTCTCTCAAAATCTTACCATCACTTGGCATCCTTGACTTTATTTCGTATATTTCTCTTCTTAAATTTTTTATTCTTCCTATATTACTTTTCTTCCTTTAGAGTCCCAGGGCAGCCACCTTCATCCCCCTGTAAAGTCCAACAAACAATTATGGGTTCCTTCCTTCCTTCCTTCCTCACCTCACCTCACCTCACCGGGTAATTTGAATACACATTTAACAGCTGTTCCTATCCAAAGATCTACCTCTCTGCTTAGACCACTTTCCTTCTGTTCACACGACCTCACCCTGAGCAGCGTTTTGTGTTTCCCTACTCAGCTGTTCTGTTCAATGTGAATGAAACAAAGTTCTTCATCTTTCTGTTTCCAGCTCCCACGAGATCTCTCCACTTTTCTTCTCAATCTTGGTCTCCACCATCCTTTAACCAATAAAGTAAAATAATATTTTAAAGACTTCCTCCCAGAAGGCGTGTTTAATGCATTTGTATTAAATATAACCTATTAAATAGCGGGTTGATAGTGGAGGAACCATTTGTTGGTACAAACACCAGGACTATTTGTGATTAGTGCAGTGATCATAGGACATGAAGATACAGTTGAATCTATGACACATTATAGCTATGTTTCCCTAAAGAAAAAACGCCATTGCTTCTCTGAATAGAAAATCTTGTTTGCTAATAGGTAGTCATAACAAATTTATCCCAGACTTTTGGTTTTGTAAAAAAGCAACTGTAATAAAAAGGCTTCAGACATTCTTTACAGAAGCCCTATGAAAAGAATAAACAGAAGAGCCAGCAGTGCTCTCTACCAGAAAATCTGAACATGAACTTTATTAATATTCTTAATAACCAGAAAGCAATTAGTGGAGTGCCATACTTACATTGGAATAATTACTGTTAAATGGAAATAATACATTTTTTCTTGAAGTTCTATACCCTCATTTTATAGCTGGAAAATACACATAAGAACATTGTGCACAGACCCTCAGTAGAAAACTGGGTGATTGTCTGTGCCTGCATTCATTTGTAGATAGCATAGCCAAGGGTCATTAGTTTAATAGGATATTGGTTTTTTCTGTCTCTCTAAAACGTCTGTTGAAACATCCTCCCAGGAGCCAAATTGAGGAGGTGAGGAAATAAACAGCAACTGACAGCTTTGATCACTGACAGCCAGAGATCCATTCCATCCAGAAAGTACCGTACCGTAGGAATCAGAAAAAGCACTCACAGAGTAAGGAAGCAACGACCGTGCAAACGATGCTGTCCAATGCCTGAGGTAAGCACACTCTGAATAGAGGACACGAGGGAAGAAGACCATATAGAGGACCACAGACAAAAAGGAAGTACGGGGAGGAAATTTATGGGTCATGCAATGAGGGAGATGGTACCCACAGGAGTGAATATCTGAGGTGGAAGGAGGTTAGGAAGATTAAGAAGGAACTAGCGGGTTATGTATATGCACAGGTTAAAAGGTGAAGAAAGTATTTCAGCAATAACTTCCTGGCTTAAATGAGGGCAGTGGATAGCATTTGCCTGATTTCATTTGGTATTTGATTTACCAATTATCTTTTTCAGCCAGCAACATAGTTTGAGCTCCAGTATGATGCCTATGTGTCTGTGGAGAGATATAAAAGGGATTGATTGCTGCAGAACTTGTTGCCTTCCCTACAGTGGTGTGCTGAAGGGGAGATTTCAGGGACAGCTGGGAGAGATTTATGATTGTTGTAATTTCACAGACAAACTGAAGGTAAAATTGGGATGATTCCCCTTCCTCTGGTAAAATTCTACCTTTTTCTAGATAGTACTGAATAATCTCTGCCAGAGACGAGTCACCTGTCAGGTACATGAAATGATGCTGAAGAACCTTCTTGGGACTTCAGAATGGATTGTTTTGCATTGAAGGTAGGTATTTCCAAAGTATTTTTGGATAGGGATATATCTGGAAGCCTTCATCTGGTTTTACTTTCATTGCCAGTTCAAGAGTTAAAATATGAAAGAGACCAAGCTATATCAGAAATATATACCAAAATATATCAATGTTATATCAAAAGCAGTCTTTTCTTCAAGTATGGAATTAAAGCCTAAGCATCTCTTACAACTTCTGTTCACGCTTTTCTCCCCATTGCTAGGAGAAAGTGGGTTTGTTGAACCGGGACAAGGGTCGTATTATTCAGAATATTTCCACTTTTTTCTTCTACATAAAGCAATCTCTTCCTCAAAAACAGTATTAAAACCTGAATAAATGTGAAATGTTTGTGTTGAAAATTTGTATATTAAAACACTGGTAGCACATCACAGCTTTGCCACATTATACCTTCATGGATGAAAACTGATTTCCTGAAGAACAGCGTAGGTATTATTTAGGTCTGGTATTTTACACTGTTCTGGGTTGCTTTGCTCTGTTTTAAGAGAGCTTCCTCACTTTCAAGAAATCTCTCAACACGATACACTCAGCTCACAGTCTTCTAATACAATATTTTCAGGAAGGACTTCTGGTCCTTCTGCCTCAGTTAGATGTCGGCCCACCAAACATCCCCATCCAGGGTAGAGTATTCCCCCCGGAAGAGAGGAGGAGTAGCCATTCACGCATCAAAAACAAAGCAAACGGCTGAAAGCCATCTTCTGCTCCTGACACATTCCACACATGGAGCAAAGCTGCCAATGTCACCTGTGGGAGGGAGCGTGGGCACTTTCCCTCACCTCCTTGAAAACATCTCCTTTCTCTGGCAGCAGCAGCACCAGCCAAATGTCTGTGTCAGGCTGCAGCTGTGAGGGGAGGAATGTCACATGCTCGGTTGGAGGACCCAAAAATCTCCATCTGGCCCTCATTGTTGCTAGGATTAGACCACCCCTGCCTTACATAATTAAGATATAAGTAAACAAATATAGAAACAGCATAAATGTAGCAATAAATGACTGTCTAAATAGCATCATAATTTGCTTCTAAATGCATTATTTTTATAACATACTGCTATATTTACTTAAGGGTCCTAACATACAGAAGATTGTAAATGAGCTATTGGGGAGGATGAAATTTCATTTTTTCAGGATTAAGAAAAGAAGTAGACCCCAAACACTAGCATCAAGCTTAGAAGCAATTACATAGAACCACATAAATATTGTATGGCAAAGTCCTTACTTCTGCTTTATTGTATCTTATAATTACTAATTGCTTATGACTTTAAATATGCTTAGCTTCTCTGCTTCTTATTTTTCACTGTTTCACTTGCTTCTCTTTATTTTCGTTTTAACCTGATCTTACCTCTCTCTGCTGCTCACTTCATTTTGCTCATGGAGGGAAGTCCACAATTATCCTATGAAATAAATACCAAAATAAGCAATGACCTGGAAAATGGTGAGCCATCAACTGTGCCTTACTTCTTGTTATTTGGCTCATGTTTCTGTAAATGAAATAAAAATAACTCCTTCCTCAGCCACATTTAAGTGCAATATACAGTTTTCTCACCAAACCCTCCCTTCATTGCAGGAGGCTTCATGGATGTGGTTTGGAGAATGCAGCCCAGAACACAAATAATCCCCTTTCTTGAGAGAGCTGCAGGGTAACCATCCATCAGAGCTGCCCATGTACTTTTGTATTTCCCACAACTCTGTCGGTGGGGAAACAGTTTCCGACTGCTGACATCCAGCAAAACTGCACTGTGTGTGCATTATGAAATGATCCTGAAAATGTAGAGCTGACGCTTGACGTTGCACACACCTGCATATTCGGGGAACAGAAAGCCTTCCTGTCCTTGAGTGTGCCCACATCCTGTGCAGGTGCCTGGAGAGGGATGCGTATACAACAGATCTTCTCCAGGGAGACTGGAAAATTAGCTCTGATGGAGAAGTTTGCAGTTCATACCGCTCATCTTCAGCTGATAGAGTCATCTCTCATGTACTGCAACTGGTTTGGGGATCCAGTAACAAAACTGTTGCTTTCTTTCGCCCTTCATCTAACACAGAAATGGTTTCTAGCACTACTTATTGCTCAGGTCAATGTCAAAATGCAAAGTAAAAAGGCTGAAAGTCAATTACTTGATTATGTCTAAAAATAATCCCCTTTCAGCCCTTGAGTTTGTGAAGGAAGTCTGACTGTTAGCTACGGGAAGCTGCTGGACTTGGGCTGACAAGGTTAAGACAGCCTTCAGTCACTGAAGCCTGACAAAAAGCCACCTTTGCCTCAAGAAGGGGACAACCTTGTGGAGGTTGCATCTAGAAGGACTGATGCAATCTAATTTCTCGAAACAGGATCACCCATAATGTTCAGTAATATATGAAAACACACAATGGACATGACCCAGTTAAACCATTAGTTACTACCCCGCTGTCATTAGACTGACTTACTATCTCCTGGTCAGCGCTGGAGTTTTCAGGAGATGCATTTTTCCCCAGGGAGGCAATATGCCCTTGTGTTGCTCTGTTCAAAAAGCAAGAAGGGCTTCTTCTCACACTAATCAAGGTTTCTCTTAAATAAAATGATACTTTATTGTCTATGTTTCTGTAGTAATGACCAAGTAGCTGATCAGTTCCTTGCCACTTTATCTGGGTCCTGAAGGTAGTGCGATGCAACTGGTATCTTTGTTCTGCTGAACCTCATGACAGGCATACCAATAACTCACCAAGTTCAGCTTCCTGCAAAAAGACTGGAGACACAACATGCCACAGAGAATAGGAAGACTACCTACTTGGTAAATACTACTTGGGTAAAGACTCTTGGTTCACCAGGGCCTTGGATAAAGGTGAGGACAAGGTAGCCCTTCACACCGAGAGATCCTGAGGGATGTGCCACTGTCTCTGTATCACCTCTGTGCAAACCTGCAGCACCCTGTAAGCCCCAAAAAGGACCCTGTGGCTGTTAATTGTTATTTCCAGTTCCAGTAGGCCACTAAAATAGTAGCATTTTCAGTATTTCTGTAAGTGCTTAGAGATAACCTCATTGTGAAAGGTACCTCATAAAAACAAATAGGATTCTGCCTTACCCAGAACCCATCTATTTTTGGCTTTTGGTTGTAGATTATATGACTTCTACCTGACTCATTGTGGGGGTCATAATGAGAAGGAAACACTCTCTGACATATTTCTTAATATGCTCTCCACTTAATGTAGCGTTTAGATTAACACACCATGACACAATACATACCGTATAATTTTTTTCTTTTTTTTTTTTTTTTTTCAGAAAGTGTTGAGGGGATGGCATAGGGAACGGAGTGAAGTTTATCATTAACAGAGCTAGCAAATGCCCCATCTGAAACCCAGGTGGGTTTGGCAGATGGATATAAAGTAGTAAACGGAATATATCAGTAGAGTGTGCAAGCTGGTGAGAGCTAACTGCCTGAGTTATTTTTGTTCAGTTGAGCCGATTGCTATTTTCTATAATGATAAGTGAATTTGGTCTTCCAGATTTTAAATTGGTATATTTTTCTGAATTTTCCTCATTTCTGAAAATATAAAAGAACCATTTAGAAAGTAATGTAACCTGGTCAAAAAAAAAAAAAAAAAAAAAAAAAAGAAAAGAGTGGAAAAGTATAAAAGGCTATTTTTATTATATACACAAAAATGTATATTTAAAGTTGCGACATATTATATATTTCTCAATGCATACTGAATAGACATTTTATTATCAGATTTACAGATCTGGTAAGAACTTTCAGTCTTGTGCAGAAGAGTACTATAAAAAGCACAATCCACCTGTACTGCCATAAAAAAGCACCTCTGAGATGGAAAATCCTCACTTTTGGGGTTTTTGACCTTTTTTTTCCCCACTGTGCTAGCATTCAGCTTTCATAACAGCAATTTCCTCATATATTCATAGCCAGTGACAGTAACCTACCCGAAGTATGTGTCACATAAAAATGGAAAAAAACACCCAACCATGTAAATAAGTTGTCGTGCTCTGTCTTTCTCCCTTGTCTCTGACTGACATCTTCCTGTGCTCAGGTACCTGTGATTTTCATTTGCACAAGTTCAGTTTTGCCATTTCCTGAGGCAAAGAGTTACAAGCTCCAAAAAGTGGGCAACTGTTAGATGACTTGCTGAAATGGAAGAGCCGTTGCGGCAGTTCAGAAGTAGAGATTTCACATATAGGATATATATGCACATATATGCATACCCTTCTCAGGCTGGGGTTTGGGACAGCTTGTAAGCACATTACAGCCTCAGATGCATCCTAGAATCATTTGGTTTCCGTTTAAAGCTTGTCTTCTTTTCAACTTATGCCTACCTCTGCTGTGTGCTGTCAGGTATCAGCAGTCGCACAGCAAAGCTTAGGGGTTTGGGAAGGGCTACTCTGTGATTTCTTCAGAGTCAGCGGAATGGAGCACAGGTTTTGGATTGAGCTGTCTGCTTATTCATTTAATAAAATACTGTCCTTCAATTCAGTCTTCTGAGTGTTTATCTAAGCATCAAATGCCCCGAATGAACGCCTCTTTGGTGACGAAACCCATGAAAACAGTCTTGCCGTGTTCCAAGGCTGTTAGCACGTGATGATTTGACTGTTCGTACTGATATATATTTCATTGCTTCTGAGCTCTCCAGTCAGCCAGAAAGTATACAGGAACTGCCAGTCCTCTACCACTTGGTGCCCGCTCTTCTTTCTCTACTCTGAGACAGTGGGGTTTAAGGCAATTAACACAGATTCCAAGACTTCCTTTTGAAAAGTGGGAGAAGAGAACAATCCCCTATTAAATTCCAAAGTCTGTTGCTGCTGGCAAGTGCCTCTGCCTTCTTTGTGCTCCCCTCTGAATTCACGCACAGCTTTTGTCTGTTCCAGGAGTCACTGAAGCAGAGACTTCGCAGAGTTCCAATCAGCTCATCTTGTGGCAAGTTATCTCCCAGTGCAGCCTGAAACAGGAGATTTCTAGCCCTGCTTGAGTGGCTAAATTGGCCATAGATTTTTTTATACCATACCTAATTCCATTTCAAAACTCTATTATAAAGAAGGCAATCACTGAGCAGGAAGTTTCAGCAGTTTACACACCATGGCAACTACAATAACATCTATAGTATTTTCGACTTTTTTAACTAGAAAGTTGGGCCTTTTTTGTTTATGTGGTTTGTTGTTGGTTTTTTTTCTCCATAGTGGCATAATTGTTAAAGACGGTTGAATGATGAATTATGCATTGTCATAACATTTGCACTTGTCCTGCAACACGGTGTCTCCACTGTGGATTCTGCCATAACTTTTCTAACACTGAATTGTTTTTTGCTGTTGCACTTCATGCGTATACACACAACCTTCAATATGTGGGCATGAGGTAGAAATAACACCAGTGTTGTTGGAGGTGGGAGATATAGAACAAATAATTGCAGTAGGAAAGCAGAAGTGCATGTAGTGGTTGTACAATTGCTTCAGCACACAAAAGGCACAAGTGGCTCTTGAAAATTTCTGGAGGTGGTGCTTCCAAAATTTGCGATGGGAAACAATGGGGCTCCTGCTGATACTGAATTATTCAGGATGACTAAACTGACTTGTTTACTTGAAACCAGAGCTGATAAATCTTATACTCCCTCTCCTCCTGCAAGGTTCTTTCTTCCAAAAAATATGAGACGTTTAAAAAAATTCAGGCTCATAAACAGAAGTCAGACTTTAATTGTTGCTATATCTATGGATCCTACTGTCTCTGTTCATAGTGTGACATTATCATAGGATCCTGCAGGATAACAGATTTTATGCCAATGCACCACAGGATACACCTCCCATCCTCTTCTCAGCAATGTTTCTGCGCCAACATGAAATGAAACATGTTAGTGTTTCTTATCAAACTTTCTCATCCTGCAACAGTGTTCTACAAATCAGATGTATGTTCTCTGAGGATGTCTTCTTTCAGATGAAGCATTCTCCTTTCCTGGCATAGCTTGAACATGAAAGAAGTGATATTCCAACATTCAAGGTAGGAATACACTGAGTAATAATTTCAAAGTTTGTGGTTTTACTTTAGTAATTGATAAAACACAGACTAGACATTTCACCCTGACTACTGAAATCTGCTACCCATGTGAACCGCAATTATTACACGGAAAATCTGATGGTTTATGTTGACCACTAATGGGAACCCACCAGCTCTATGCTGAAGACATTAAATATCAAACAGGCCTCCTCCCTGTGTGGCAGAGGGGGTTCCTGACTAGGTATAGTCAGACCTCATGGTTCAATGTCTTTCCACTTACATGTCCATCCTTTAAACCAGCTAAATCTGATACAAATATTTTTTATGTCTTTCTTTAAAGACTTTTCCATTGTTTTGATTCCAGAAAAGCGGGAAATAAGAAGAAAAATGGTCTGGAAGACCATACATACTTACGATTTCCTTTTCAGTATAGGATAAGAGAATCAGTAATCTGTTAACCCATTTCTTCCCACCCATCCATCCTTTTCTTCTCATACAAAGATAAAGCAATGGTCTGACGATTGAGCTTGGGCTCAGGGTACACCGACCTGCCCCTGTGCACCGTTCACCCGTCCTTCAGCGATGCCAGCTCATTTGCAGCTCATGCTGTGCCAAATCAGGGAAGAGTTCTGGCTTTGAAAACAACAATGCCGTAACACAGAAATTTTGAGGGGGCTTTTTTGAAACCAGATCAGTTCCTTGATCCAGGTCAGAGATATATTTCACGAACTCCTATGTTAGAATGGGGACAGCACAACTCACTGAAGGCAGTGCACTGGCGAAGCAGCACCCAACATTAAAATTAAAATGCAAGTAATGACTTGAAACCTGATCAGCGGAACAATTCTTAAACTCATTTTTAAAAATAGGCACCTTGTTTTCTATGCATAAGAAGGAAATGCCTGCCTTTCTTTTTTTCTCGGGATACCTGAGGCTCAATGTAAGGATGCTCAGATACTTTGACTCTGAGTGGAGCACAGATGTCTAAGACAGGCAATGTTTGTAGCACTTCCTTTCTAGGGTGTATTTAAGACTGAACATGCAGAAAACAGTATATAACAGCTCAGATACATAAGCAGAACAGTTACCATCAGTATAGGTGCTCCCCCATTAAGTCTCTGTTTCTCAAAGATATGCAACCCTGGGTGTTTGACTCTTCTTTCGTACTAGCCAGTTACATTACTGAAGCATCACAGAGTTCAATTTATACTTCAGCTGACCTCATTTGAATTAATAAACTTACTTTAGAGATTACTTTTGTCCATGTAGTTATTTATAGCTGTCAGGCTTTATGTAGAAAACCTCTGCGCTGTAAGAAACAGGCCACCAACAAAATAAATTTGCTAAGTATATTAAAAAGTTGTTTTCCTTTCCCCAGGGATAAACAGAATTGCAACCAAGGAGGAGTCATTGAATAATCAGTCACTTACCAGCTATCACCTAATGATGGTGAGTTTATAATACTTCTTATTCAGAATACAGAGGAAAGGTACAGTATTCTTAGATATATGGGAACTGCTGTCAAATGCTACATTTTTAAGTGGTATATGTATGTTCCCTATTATAAATATTGTATCCAAATGTGGAAGAGTACAGAGAGCAGTCTGAACACATGGAATATATTTTAACACTTTCAGCCATTCAGAGCTAGATGCCTTAGCCAGGTACACCTTTTTCTCATGAAAAAAAAAAAAAAAAAAGAAAAACAGAACAGAAAAGATCTTTATACCAGGAGTTACAGCACTGAATTGGTATGTGGAAGGGTTCAGGTCTCAAGTTCAGTGTATCTTATCATTTTACAAAGCAGAGCAGTTCCTGCAGGAGACAAAGATAGAGATCCACGTGAAGAATTTGCCAGTCTGGTTCATAAATACGCAGCTCAGATGTTGATGACTGACACTTGAATCTCTGCTTCAGATCATGTTCAGACGAGATATGAAAAAAAGATTTCACTTTTTAGGTGAATTCCTTAACTTGCTCGTTAGATGGGGGCTGGGTGGACACATCTTCCCCATGCCTTTTCCTGTGGTCCCAGCAGGTAAAGGTGCTGTGAGGAAATCTCAGTATTCAGGGCACCTCTGTTCTGTGGGACACAATGGCTGGTAAGTCTTTTGCCAAGGTTACAGTGGCAATAACTTAATCGCATCAAGACTTTAATGATCATATATACACACATTGGCAGAAACTTAGGCATGCCGGATGAGTTATGCAGTGGAACCAACGTGCTCCACAGCCTGCTCCTGAGTCTCATCCCATGAATATAGAACCTGGGGGATCTACTGGAGTATCTGATGCTTCCCTCCTGGCCTGAGACCTGTGTTTTCTCTGCAAGGAGACAGATATTGGAGAGAGATATGCAAGAAGCAGACCCAGGTGCCCTTCTGATGCTGCCAGGATGCCAAGTCAGCCTTAGGAAACATTCCCAGATTTCACAATTCAGACAAAGTCCTTGCCCTCAGGGAGAAAAAAAAAGACTCTGAGGGACTTACTGTTGATGTCTAGGTTCCTTTCCCATGTAGGGAGCCCACAGCAGTGTCCCCATACTATTTGTACCTGGACAATGTAAATTACTGACAGCCACCCCCCGACTCACCACGTCACACAGACTCGGTTTGTCCAGTCACATCAGAGAAGTCTCAGTAGCAAGTGAAATAGAAAGCATCATCACAGTGTTGAAATACCTTACTCACACCAGAATTTCTGTGGGTAGTGCCATTCTGTTAGACCTTCCCAGTTCATTCCAGGTATTTTAGCTCAGCTCTAGTCTTTTTATCTAATAGATAGTTAAAAATCAACTCTAAATATAGTGTAGTGTAACTGTGTAATGATATGTTTATGTTCAGCTAGGGGAAAAAAAGTAAGTGAAAAGAGTAACAGTTAACAGTGTCACCTCCTGTTGTGCCCAAACTGTGAGATGCAGAAACTGGAGACAGCCTGCATAAAATTAACAAATAGCTGATCCATGGAACCATATATCCAAACCTGTCTACAAAAGACTCCTCTCCCCCTGCTCTCCTACTAGATCAAGTTGTATTACAACTGAACATGACAAAAATATTCTAACAATGTAAAGTAAATACCTGGAACTATTTATAACAGGTAATTTTAAAGAATTTTTTACCATTACAAATCCCACTCGTTTTAACTACACTAAAGCCATTAAAGAATAGAAGCATGAGGATGGATAAAGCTGTTTTGTTGCAGCTGTGTTGGAAAAATTAGCAGCTCCCCAGAGGTTAACGATTGACTGAAGGGTGGTGGAGTTTAAGTTTCTTTTTCCTTTTTTAAATTTTTAATTAGTTTATCACTACACAAGGTATCTGAGAGTTTAATTTCTCACAATATCTCCTGCAAACTGAACCAACAGAAAGACAGAAATAGGTTCAAACCACAGACTTCGAATCTGTATTTCAGACACATGAAATCTGTCGTTTTGATATAGATTTTGACACAGATAAAAAGACATTTCCAAAACTGATCTTCAGAGGCGTTAGTTTTGTAACACTGACAGCCCCATAACCCAGGAGCATCCCAGCCCAGGGATTTTGTACAGTGTCTATTTCTGCCTGTCTTTGTTTTTTCTTTCTAAAAACTGTAAAGATCAGAACCTAATGGATTGCAGTCCAGAACCTGCCAATACTTCAATAATGCTATCTGCATTAGCAAGGAGCTTCAACTTATGGCCAAAGGGTGCTCTGTACAAAATTTATTATGAAAAATTTTAGGAGAAATATGTTTGAATTTTTTTTATTATTATTTTTCTCATTTTTTATGACCGTTGTTAGATGCAGAATATGGGGACATGGGGCCTTGTTCAGCCATTCCTATGAATGGCACAAATGTCTTTTATAAGTGTATTTTGCCATGAAAAGAGATAACAGGATCTTCTTATTAGAGTATTTGAACATTTGGATCTAAGTAAAGGATCCCATTTTCTGGCACCGATTGCCTGAAAAAAATCAGCCAGGTGATACCATAGTTGAACTGATCTGACATAAAGCCTCATACGCTATTTGTATCTCTCATCCAAATACCGAGTTGATGGAGAGACCAGCAAAGAAAACCTTCTCCCAAACAGAGCAGGTCGAGGCCTGTCATCCATCTCAATGGTCAAATGATCTCTTTGTAAATCTGAAAGTCTTGAAGCTAGTCTGGGTCTAATTCTTTTGTGGGTTCATAAAAATCATAAATTTTTATCTTCTATATCAAGAGTTTAGACATGTTTGTACCCATAACTCACTGGTGCTTACTTAGGACCAATCCCTTGTCTGTCGTTCTGATTGAAGACCTCCTGGTAGTTCTTCGTGAATCACTTCGAAACTTGTGAGTAGATAGGTGATGCGAACTTCTTTTGACAATCACTCTATTTGACATCCTACAAAATTTATGAGATCAGGCAAAATTAGAGTGTTATGGTTTCTCAACAAATAAAACGCAAGCATCATTTGCCCAGTATGTGACTCTAACATAGGTGTTTCAATACTTTTCCTCTTTTCAAAATACAGACAAGAAGTAACTAGATGTACTTCATTTGAGAAGAATCATAAAACTGTTTGTTGGAGTTGGCAGTTTTGTAGGCAGTTCTTTGACATGTTATGATGTTACTCTAATCAAAGTAGAAAAATTCCTAACAAACTAAGAATTTTCACCACAGGTAATAAACACAGTGTTATTTGAAGCAAACGTCCCAGTCATTCATTTTGAAGATCTGGTGTCTCTGTTCTGAAGTTTCCATCTACATTCAGTAATTTAATTTTTTATTCACATTTCTGCACATTGCTTTGACTTTGCTTTATGGAAGGATGACAATGTACTGGAAGTCGAACTCCTGCTCAAAAAAAAGTTTCTAATGCAGCTTGACAATGCAGGAGCTTTGAGAACTGAGGATGAGCTTCTGATGAAGTCCAGCACTTAGATGTGTTTAATGTTAAACTATGCATTTTTCAAAAGGGATTAATCTGCAAAAAAAAAATCCCAGTCCCTGGAAAAACTGTTTTATTTTTTACTTCTCTGCTATGAAAACGCAACAGAAGATGCCATGTATCCTTACGCAGCAGAGAATGCTGGCTCTGAGTGGTTTTATTTGTGCTGCAGTTGGACAGTCCAGAGCCTGAATTTGACATATCTTGTTTTTTGTGGACTGGATGGTTTTGGTGGCTTGCCAGAGTGGATAAGTCTTTGTGCTGGTTCAGAGGAGCAATTTGGCCCATGCGCAAGGAGAAGCACAATGGGGGAAGCAGTTGGCAACGTCTGCAAATACCCCAGAATCTGCAGCAGCCGACGCAACACCGCGACGTGTCAAATGACGGTATCGGAGAGTAGGACTCCGGCTTTCAGTGCCCATGTTTTATGTGCATTTCCCTGAGAGGGTGCCCCTCTCTTGCTTGGACTGTGTGCTGATTTTCTAGGATTAAGTTACATCGTCGATAAAGACAGTAATAATATTTCAACAGTGCATTTTAAAAAGCTTTAGCCAATCTTCTCGAATTAATGCAGAGTCAGATAAAAAGCCCGGAGTAACTGCAACAAAAGCATTGTTTGCTCTAGTGCACCTCAGTCACCTTCCAAGCCACATTCTGTAAAATAAATTTTAGCTAATAGAGTTCTTGACCTTGCAGCTACAATTTCTAATTAAGTAAAGTTAGTCAGTGAGCATTCCCTGTGTGGTTGCTGCTCAACTCACTACCCAGCCACGTTGGTTATTTTAACTAAAAACTTGCTTTAATATACTCCGCAGCACCTAGAACAAGAAGCACACACACTGTATATCCGTCATTTCCATCTCGATGAGGAGAAAACAAAGGGATAATTATAAACTGCATCTCATATTGTTACTCTTACACTCGACATGTGCATCTATTTTTTTTTTTTCCACAGTAAAGCGATTCTGCTGTGGAGATAGCACCAGGTGCATGGGGGTGACCTCACACACACACCAAATCGGGAGCTGACATCCATCACACTTTGAAATTTTGGATTTCATCATTTCCTGATCTTTCTAAAGGGATCACAGCACCTGGCCCTCACAGCTGTAGTTCATTTAGAAAGCAATTTAAAAACCGAGAAAAAAGCAAATGACATCTTGCTGCCTCAGCCTTGTCATTAAGTATAGCAGAATGGCCTTCATTTATGAGACACATGGCTAAGAATTAATATCTTTCAGTGCTTTCTCAAGTCGAGATTACAAAAGGTTTGAAAGACCACTAAATAATTAGTAGTATGACTGAGGCAAGCAAAAAAAAAAAAAAGAAAGAAAGAAACAACCTCTCTTCTTCATTATGAAGAATATTGAGAATCACACTGACTTCAACATGTTCCAAACGCTGTGGCCTTTGAGCATTTTGTCCCCACTATACAGTAAACCTTCAGCTTTTATTTCCTCCCCTTTTCATCCTCTATAGCACTGGAAGCTTTGTACATATATGGATACCTTCTCCGTACAGTTAAATGCCTTTATGCACACAAACTGTTTCTCTGCATCTGCAGGGGCTGGACATCAATGCTGAAGTTAAAGTATTTTAAAGTTTTGCACAATACCATCCCTTTCCCTTCGCTGTTCTGTTACATTATGCTTTGCTTCTTTTTTTTTTTTTCTTTTTCATTTCATTTTATTTTATTTATAATTTGATGGCTGCCTTTAATGCTCATGAAACGAGTGGCTAATGACACTGGCTGGAGCCAGCTATCGTGCGGGCAGGTGCTGTGCAAACTCTCCCCACGCAGCTCTGCCAATGCATCCCAGCATCCTGCCACGCTGCATCCCTCCCTCCCTCCGCCCCTGTGCCACCCCCACCCCCGGCTCCCCTCTCCGGCAGAGCCCTGCGCTCACGCCGCCCTGCCCAACTTTTTGAAGGAGAGTTCAGAAGGTTTTATTAAGCTCAGAAGAATCTGGCCTTTCGAGTCTGAAGAAAAAGCCCCCCATCGTGGATGTGTGCCCATGCCATTGTCTGTGTGGTTCAAACCTGGGAGAAATCATACCTGGCTAAGACGTTTTGCCAGGGCTTTTCACATTGGGTTCAAATCTGTACTGCCCAAAGTTTCCTCCCATCCCTTTCTATGGGTTCAACTCATCGTTTTGTGGGAATGTTTATAAAAACAGGGCTCAGATACTGGGTAAGCAGAACTGTTTAACCCTTTCAGGCAGTGCAGCTGGAGCTGCTATCTTTCAAGTGCCATCTGATAACAGACCCAGCTCTTCATATTTGTCCCATAGAGCTAATAAGGCAGCAAAAATCTCATTTGTTCCGTACTGTAGTGTTTTGTTTGTTGACTCAGCATCCTTGGATGGGTTTGAAAGGATTGTACATGCAGATGCAATTCAAATAATGAATAATAATATTTATTTTTCTTCTTTTGTATCACCTCAGTGTGCTACTGGCCACTGTGATTAGGCGGCTCCTATTTCACTTCAGGGAAGTGCAAATTGGGATTCTGGGCTTCCAAAGTTACCTCTGAACCTTTCCCTTGGAGAATGCTTTTAAACTTAGCACTAAAGGGGATGTCAGGACCCACAAGTTTTGGGTTCATTTCACTGGACGGAGTAAGACAAGTATTTGCAGACAGGAATGGGATATTGGGACTCTGTGTGTGTGTGAGCGTGAGTGTGGGCTTAATAGCTCAGAGCTGAATCTCAGCCTTTTAGCAATGATACCTAAATGAATTCTTACTTAGCACGTTGCTGAAATCTTCTGGGACAGAATCCACTTACTCTCAATTAATATCAAACTAAACAATTACAGCTGTATTTTTAAAATCATTTTCATTGCGAGGTAAACATTTCAGGCCTAGGAGAAAGCCCACTGAAATCAATTAACCCTTCTGTGGATTTCAAAAGGATTTGCATCATTCCCTTTCCACTACCACCATTCTCTCAACTCCCCCATCTCCAAGAAAATCCTCTGCCCGACAGGCTATGCTGTGTTTTAGTTAAACTACCCGTTGTCTTAGGACTCTGCTGATCAGAAATTCATTTTCCTCTGGGCCTTCTTGGGCTGCCCTGCCTTGGCACGTGGCTTCAGACAACAGCAGGACACATCCTCTCACTTGCCAAACAGTATTTCTGTCTCCTCTCCTAACTCATTTCCCAAAATGCCACAACCACACCCAGCTCTTTCCTGCGAGAGTCGTATCTGACTGACTCCATGCATGCGGAGCTTTCACTAGTAAATAATCTCAGGGAGCCAAATGATGTGTTCAGGAGGGGGTAGTGCTCTCGGAGGCTATTGGCAGTCGTTCAGATGACAACCAGCTGCAAAGAGCTTTAAGAACAGTGTTATACACATACACACACACACAAAGAAAAGAAAAAAAGGGAAAATTGTTGACTGAAGACATATTGCCCTTGATTGAAAAGTGAGGAACCTGCTGTCAAGAAAATAGATATTTGGGAAACCAAAAAAAAAAAAAAAAGAAAAAAAAAAGAAAAAGGTTTGCCCATTTTACTTGCTGTAGATCAGCCTTCAATTGTCAGCCCCCAATTGCTGAGGACAGACAATGGTGATTTATGCCTGATTAGCCCCTGAGTTCACAGAAATTGCTTTTCCGGTTGCCTGTTGATTTTTATTACAAGAGCATCGTGGCCTGTAGTTTTGTGAGTAGGGAGCTCTGGAAGAGGAGAGTAACTCAGGAGCACTCTCATTTGCACGGCTGCCTGTAAAAGGTATTGACAGAAACAGTAGGAGAAAGCCTGCATGTCCTGACCGTATTCACTGCCCAGACTGTGGCCTTCCAGTCTTTCACACCATACACTTTGACAAAGGTATATATGGTGCTAATACTTTTTATTAAAATTGCATTACTTACAACTGGTTTCTGAGTCCCCAGGAGAGTAGACCCTACAGGGTTTCTGTTTCCCCTTGAAAGGGATGGAGTTGAAATATAAATACAGCTGCATGACCTCTGAGGGGGGCAAGTGGGTTTCTATTATGGGGAAAGGCCAAATATTCATCAGTGTTTCCAGAAAACAATACAAAATTATTTTTGGAAAAAATAATACCTTAAAACGTATGGAGAGAAACAGAAAAAAAGAAAACAACAACAAAATATCAAATGTATGCAAGTCAAACTTTGTTCTTTTTTGTCAGATACTTCTGTCCAATGATCAAAACACCTCTGTCTCTTTCTAAGATGTACCATCTTTATTTTCATGTTCTAAGCTCCCATAATAAGAAATAGATGATCTCTACTGGATATTCAGTTTATTTGCCTGGGTTTCTTGCTGTGAGCTTATTTTCCCAGCAGTATTTTGTGCATGTCAACATTTCTGTGAACGCTGTAGGAAGGGAATGGCAATCAGGATAGGGATTTAAAAGGTAGGTGTCAGGCTTAAGCTTGACGTGTAGTCACATCAGCCCCTTGAACCACCAGAATTGTCTATTGGGAGTGCTACCTCTGTTCACTGACTGTAGGCAAAGCCTGTAAACCTCACACGGATGACTGAAGTCACCCTTGTGACTCTGAGATGCAACCAAGTCACCACAGTCCAAGCAAACAGCAGCCCAGCTGTAGGACCCATGCGTGTGCTCAGAGTCTGCAAGTGCAGCATGGTTGGGGTTCCTTCATCCTGCAGCCAGTGAGAGTTGCACTAAGTCACATTGCATCGCATTTGCCATAGATAGAAAATAAAACACATAGTGGCGGTTGTCGCTCTTCAACTTGCTGAGTTATAACAACTCATGAGGCGTCTGAGCACTTAATAGGTGTGCAAACACAGCCCAAGGTTGCTTTGGGACCATAGGCACTGACGTGACGTAACCAATGATGGTGTCAACAGGGCGTGTTGCTGCACGTAGAACAGGGGCACGCTTGCTCGCAGCACCATGGGCAAAAAAGGAAAAGGATTCAAAGAGTGTTTGTCACCCAAAAAATTTCAAGAATGTCAGCAGACAAAACCAGAGAAATTTACCCAAATTTTGCTGAATCTGTACAATAGCAGCGGCCTGAGGAACATCGGACTGTCATTTCCACGAGCACTGTAATTTATTATGCTTTAAAAGCCTTTAATACTATTTACATTATGAATATTTTAAATTACATAACTGGGTACATAGATTGATCTCCCAGCACAAAGAACTAACCTATCTTAACACCCTGAAGTGCAAAACATCCCTGAAAATCTTTCTGCAAATGAGCCACTTCAATTCTGATCAGAAAAAAGGAGTTTATTATGAAACTTATATACATATATATATATTTCTACATGTATATATACACACTGAGAACACACATCGATGTTCTTTTTGACTGTCGTGTTTTGCACAATCCTACATTTAAAATATGGCAAGGTTTTATGCTTTCATCTCTGCATGCTTTCCATTTGAGTGTCCCAGATTTACTGTGTTCTGAGGGTTAAACTGTACAATAGTTAAAAGTTAATTTTCTTTCCGGCCCCCAAAAAACAAACAACAGAAGAAGGAATTTAACCTCATATCCTCACTCTGAAATTAGCCCTATTGTCAAAAGATGACAGCTGTATCCTGATTTCAAGAATTTCATGTTGGAATTAAGCAGCATTTTTGAAACCATTGTGTTACTTCAAACAGATCCATAATGGTCCCTCAGCAAACCATTTTCAGAAGACTTGTGTAAGTAAGATAAAAAGACACCATTTCTGAAGAGATGCTTTTATGGGCTAGGTCAGAGTGCTCTTTCCATGTTGTTCATTCCCAGTCGAATTTCCTAATAGCCTATCTCCTCAGCTAACAGATGCCCAGCCTCATGTCGGAACCAGATCGAGCCACCACTGAGATGATATCCAGCTCCTTTCTTATTGAGCCGTTTCCCTAGCAGATGGTGCAATGCTGCAGGCACACTCCTTCCTGTTAATTACCAGCCTTCGCTACAGATGGAAATGTCAGTCAGCCTCACAGGTCCTGGTTCCTGCCATTGCCTCAGTCCATAGCCCTCTACCTAGGCAAGATGCTGCCAACACACACCATGTGTTTTGTGACTGCTGACTAGGCAGGCAACAAAAAACAACTTAGTTCATGAATATTCATGGAGGAATGTTTAGAGTTCTGTTCATCTGCAATGCTTATAGATCTGCTTAAAGGAGATTGCACTTTCCGAGGAGCCCTGTGCCCCTTGTTTTACTATGGTGCGGGCAGATGAGTTATCAAAGTGTGTTGCTATAGTAACATATAAAGGGCTATTAAATGTCTGTCGTTTGGAGACTTCTATAGGCACATCAGTTTCTGGCTGCCATTTTTTCCATACCTTAAGTGCCCTTTAATTATTCTTGTCCTGCAATAACAGACCAATAGTCACCAGGCTGAACTGATTATCTAATAACTGTTGATTTTCATTAAAGCCTGATTACCTCATTATAAGTAACCAATATGAATTCCTTGATCTTTCCTGGTATCTAAGCACAGTAAATCCAGATAAATGAAATTCTGTGTAACCTTTATAAATTCATTAGACACATTTATTTTAATGGCTATAGAAAACCTGTCAGTAATCAAAACTACACTTTCAGGAAGATTTTATATAAAGTTTGAATTAGAAAATTAGGAAAACATCTACCGTGCCTTTTTTCTTTTTATTTCTGGTTTCTTTTTCTTTCTTTTTTTTTTTTCCTTTTTCTTTTTTTATCTGGAGGTAATTCATTCTCTTGTGAGAATCTGTGCAAGTGCAATGTGTAGATATTAAAATAGCAATATGACTCAGAATGTGCCAATAATATTCTTCAGTTTTTTGACTCATGACTGTTCACGAAGTGAGAGTTTAGATGTTCCAAATCAAAAAAGCAGGCATCTAGTTTATGTTAAGAACACACTTTTCAAGAAAAGGAGAATTGTATTCCATTTCCAGCATGCAGAATGAGCAATATGTACAGGAGTAGGGGATGTTTAAACAACAGTATTTTAAATCCACTCTGAGCTGATTGTTGTCAGTCTGCTAATGCTTCAGCAACAGAGCAGAGCACCCAGAAATACCTGAGAAAGACACATGCTGTTTCTTTGAAAGAACTGCAAGCCTGACCAAAAAAAAGTTCTTACAAATCAATCAAGTGTGCTTTTTGAGCACTGGTTCTTTCCTGCACTTTTACCTCCATACAAGGGTTGACAGTGACTGCTGAATTTTGTCTCTTTCTTGCTTTGCTTATATTGTTCTAATGGCTTGGACTGCACTTGCTTTCAAATTGTTAACTGCTAAGAGAAGGTGGTTTTCAAGATGCTGAGGTCCTTTCTATAGCCCTAGAGAGAGCAAGAGCTGTGATGTTTGTTGATCCATTATGTTTTGGGTTTTTTTCACAGAAATATATTCTGGTTTTATTTTTATCTTCATTACGGTGAATCCCAAAAAGCAATTTAAGGTATTTCCAAGGCTTATTTCAATTTCTAGGTCCTAGACATTATACTATTTCAATAGTAAACAATAAAATGTAATACTATAACCTGCTCATTTCTAAAATATATTTAGCTTTACCCTTCCAAGATGAAACTACAAAACATATGCTCTTACCAAATTTCTGTCAGCTGCACTGGGAAACTGAAATTACAAAATACCAAAGGGTTCAAAAAATGTACAAAGAGGCTGTGAAATTTTGGGGATTACATTATGTCATAAAACTGCATCTTCAGTTTGTAAATCTCTATCTGGGTCAATTTTTAAGCTACACACGCATCATTTAACTCTCTATCTTGTAAACTAATTCCTGTCCTTCAAAAACAACTACAGTGTGAGAGGGCACGACATTCCAATAGGCAAGGTTTAGGTCTTGTGTGGGGCAACCACACATCTATTAAAGCTTATGAACTAACAAATAAATAGTCTTTTATTCTATGCAAATTTGATAATATTCTGCTATAACAAACAAAGGTCAGCATACACTCTGATGTCCAACACTTGGCTGGCTCTCAGCTAGTCATCAGCTTCTGAACAGACAAATTTGTACTCGGTGGAAAGTGATTTCATCCCAAATTACTTTTCTCAGTCTTTCTCAACTTGCACTCTAGAAGTACTTGCTTATTTCCAATTACAGTAGACTCTTTTTGCTTTCTTGAAAGAGCCAAGTACAACTTGCTGAGACTTAGGCAGCTGACACCTTGAGTTAGGTGAAGCAAATCTGCTCCAAACGCGTGGCATCTCTGTATCTGCTCTGCAGGGCAGCTGCACTCCGTGGTGACTATTTGGGAGCACTCCAGCTCCCTTCCAGCCTGTATTCTTTTCACAGGGACCGAGGCACAGGGAGTAGGGTGGATATTTTATTTCAGACTGCTGCAGAGATAATATATTTGCAATGAATTTCAATGTGCCAAGGTAATTTAGGTTACGGTCTCAGAGAACTGTGGGGAAGCAGCAACTCTGGTGTTTTGTGGATGGGATCTCAGCAGACAGGCACAGTAACCTCCTCATCTGGTGTGTCATCTTGGTGCCGGCACGTGCACTGCCCACTAGGGAAACAAAAAAAGATTTTACCAAGGGTGATAGAGCTCTGGTGGGAACAGACTCCATAGTCACCAAGAAAAGCGTTGTCCCTGCTGTGGGCAATGCAAGTACAGTGGCAGTTTAACTCTAATTGACCAAGTCAGCAAGTTTCACAGCGACCCAAGGAACTCATTGCTGATTGCCTGGTTAGATTAATACAAAAGAGGTCTAAAAGCCAAATTACCACATTCATTCTAAAAAAACTATTACTCATTTTTATTCTTTCAATCACTACCGTAATCTGAATGACATAAGTGGCTATTCAGAGAAACGAGTGTTCGGAGACTATTCCACATTATGCCTTGTTATTTCTTTATTGCAGCATAACCTGAGTTATATTTTTCATATCTTCTTGTGGCCTAAATATCCTGATGTTCCTTTCATCACTAAGTGAAGATGGCAGCTGAGGAGGACGACAGAGTTGCTCTAGGGTAAAAAAGCAAGATCAAAAAAAAATAGATGGACAAAGTTAGGCATGTGTGGGTGGGAATGACATCAAGACAATCATATTTTCCTAAATTAGCAGTGACATGTTTCAAATGCCATCTCATTTATTAAGCCTTAAACAATTTAAGCTGTAACCACTACCACTATTCAGTCACCTGCAACAGTGAGCCGCGTTTTAGCTAATGGGGAACATACAGCCTCACATGGAAGCACCCAGGGACTATTCGTCAACCTCTCTCTCATAACAGGACCAGAAGAAAGGTAAATCTTGATTAGTTCATTTCTGATTCCATGAAAGAACATACAAGTGATGTGTTGCGACACATGCCTGTTTCCGTCCCATGGCTACCACACTTATCCGTCCCATATAGCAAATTAATCTTATAACATGGTGAAGAAAATACTGCAGCGTTCTCAGAAAAGAAAGGAAGAGGAAATAAGTAATGACAACTATTCATACAGGAGATTAATTGTACTTCCTGGTTGAATCTAGCCCACCAGCCACACATTGGATCCTACATTGGTCATATATCAAATAGCTGGGTTATATCAAACTGTCTCAAACATTTTCCTAAATTCTTTAAAGTTTTTACAGCTCTCAGCAATTGCAGCTTCACACCTTCTCTTTGATGGGTTTTGAGTTGTATGGTTTGTTTGGCTGCAATTACTGATGTAGGTTTGTAAGTCTGTAGACCTTTTGTGTGTGTGTCTCTGTGTCTGTGTGTGCTGTATTTCACCATCTAACAAAACCCTTTGAGTGCAAATACATACAACAGGAAAGTGCAAAATTAAAAATGGAAACTATGAATAATCTGTTTGCCACCAGGATTTTGCCTGCAAGGGCTTGACTCTTTCCTTTGCACCAAAGCAGGTCAGGAACAATTTTGTGATGAACTCTCAGGGAGATCAAAGGGAAAATTATGAAATCTCTGGACTGTTGTTACATAGTAATACTCACTTGTTACTCAAGGATGACTATTCTGTAGGAATTGAGTGAGTTTATATTGCTCAAGGAGGAGCACAGAGGAACCACAGCTTGCCTTATGGAGTGCTGAGTAATAAACAGGTAGTGGAGAATGGGTATGTGCACTGAAACAGAGGATCCTCTGTAGACTGGACAAATGAGATCTTGTTAAACACCTGTGATCCCGTAGCTTAAGAACCCATCACAACAGATCCCCTGCTTACACTTGGAGTTTAAAAGACTTTCACAACCAGGGGTCCTGGGCATCAGGGTGAGGGCTTAACCCCTTCTACCTAACTGCAGATGAACAGAATCCTGCTTCTTTTTAACTGGTTATTTTTGGCTGCCTTTGCCACCTTTTCTACTTACCCCCATCTCAGTCTAACTGCTGCCATGGCAACATACAACCTCGCTTGTTCCCAGCTGGAATGGCTAAAGAGTAGATTCTTCTGAAGTCAGAGAGGACGTGCTCACTGGGTCAGCTGGTGGGAGGCTGTGGTCTAAGAAAATAAGTGAACAGACTTGGCATGTATCCAAGAGTGCTTGTGTTGAGAGGGTTTCCTTTTATTCTTCTGCATTGTGGTTAAGAACCCTTAAATACTGCAACTACAGGTGTAGTGTACAGTTTGTGAGGTCTTTAGCCTTTTTATTTTACCTGTATTCTTCAAGAATCATTACAGAGAAGCAAGTCAATCAAGATGTTTCTTCATACTGAATTGAAAACACAGCTTCCTTTCTCTCAGTATTATAAATTTATATGAACATGTATGTGTGCATGTATATGCCTGTAATAAAAAATACAACAGTAAAGGAAAATTGCTTGGACTGTGAAGTGAATTAAATGTTAGGAAATGCCAACTATATGGGCATCCATCCCTAATTCTGTTTCTGGTGTACCTTCAAATACTAAGCAAGGTCCGATTTTCATGGGAACTTTCAATACATTTACAGATAGGGCCAAATTAGGGCTGTCTGGAGATCCCCTAATGCACAGAACTTGGACTTTGCAGCCTAAGCAATGCTCTTTTAGAAATACTTTTGCATACATTTTGGTAGAGAAAAGGTAGAATTCAACACTTATATAACTTATAACTTTCTGGTTACATACCAGAAAATCCTGATCATCCAGCACCAAAGCGCAGATTATCAGTGTCTTATATCTGTCCAGGAGATCAACTCTCTGTCCTGCAGCAATGGAGATCTCTTCCCGGAAAGCTGCCCACGGAAGAGGTGGTCATCTTGACAATGTATGATGATTGCAAGACACGAAGATAAGAAAGTCTGGGTTACTATCATCTACCATGAATGACAACCAGCCTTCCCCTTCAGTGTTCCTAGAACAGTGCCATTGGCTTCAGTTCTCCTGCTGCTTTTTTGGTAATGATGTCTTGCATGAGGTTCTCTGGAGTGTTCCGGGATTGCAGCAATTGTTAACATTTTCCTGGAAAAGTTAAGGACATGGGAATGCTCAACACTACACAGCTCAGCCAATCTGTGTGGAACTTCATCGTAGAACAGAAATATAGTACTCTCACCTGTAGAGATATCGTATGTCAAATTACAAAGCCTTGCAATGGAGATACTGGAATTTCTCAAAGCAAAAGCCACAAAGAATCCTTTAGATGATCTGCAGAGTAAGATTTCCTGGCAGCTCTTTCCTCAATGCTCAGTGAAAACTTCCAGTCTATTGCCATCTCAAGCAAGCACATCATATAAACTCTTCCAGAAGCTGATCAAAGTGTATAATTTTGTGGCAATAGTTGAAGCTGTGGTTGTGAAAATTATAATTTTTTAAAAAAAGGTTGCTCTAATTTGGCTCAAGGATTATTAAATGATATGCAGATACCTAGAAAAATAACAATTGGGATCAGTACATGTTCAGAGATGGACAGCTGGGACAAAGGACTAAAGGTCTAGCATTAGAGTTGTCCAACATGTTCTGAGTTGTGTGATGGGAGACTGTAGTCCTGCAGCCTGTTCATCATCTCCTTATAATAGCGTCTACCTGGTTCTCACTCATACAATAGAAATATAAAATATGCTCACTTCTCTTGGCATATGTCTAGAAAGGCTGTGACTTTTCTCTTTGTTCTTGGAGTCCCCTTTTATTTTGTGAATATCATTTACTATCTCAATTTCTTAAATGGATTTCTATAATTTCTTTCCCCATGTTTCATCACTTTTCCCTAGGGCTCATTTTCATCTCCATACTACTGTAGAACTGAGACTGTATTATCTGGGTTTTTTTTCTGGGTTTATATTTAGCTTGCCAACTACTAATTACTGTAAAACCATTTTCTTATATGTCTTCCACTTTTAGTGTTAAGGTTTTCCTTACTAGTATGTCCCAGGAAGCAGCTCTTTCCAACCCAACATAGGTACTGAGAGGATGAGAAATCAGCTAGAAGGCTTTGCTGTTTCTAGCAAAGAGTATTGATCTTGTTTTAACTTTTTCACTCAATTCTGAAGAGCCTCAGCACAGTCTTGGCTAATGCAGTAGCCCACCAGGACATGCAAAATAATACTTTGTAAATTATTGCAAATGAATTGAGAAATTAGGATTTACAGGAACACTTAAAATACAATTGAAACAACAATTCTGCAGGGTCTTAGAATCTGAAAGCAGAGGGGAAAGAAATGGATTAACCCCAAAGCAGTTTGGGGTTAATTTCTCATTCCATCACAGACTTTCATTGAACCTTTGTGTAAGAGATTTATTTTCCATGCTTCATCTTCTCACTGTAAGATAGGGATAATATTTCCTTTTGCCAATACTTTATTTCTCTTGCGCACGTTGAATATAAATTATTTGGGGTAGGATTGTTGGGTTGTGATTCATACACTTAACTTCAGACATCTACAATGCTGATGTATATGTCAAAGGAAAGGTTAGTCCATAGAAAGGGAGGGAACTTAGTGAAGTTACTGGTTCATTATTATAGAAACGTCCTTTAGGAATGAGTCATCCAAGAAATACATATTGACCATATATGCTGACCACTTTAGATATCTACTTTTATTTGGATCTAAGTCACTTCACTGTCCCATACATGTTTTTCTGTAAAATACAATGGTACAATGGAGTATATATGTGTCTTTACTTAATTCTTATTCTGGACAGATGTGTGACTTACTTATTATAGTTGAACCTACTTCAAGCAGTAAGGTTTCCTCAAGAGGACGATTCATGAAAACATCTTGACACAAAAGTTTTGATCTTTTCTTCTTCTTTTTTTTTTTTAATCTTTTTAAAACTGCAGGAGAAAATGACTGATTATGGCTGTTAAAGTGCTTTGTCTGCTTGTGGTTAATTAGCAGGTGTCATTTCCCTGAAGTAGTGTGAATTATTCTAATGTAGGGGCAAAGCTTGAAAATAATGAAGTTATTCAACTTGTTTACATTCAGTGATAGACAAACTAACTTTGCCTAATTATGATTCTACTTTTACAGGGTTGGGTTGAGAGTTCAGTCCTAATGTTTTCTGGATTTATATTATGCTTTGGAGAAAATATGCAGAATCAACAGATACCTTTTTTAAACTAAAAGAAAAAAAAATCCAAAATAGACAAGCAGAGAAAGGTTATAAGAATGAGCCAGGCAGGGGAGGGAAATAATAATTATATGAATAAAACTCTACTAATAAAAATCTGCTAATAAAATAATAATTTGCCATCTTCTGAGTGCAGTACTTTTAAACGAATCGAATTTTTATCTTCTAAATGTATTAGCAATTATCTTTTTTAATACTGCATAATATAAAAACATTTATCTGTACCATGGCTATGCATTTCTTCTAGCTGTACTATCTTCTAAAAATAAAAGAATATATGAAAAATATCCTTTGTTTAACTGACAAGAGGGTAGTTCAGAAACTTTGCAATCTCCTTCCTCAAAGTCAGAAACTCTCAAGCTCATTTATTTATCTATCATGTGTTAGGTTTTCTTCTTTAATAATGCAATGGATTCAGTCACTGACGGTTTCTCAGATCCTGCTTCTCAGAGCTGTATCTTCTCAAACTGACAATCCCAATCCTACTGCATTCTTCCTTCTACACTTTCATTTCTGCCTTTGCCATTTCATGTGATCCTTTCTCAGAGCATGAAATGATCTCCTACAACAACTGAAGAGCTATTTAGCTCCCTGCATATTTTGTCCAGCTTATTGCTTTATTGTCTCAACAAATCAGTATTAATATTCACCTCAGAGGTAAAAAGGCTTTAATATATGTGTTGCAGTAATCTCTATTACTCTAAAAGGTGGTCTGTTTTTAACTGTGCCATCAGGAACTAGGTATGCATTGGCAAATGCAGTCAGATATGGATGATTTCTTTTTCATAGCTTGAAGAAGGCCTGATATAAGCCAGGTTTAATTCTTCTTTCCTTTTTCTTTTTTTCTTTTTTTTTTAATGACAGAGAGATCTCCACAAAACTTTCACCCTTCCTCTAGCATGTCCATCAAAAATACTGCTCCTGTGTTTGTGATTACAAGTTAAGGTCTGTTGATTGCTGCTTCCTTAGGGTATATTAACTCTCCCAAGAATTCTAAACTCTCCTAAACTCTCCTATTTCTTCTGTGGGAACTGAGTACTGTACCAGCACACAGGACAAGATCGCCTTGTGTCAAAAGAGTTCTCTGTCCAAACAAACAAGATGTTGAGTGAGCGTGATTTGTTGGAGGCAACATAGCAAGTTAGCGTTAGAGGAAAAGTAAAAACAAAGGGTGGAATTAATCTCCATTGACTTTAGACGCCTACACCTGAAGAAGCTGCCCAAAGTTCATTTATAGTTAGTAGACAGAAATAAGCAGAGAATAAGATGTTGTTTAGCTGACTTACATTAGATACCTGCTTTTAAATTAGATGAAACAGACCTGTAAATGCTCATTTCTTTCTAGCATCAGCAAAAGGATTCTAGACAACTACTTGTTCATTTTACACTCTATGGATGGTTAAGTGAATCTCACCTGATATTCTGTTCTTTATGCCAGTGCTTTAATAAGAAAATCATATTGCTTATGGCAATGGCTTTCTTAAACCTTTTATATATTTGTGTGTTTTTTTCTTAGCAAATGTACCTTTCCTTCCTTATCCACAAGTTCTGTTGTCAAGCAGGTTATTCTTTTAAGCTGAGTAACGGTAAACCCTTCAATAATCTTTCAAGCAAGCCTTCTACTGAACTTAGAGTACCCAAACTGATCAAGCCAGTATTTTACTGAATCTACACAGATCATTTCCATTTCCATCTTCTGTTCCATTTCCAGCAAGCAGGAATAAAAAGCGTGCTGGCCACATAAATGAAAAACCCTTTCAGTAGAATTTTTGTGAACATTTTTTAAACAACCAAATCTTTGCCTTAAAAACATCAGCAGAATTAGAAACAGTTTTCTTTATAAGAAAGAAAAAAAAAAAAAACACATTTGGAAACAGCTTCTTAATAAAATAAACACCAAATTAATTTCACAAGAGGCCCTTTCTGTGTAAAGCTGCCTCTTTCGCTGTGGTGCTGGTGATAAGTATTCTTTTAACATGGAAATTACCACTGTGGAACTGCCAGTATGCGATCTCAGATCACTCTTTTGGCTTTGAAATTCAAACCTAATAGAAATCCTGCCAAGTTATTCAATGCTAGAATCCAAGAAAACTTAGCCCCATGTTAAGCTATTGCTAATCAAGAGCTATCCCTCGACACCTGAATGGGTGGATTCCACAAAGAAAAGAAAGGAGAGGTGTCTTTGCAACTTTGCTCAGTTTGCTGCCCAGCTGCAGCAATTTTGTTCTATAAGCAGTCAAAAAAGAATAAAGTGAAGAAAGCAGCTGTATGGGATTATAGGCACATTTGCAAGATGCTCCATGTGTGGGTTTTTCCCCCCCCTTTAAATGCAGTGTGAGTGCAGTGTGACTAATTACACCAGAGAGGAAAGCAGAAGCTCTCTAGTTAAAGTATTTGGGTAATCATGTTTACTGCGGGGAAAGTATGTCTGCATTAAATAAGTCAAAACATGGCGCGTAAAATGTGGAATGACTTTGTAGGCACTGCAAGAGAGAGGAAGATGTAGAAATGATATAAGTCTCATTTGTCCAACTAGAAGCACTACCAAAAAAGATAAACCATCTGCTTCAACTAACTCAGCTCCACTTGAAAAATGCTAATTGTATAAGAGGAGGAGGTTTAAACGTATTTTGAAGGAAAAAAAAAAAAATCAAACCAAAAACTTTGTCAGTTAGCATGTTGCTAAGTGGTTCAACAAAAATACTCCCCACAACTTGGTGACGAGGTGACAAGGACTGGTTGTGCCCCTTCCACATCTCAATTTCTATTTCTTTGATGCTTTAGGTAGGTGCCATCTGCCCCAGTATACCAGGCAGCAAATGCTTAGTCAGGGACGCAAGTTCCTTCAGTTACTTACTGTTCTTCAAATAGCCTCTTAGAACTCTCCTTTGCCACGATGCCTGAGATCAGCAGTGGTTCGGCAGCCAATGTGCCGAGACCACTGTCTCCACTGGTGAACTAATGTGGTTTCCTTCTGCTCTGCCTCCATCTGGTTGTCTGTGTCCACCTGCTTTTTTTTCTCAAATGGTTAGACTGCTAGCTGTTCATAGATGTTTTCCACTAACTGTTGGTAAGGCAGAAAAGACAAAAGGGTGATGAAAAAATTTAGGGTTTGTTTGGAGCAAAGTTGGAAGCACTTATACAGCATGTGACCAAAGAAACGCTTGGTTGCTGGATTAAATCTAGGTCTATCAATCTAATCCTGCAATCAAGAGTACTGAAAGAGCCAGTAAAACAACTTCTGCCCTTGTTACTTTTTGTTGCAGCTGTGAATAGAGAAATTATAAGTGAAAAGGTTGGGTCAATATTTAAAAGGTCAAATTAAATGACCTAGATAAGCATAAGCTAGCTGGCCTGAATCTAATTCTGGGCTAAATAATGAAAACATATGTGAGTACAATTGAAAGAGAATGAATTCATAGGTATCCAGTATATATGATTTTATGTCAACATATTTTTATGGAAGACAATATATGAGAACAAAAGGAATTCCTTTATTTGAGTGAGATTATAGTTTGGCTGATACAGACAATTGCATAAATGCAACATAGTTCCCTAATGTATTTGGTATTTCTGATTTAAATCTCTGATCTTAAAACAAAACAAAACAAAGCAAAGCATAGGCATATGTTATGTATACTGGGAACCAACATACCAAGAGCCAGTGAAATCATTGGACGTATGAAAGTGATGTCATGAGTAAATTAGAGTAAATTATTTTACTTTGGAAAACAAAACAAAACTAACGGCCCAACACTATATCAATTTCTGGGCTTGATATTATCTAAAGGACTATAAAGTAACAGTAGGAGGTTCTAGGTATCATTATCCTTTTAAGTCTTCAGAGAATTCATTCAAGAGTTTAGTCTCTTTCATTTGTCAGAAGGAATGAGAGATGACCCGAATGCTATGTAAAAATACATTCCTGGATTGATGAAGTTACAAATAATCTTGTTTTCATGATTCCTTAAATTTGGAAGGTATTCTTTAAATTTGGAAATTGACTTCCCTTTATCTAGAGTTCATTGTTATTTTCCACTAAAAATGGGGGTTTAGATACTAGAAGATTTGCGTGTCCTGCAACCCCAATTTTATATACTGGCTTGCAAGCAATTTCATTCCTCGTCTGATAGCAAGGTGTTGCAAGTCATCCTTTTTCAGTAAAAAATGCTTGAACATCTTCTCTCAGCAGTAAGGGTTAGCATGTCAAAACTGGAAAAAGAAAGATTTCAGAATAAAATGAAACCATTTCATATTAGTGAAACAAGAAATAAAAAATCAGGGAAGAGATTCGTTTTATGTATTAATGGAATAGACCTCTTTTGACCATAACTAAGTTCAAGCTTTCAAGGTTATTTTGACATATTTGCAAACTGACATAAAGAAAAACTTTTTTCTTTTTTTTTTAAATCATTCCTTTAGTTCCTGTGCTTCCCACTCATCACACAAAGATATCAAATAGATTTTAGGTGAGAGCTAGGTCTTACAAAAAAAAAATCGTGCTGTAATGGTTTTCACAGGCTGAAAATCACAACCCTGAGCAGCTGTAGATAACCTATGTGTGATCTTCAGGGAAAAACATCAGTGACAAATTTCAGCTCCAGTCATTGTTTTACATCTGGCTATGTTTCCAAGGATATCTTCCTGTTTTAAAAGAAATTCTTTACCCATAGTACTATATTCTTTTCTTTTCTTCTCCTATAAAAGAAAGCTTAGCTTCCCAAAACATATGAGTGTGCATGTTAAAATACAATATTAGCATGCTAGCTATATGCTAAAATTCACCAGATTGCACACCAATATCTCCTGTGGCTTATTTGGACAACGCATTTGGACAACGGTCTCTTGCAAAATGTTAAAAAAAATATTAACATTTATGTCCAGACCTCAGCAAAAGCAATCGGGCTCCAGCCCTGCAGCACATTCACAGCAAGAAACGTAAAGTTTCACCTATTTATAGACTGGAATATATTCTCAATGAACCCTCTTGTTAAACCTCCCTCATATCTTTTTGCTGACCTTACTCTTTGTGGTGTGATTATAAGGAAAAGAGGCCAATTGAGGATGGGGAGGGGCAATAAAAGGTTCTTTCAAATCCATACTGAAAAATAGCATGATGGTCTTCTGGAGCCATAATGACCAAACTCCACTACCCCACGTTATGACCACATTGTTAAAATGGTCTACCAGTATATCAGGAAAAATGCACAGCTGGAAAAAAACTTCTCTGATGACATCTGGCACATGGATTTGCATGGAAAGTCAAGGCAAAGAGCGGTGCCAAGATTCTTAACAATACTCACTACGTCCCAATGAGAAAGCGGGAACGTACATACATAAAAGGATTAGCTTCCTTGCAATCTAGTTCTCAGCTAGCAATAGGGTTGGTCTTAGGCATTCAACCAGGAACACAATGCAAAATGACTCCACCAGCATGGAGACAGAATATACTCTGGTTTTGTATTGAAAACACACTGTGCAGAAAAATCATGTAATTCTGCAGTGCACAGAATTGAAATCTGAAGCCCAATAGGAATTGTGACTGGGTTCCAAGAAAGTGCGGGGGGGAAGAGGAAGGTATTACTGAACTGCATATCTGCCTAAACAATGCAGTAAGGATAACATTCCTTTGCTATTTGTTGTGCGGTTAAAATCAATTTCTCTTTTTCTTTTTTTTTTTCCTTTTTTTTTTTTTTCTATTCACCTCAATCAGATTGTATTACAGATTCTGTTTAAAATGATGATTGCTGCCCTGGAAAAACATAACGAGGAGATTGATTGAGTGGGTGAAAAAAACCCTGGCTGGCTGACACGAAGATAGGACAAAAAATTGACAAGAATTTTAACTGGGATGTTTTTTCTTAAAGCCTATGGTACCTGCACGGTGATGATCAGAAACTGCACGAAGAATAACTTTCTCATCTATCTGGCAATCAAGAATTTCTTTTTACTGTAAATTATTTTTTTTGTTGCATAACTATTTTCAAGCTGCATCTGAAAAAAGCTGAGATTCAGGTTTCATGTGAAAGAGACCTAAATGAGAGAAGTCACACATTTGCACCCAGCAAAGCTGCATTCAGCAGTTCTAGGTTCAGATTTCTGCTCTAACAGGTTCAAAGCAGAAATTTGAGGCTATACCTTCTATATACTGAGAACTGCACTCACTTAATTTACTGTGTCCTTCCTTCTACCTTGTTTCTAATTTACTTTTTCTATTTTATCATTTATGAGAACTACTCTACCTCCAAAAAGACAGAAAGTATCCCAACTTTTAGCACACTTACCTGTGAGACTTAGCGTGAGGCAGGGAGTGAAGCTGATCACTGGGGTATTCTTCGGAGTCGCCACATAAGATAAGAGACATGTTAGAAAAGAGAGACAACTGTATAAATAACTTTGCATCATAAACAAAACAATTCACCTTGGCCAGTAGGTAGACATGTTGCTAGTAGATTATTTTTACAACACTGAAAGGCTTTTAAAAAATAATAATAAAAAAGTATGGCTAATTTTGTCCAGATAGTTTCATACTTACTTTATACAGGTTTATTTATATAGTCATAAACCAAAGAAGATTACAGTTGCAAAAGTTAACTTCTCAGCACGTAGGATTGACAGGAATCATTTAATGTACAACTCTCTGATAAAAACTTTATCGTTCTCGCTTCCTTACTTCCTTATCCTTTTTCTTTTACCTCCTTACTTCAACCCTTTTGTCCATCTTTTTCTGAGGGAACAAGCTATGATAATTCAATATTTTTGCACATAATAGTCTCAAGCAGGTAAAAATGCAACTTGAGTAAGAAACAAGCATCCCCAAATTAATTTCATCCTAAGGTAGGTTAGAGACAGAGAGCCAGTGAAAGTGTCTGTGTTCATTGATTGAAACAGGTGCTAGTAATGACTAACCTAGATTTAGACATCTAGATGCGTAGACTTCTAAAGTAAGGTGAGATTAATCTAATTGACAGTGGCCACCCTTAATGGGCTACTTTTAAATGACTTCCCTAGCCTTGCAGGTCTTTGGGGTAGTGACAGAGTCCAATTACTCAGGGAAAGCGCTACCGATTCACCCCAAGAACCATC